>NC_141046.1:28044424-28549424 GCF_041138505.1 Cibotium barometz
CCTCTTTTCCCTGATTCTCTCCACCTCTTCACTTTTCCTAGAATAACTCCACACTTCCCAGAATATCTCCACACTTCCTAAATCTTCTCATGCTACCCTTTATTCTCTCCCAGTAGATTCTTCTCACCTTTTCACAGGTTCTTTCACATTTACGCATTCTCTTTTACAGCCTCTAACCAAGGGCTTGTTCCCACACACACCCTATTCACTTGTATTTTTCAACACCTCCCCTCAAGTGAATACTCCTAGAACACCTAGATCCTATACCAAGTTTGCCTCCCCTTCCTTGGTAGTGTCTAGCATACCTCCCCTCAAGTTATCTTAGCACACATGGACCCTGTATCAAGTTTCTCTCTTACTTGACAGTCCGCGACCAGTGCCTCAAGTCCCTAAACTCCATAGTTTTTGACACTCTCTCTCTCTATGTGTCCAAGGCTATTATAAGTGCCCGCGACCTTGACTAAAGTGTTCACACATACATCTACCATGTGGCCTACATCATCGGTGGCTCAGAGGTGGTTTTACTTTGTTGGGGCAGGTTACATTGGGTTGTGGGGTCTCTCTCTCTCTCTCTCTCAGAGATTTTCACATGGCTCCTCACTCTTTGGAGCCTCACATCTTCTCTTGTCTTCAGTCTTCTTGTCGTGGCAGCTTCTCTCCACGCGTCCGTCTCTTCTTTCTGTCTTCTTGTGGCAGCTTCTCTTCTCGTGTCCATGTCTTCCTTTAGATCTTCTTGGTGTGGATCTTCCTCTTGGAAGGAGATGTTCTTCTTCTTTCATGGCTGGGGCCATGAGCTTGTCCGTCAGGTCTTTTTGCTCCATGTGAGCAACATGTTTCAATGTTTTGCTGAGAGTTTCTTTGGGATTTTGATGTTTATCTTTTGTCATTATGCAATGCAAACCCAAATTTATGCGGGAGGTCTTACCTCTTGCCTTATTCTGGACAAGGGCAGTGTCTGTTCCCATTTTTACACTGATGTAATGTGCCCAATACATAATGCGTATAGCATTCATTCTCATGCACATTCCCAAATGTAACTCTGGCTCTGAATAATCTTGAATTTGAGTGTAATTTACAGGCATTAACCAAGGGTTAAATGCAAAATGATGATTATCACAAATTTATCAGTATAATTTTCTCAAAAATTACATTAAATCAAGGGTAACCAATTTGTACGGGATGGTTGGAGTATCAAACCAACTCCGAATTGCAATATGAAGTTCTAGGGATCTGTATCAGATACCTAATGGTTAATTTGAACCCTCAATTGTACCAAAATACAGTAATTAGCACTGATTAATCATTGATTAGCAAATTAATCCACCATTTTGTGTACAAAAAAATAGAGTATGCGGGGAGTCTAGATTTGGTGCCTTAGACTTCAAATGAGCTCAAATGCTTTCAAAGCAATCAATAGCAATGAGTCTAGTAGAGGATTAAGCCAAGAAACACAAGATTTGACCAAATATTGAAAGCTTAATCTCTGTTTTACCAAAGTCACTGTAAGATTCCTCCCCAGCCTCTCAAGATGTCCAACATCTTCCCGTGTAATCAAATCCCTCTTCAGAAATATAAAAGATCTTATTTCTAAGTGTTTTAGTCTAGAGAGAGAAAATTATTCTAGAGAGAGAATATTCAGATTATGAATATTTTTGGATAGAAAAATAACTCATCCTATTAAAATAAGTTCCCCTGAAACAGAAATTCAAGAAGAATTTTCCAATGTACAAGTGGAATTAATTGGAAATAGGTATAAAGGACCTTAGTCTAAGGGTCTAGATTTTTAGAAATTTTTAGATTATGGTCCAATTAAGGTTCCTATGAGCCAATAGCATCAATCCATGTGTAGGGAGGAGATAAATCCAATTTGGAAAAGAAGATACCCAAAAAAGAGTAAATGCTCACATAAGATGAAGAGTTGAAAATGTACAAGGTTTATTAGTAAAAAACTATGAGCAATATTAAAAATATGAGATATTTTGGGTATCCAAAAATGAGTAAATACTCACATAAGATGAAGAGTTGAAAATGTACAAGGTTTATTAGTAAAAAACTATGAGCAATATTAAAATGATTCCATTATGACACATATGTAAGGAAGGGGAGTTCTTTAAAGGAGGTGCATATTTCACATAAGATGAAGAGTTGAGAATGTACAAGGTTTATTAGTAAAAAAACTATGAGCAATATTAAAATGATCCTATTATGACACATATGTAAGGAAGGGGAGTTCTTTAAAGGAGGTGCATATTTCACATAAGATGAAGAGTTGAAAATGTACAAGGTTTATTAGTAAAAAAAACTATGAGCAATATTAAAATGATCCCATTATGACACATATGTAAGGAAGGGGAGTTCTTTAAAGGAGGTGCATATTTCACATGCTTGAATGAGTTTTAAACTCATAAAAATTGAGATATTTCATCTCTCCTCTCTCCTAATTCAAGTCTAGTTCCAAAAAGTTGGCTTAACTGACCTAAAAATGGTCAAAAATTGACCAAACTGATTTGGAAAATTCTAGAATCAGTTTGTTTGGTTAGGAGCTCAATTTTTCCTATAAATAGAAGCCTCCCCCTTGTTGAAAAACATATAGTGTTTATGCATCGTTACTCTACTCCATCTAAGCCAAGAACTGTGAATTCATTTAATAATTCACTAGTTTTTGGAGCTTCCCTCTTTCTTCAATCCCCATTAGTGGCTCCATCAACATACTTAACCAATTGATTGGTTGGGGGCCTCTACCGTGAACAAAGAATCAAGCAAGTTGTAAGGTAATTAGTGAATATTGATCTTTCTATAATTTCTCAATGTTTCTCTCTTCTCAACCCCTCTCAAGCTTGAGAAGCTTAATTGGTATGTTTTTTTTTTAATGCTATTGAAGTTTATTGGTGAATAGTAGTGAAGAGTTACATAATTTAATAAATGCTATTGAGGTTAATTTTCATTTATGTTTAAATTCTAATGATTTTTATGTAAATTCTCTCTCTCACTCAAGAAATGGTCATACTCATGACCCATTCTCAATCCAAATCAAGCTTTTCATAAAGCTTTTCCTTAACCCAAGATTAAGCTATGCTTGAGGCCAAATTAATGGCTTTTTTCTATGCTTTTAGTTTATGTATATTGATGATCCAATCCATTATGGATTAATGATCCAATTAGAGATCATTTTAATTATTTCCTTAATAATAAGCTTTATCCATTAGAAAAATTGAGATTTATCAGTCATAGCAGCGGAGCTATGGCAAAATTTTTATAAAAATTATGCATAAAATAATTTCTTTCAAAGCATAAAAAGAGGACTTCCTACCATATTCTAGGAATTATCATCCTAGATTAATTGAAAAAAATTTCATTATAATCATGAAGAAATTGAATTTTAATATCAAAAGTGTTACTTTTACCATTTTTATTTTATGCATAGAAGTATGCATAATGGTTAAATTTTTATATCAAAAGTGTTATTTTTACCATTTTTATTTTATGCATAGAAGTATGCATAATGGTTAAATTTTTATATCAAAAGTGTTACTTTTACCATTTTTATTTTATGCATAGAAGTATGCATAATGGTTAAATTTTTATATCAAAAGTGTTACTTTTACCATTTTTATTTTATGCATAGAAGTGTGCATAATGGTTAAATTTTTATATCAAAAGTGTTACTTTTACCATTTTTATTTTCATGCATAGAAGTATGCATAATGGATAAATTTTTATATCAAAAGTGTTATTTTTACCATTTTTATTTTATGCATAGAAGTATGCATAATGGTTAAATTTTTATATCAAAAGTGTTACTTTTATCATTTTTATTTTCATGCATAGAAGTATGCATAATGGATAAATTTTTATATCAAAAGTGTTATTTTTATCAATTTTTATTTTCATGCATAAAAGTATGCATAAAGGATAAATTTTTATATCAAAAGTGTTATTTTTAGCAAATTTCAATTTCATGCATAGAAGTATGCATAAAGGATAAATTTTTATATCAAAAGTGTTATTTTTATCAATTTTTATTTTCATGCATAGAAGTATGCATAATGGATAAATTTTTATATCAAAAGTGTTATTTTTATCAATTTTTATTTTCATGCATAAAAGTATGCATAAAGGATAAATTTTTATATCAAAAGTGTTATTTTTATCATTTTTATTTTCATGCATAGAAGTATGCATAAAGGTTAAAATTTTATATCAAAAGTGTTACTTTTATCATTTTTATTTCATGCATAGAAGTATGCATAATGATTAAATTTTTATATCAAAAGTGTTACTTTTATCATTTTATTTTCATACATAAGAGTATGTATAAAGATATATTTTTATTATAAAAGTGTTCCTTTTATAAAAATTGATTTTAATGTATAGAGGTATTTTTTTTAAAAAAAAGATAAATTTTAATCGGAGATCGACGTAAATGAATATTCCTCGAGAAATCCATGTTTTGAAATTGTAAACAAATATTCATTGTAGGAAATTTTAGAAAAAGAGAAACTAAGATAGTACCTTTCGAGAAGATAAATTTAGAGAGAACCTTTCAGACCTAAACTCGGACTCAGATTATTGATCAAGACCTAATTCCTTCGTGAGTTTCAATCAATGACGATGTGCCCAGTTCGGAAAAAATGTATTCAATCACCCATCGAATCAAAAACTAAGTTAAGACTTGTGACTTGATCTAAGAATCAAGTTAACAGAATTTGAAGAATTCTGTTTGGAATTGAAAATTGGATTTATGATATACTCATGGTATTCAAACAAAAATCAAAACTGTAAACTTGCATAGAAACCCTGCCTTCTTAAAAGACTGTCTTACGCCAGAATGCTGGAGGGAGCATTTGGCATATATGTTTATCTATGGGAAGTTCGGTTGCAACAGCTGGCGGGGAGTGTTCGAGGGACAGCTCACGCGGCAAGGCTTGCCGAGGTCTTGACCAGCCTCGGTATGGTTAAAATGGTGCGCTTCCGGTACGATGGACGAGGGCCGACGAAGCGGTCCCTGAGTGAAGTGCCAGGACACCTAAGGAGGATCCTGGAGGGTTCTGACCAGGCGATGCACGGGCTCGCGGTGCCGAGGACATCCATGCGTATGTCGAGGAAGATATTATATGATGGACCTATGTTTTTTTTATAATCTATCACTGGATCTCGTTGTTGACTTGCTGGTCTCAACGGAGAGTCCAGAGTGATTCTGTTTTGTTGAGAAACAAGGACTCAATGAAAATTTTGAAGTATGACATGTATAAATCGTAAATTGTTTATCAAGGATTGTTTTTATTAAAGTTTTAATAAAGAGGAGTGCGTGCGTATCTGTTTTCTAAAGCTAAAGTTAAGAAAGGCAATTCAATTATGGGTGGGTGAGTACTTATTTGGTTCCACCGATTCCAGTGGTAGGGTGGTGGCTAACCCATGGGCCGGATGGGGTTAGGCTGGAATCAGTGGAGTTTTAATAATCAAATTGCAAAATCTTAGGATTACGCTAAGATTCGAGTAGTTAAATAATCTCCTGATAAATTTTTCAATAAGTAGATCAACGGCTGTGCCTGACCTGGATCAGGAAAAAAGCGTTGAATTTACTAAAATGATCAAATTATATCAGTGATAGTTTCCTTCTATCTGGTTTATCCAGTTAAAGGATAACTTAGAATTGATTACGTTAGAAAAATTCGTTTTAAAAAAAAAATTAAAAAAAATTCATAATGGCGGATTCGCCCCCACTTTCCGGGCATGGGAATTTTTCCCGGTTTCGGTTTTTGGAGTGACCACCAGCCTAGTCTCGTGCCCGGACATTCGAGAGCGAGACCCCGAGTGAGAAAACCCGCCCCGCGCATGTGGGGGTTGCTTCCGCTGTTCGGCTACCGAGAGTCCGGCGCGCGGAGGGGGCGGAGGGATCTCACAGTTGGTATCAGAGCGAAATTGAAAGCTAATAAAGATAATTAAATTCTTATCTGAAATTGGTAAAAAGAATTCAGAAACAGCATTTTTATAATGTATTTTCATTCCGTAAGTTTCTTTAATGAAGAAATTTTAATCAAAGAAATTGTTTTTATAGATGGAAGTTCCCCATTTATCTGGTATTCCCGACCTCACCCAGTCTCAAGATATGATTGCATTTGCCTTCGAGCATCTCATCTCTTCCGCTTCAACTCGAATAAGCCGAACAAGACTCGCGCGCCATTTCGAGGATTTATATTTTCCTACCCCAGCGGAGAGAATTCAGCATAAGTGGTTTGCAGGGCAATATGTCCACGCCTCTTGTGACCGCCGTGCAATGCTGTGGGAGAACCTCTCATTGGCTATGATCTTGTTAAAGCTGAAAATCGTACGTGGCGTCATTTTGTATCATTCAACGCCTCGGAATTTCAGGCTTGCATGCCAAGTCTACAGACTTCTTAGTTGTTTTATTCCTAAATGGAATATAATAGCTCCCTTGTCAGTAAGTGGACATTTGTATCAGGGCATGGCTATGGCCCAATACCGTCATCATATGCGTTTCCCGAGGAGATTTTGAATTCTGGAGCCGAGCTACTCTATGTACATAATGCAACTTTTATATAAATAAAAAAATGTTTTTCGAAAGAAAACAAAAATTCTTGTTGTATAAATGATTGTTTACAGCAGCGAACGATCTGCTGATAAAGAAAAATCTATTATCGGACATATGTCCTAGATCTCCAATAAGATCTTGTCTTGTTTAAGAAATTGTTTTTTTTTTTTTTTTGGAACTCTTAAGTCATAGGATCTCATGAATAATATCAAAATAAAAATTTATTAATACATAAATTTTGGCAGAATCATGAGACGAGGAAACCGTGGTCGTCAGCCAGACCCTGTCTCTGAAGATGACGAGCTTGACCTTGATGTTCGTAAGGCTCTTCATAGGACTCAGCCAGGACCCTTCAAAGGAGAAGGGGAGAACTTGGGCGAGGCTGTGGAGAAATGGGTGGAAGCCATGGAAGAGTATTTTGACGTCACAGGATACAATCAGCGGAGCAAAATGGCTCTTGGCCGGCTGAAAATAGTGGAAACAGCCAGGGTAGCATGGAGGAACCACTGTGACACCAATCATTTGGACAGAAATACTCAATCCTGGAATGATCTAAAAACCTATCTAAGAAAGAGATTTTGCCCTCCTGGATTTTTAGAAACCAAAATGAACGAATTCTTAGAACTAAAGCAGGAGAGCAAAACCATCGAGGAATATCACCAGGCCTTTGCCCTTCTACTCAAATATTCACCACCTCTTGATGAAGAGCAACTCATGGCCAGGTTCATTCGAGGAATGAATGAACCCTTGGACACACTGGTCAAAAATGCCAAGCCAGTGTCCATGGCTGAAGCAGTAAGAATGGCAAAAGATTTTGCCAAAGCTTTTGTAGTAAAGGTCCCACCAAAACCTGCACCCTCTAACTTTAAGAGATTCCAAGCCCAGGGAAGTACTTCCAACTTTCCACCCCCAAAGAGGCAGCAAGGCCTGAATCAGAATCAGGATGCAGGAAGATTCAGAAGTGAAGGAAGACCCTTCCCCCAGAGTAATTTCTCAGGAACCTCACCACTTTCAAAAAATCAAAAGGATGAGCTCAGAACTGAAAATCGATGTTTTGGATGCCAGGGTTTTGGTCACCAGTTAAAAGACTGCCCGACTCCTACCATGTCAAGGGGACATGGAAGTCAAGAACCCTGAATTCAGAGACCAACCCCTTCATTCCAGTCTAATCAGGGTCCGTCTCGCCCTAGCCAGGGAAACCCCAGAAGAATTCCAGCCCAGCCATCTGCCTCTATCCAGAGTAATCTCAGAACTCCTTCCCAGAATTGGAACAACAAAAGAGAAAGAGTTCTACCTCAGACTGCAGCAGCCAGAGCAGTCACAATTTCAGATGTAGTAGAAGAGGAGAAAGGGCAGATCTATGCTGCAATTGAAAATCAAGGGCCTAACCAGCAGTTCTCAGTCATCCATACTCCAGCAGAGTATCAGGGTAAGCCTTTCAAGCTTTTGATTGATTCAGGCAGTTCTCATTCATTCATTTCCCCTGGATGCTTGCGTAAGCTAGTCTTAGAACAGAAATCAGGGAAACCTATGCAAGTTAAATTGGCCAGTGGGAAGACTCTTTTCACTCACCATGAGACAGATCTTATCCAGTTCAATCTAGATGGTAATGTAACCGACTGTCAGTTCAAAGTCTTACCTCTAGGAGTTTTTGACGGAATCCTTGGAATGGATTGGCTCCACAAATATCAAGCTGACATACACTGTCACAATGGAACCATTTCCTTCCATGACCTTCACGGGAACAAAGTCCATGGAACTGGAGTTTCCGGATCCCCAAACCTTCAATTAGTAAAAGCTTCCAGGTTACTGAAAGGACTTAGGAAGAAGCAGCAAATTTATGTTGTCAAAATGAACCCAGTAGACTCAAAAATTAAAGCTAAAGAACCAGAATGGTTAAGTGAATTTGATGATCTATTCCCAGCAGAGCTAACTGAAATGCCTCCAATTCGGGAATTAGATCATGTGATTGAATTGACCCCCGGAGCTCAACCAGTAGCCCTACGCTCTTACAAAATGCCAGTTCCTGAAGCCATCGAACTCAAGGAACAGCTTAGGCAGCTGTTAGAACAAGGGTTTGTAAGACCCAGTGTTTCGCCTTGGGGTGCGCCAGTTCTCTTTCAGAAAAAGAAAGATGGAACACTTAGACTCTGTGTGGACTACAGAGGTCTAAATCAGCTGACAGTTAAGAATAAGTATCCTATCCCAAGGATTGATGAGCTTTTGGACAGGCTAAATGGAGCCCAGATCTTCACAAAAATAGATCTCAAATCCGGGTATTACCAGATCAGGATCAATGATCCAGATATACCAAAAACAGCCATCAATACTCGCTATGGGCATTATGAATTTACTGTCATGCCGTTCGGATTAACTAATGCTCCAGCTACATTCAATCGCCTAATGCAGGACATCCTCAGAGAATACTTGGATGACTTTGTTCTAGTTTTCTTTGATGACATTCTGATTTACTCAAGAAATGTAGCCGACCATGAGACTCATGTCCGAAAAGTTCTTGAGATTCTAAGGAAGCATCAACTCTTTGCCAAAAAGAGCAAATGCACTTTCTCTGCCGACCACGTTGAATACTTGGGTTTCCTGGTATCCAAAGATGGAATTTCTCCAGATTCCGCAAAAATCCAAGCTGTCATAGATTGGCCCGAACCAAAGACAGTGAAAGAAGTCAGAGGATTCTTGGGATTGACTGGTTGGTATAGAATTTTTATACCAAAATATGCTCTCATAGCTTCCCCCCTGACTAACCTTCTCAAAAAGAATATCCCATTTCAATGGTCTGCCAAGTGCCAAAGTGCTTTTGATAAGCTGAAGACCGCCTTGGTAACCAGTCCCATTCTGAAACTGCCAGATTTCTCTCTACCCTTTGAGGTAGTAACTGATGCAAGTGGTTTTGCCCTGGGAGGTGCACTCATGCAGGAAGGTCATGCAGTGGCCTATGAATCCCGAAAGCTCAGAACACATGAGAGGAATTATGCTGTCCACGACTTGGAATTGCTTTCAGTAGTCTATGCCTTAAAGTTGTGGAGACATTACCTACTGGGTAAAAGGTTTACTTTGATGACAGATCATCAGAGCTTAAAGTGGATCTTTACTCAGAAGGACCTGAACATGCGCCAAAGAAGGTGGATGCAGACCTTGCAGGAATTTGATTTTGAAATCAAGTACCGCCCAGGCAAAGAGAATGTGGTAGCAGATGCTCTCAGCAGAAAAACCTCCTTGCTTGCAATTACTGTAATATCAAATCCTTTGATTACTCAAGCAAGTGAGAAGATCATGCAAGATAGATTCTTTGGCCCTATTGCTACCCTACTTATGCAGGAAAGCAAAACCCCGCAAGAGTTGAATAGAGTTCAAGGGTACAGCCTGGATGATGGCATTATGTATTATAACCGCAGGTTATGCATTCCCAATGATGAGGGAACTAAGAACCAAATTCTGAATGAAGCCCATGACAGCCTCATTGCAGGACATCCAGGTTTCATTAAGACCTACATGTCCGTAAAGAAAAGTTTCTTTTGGCCTGGTTTGAAAAAGGATGTGATGAATCATGTACGTCAATGTCTGACATGCCAAAAAGTCAAAGCTGAAAGAGTAAAAATGCCTGGGAAGTTACATCCATTGGACATCCCCCAAATGAAGTGGGAATGTATCAGTATGGACTTCATTACTGGATTACCTTCAGTGCAATCAGGTTACAACTCCATCTTCGTGGTAGTCGACAGACTAACCAAAGTTGCCCATCTGATTCCAGTAAAAGATACCTACACTGCAGTGGATGTGGCCAGAATGTTCCTCAAAGAAATCTTCAGATTGCATGGCCTACCGAGGAGAATAGTAAGTGACCGAGATCCCAAATTTACTTCAAGGTTTTGGACTGCATTTTTTGAAGCAGTGGGAACTTTCTTGGATCTCAGCACAGCTTATCACCCTGAGACCGATGGTCAAACTGAAAGGGTAAACCAAGTAATTGAAGATATACTTCGGACATGCTGTGGCAGGGAACCCAAGAAGTGGCTAAGCTATCTGCATCTAGTCGAGTTCGCCTACAATGCTTCTTATCACCGAAGTATCGGGATGAGCCCTTTTAAAGCTCTGTATGGACAAGATTGCTTAACTCCATTAACTTGGTCTGACCCATTGATTAAGGTCGAGATGTCCAGACAGATGCTTGACGACATGGAGCAACAGATGCAGTCAATTCGTAAAGATATTAAAGCTGCCCAGGATAGACAGAAGCAATATGCGGATAAGAAGAGGACAAATAGAGAATTCAAAGAAGCAGATATGGTCTTCATTCGAGTACGACCCAAAAGAAGTTCCTTATCTCTTGGGAAGTACAAGAAGTTATCACCCAGATATTGTGGGCCATATCTGATTACAAAGAAAGTAGGTGACTTAGCCTACGAGCTTCTTCTGCCTCCTCATCTCAAAATTCATAATGTATTTCATGTAAGCCTTCTAAAGGAATATGTGCCAAACTCAAATCATATGCTTGATGATGAAATCCTAACCTCTTCAACCCAAGGACAGATGGAACTCCAACCTGAAGAAATTCTCGATGTTCGAGAAAAGCTTCTCAGGAACAGAATTCTCAGAGAATTATTAGTAAAATGGAAGTTCTATCCTTTTGAAGATGCCACCTGGGAGAATGAAGCCGATCTGTTGCGGGATTATCCCCAGTTTGCGAGATGAGGACATCTCGCGTTTTTCAAGTGGGAGAGAATGTAAGATTCCTCCCCAGCCTCTCAAGATGTCCAACATCTTCCCGTGTAATCAAATCCCTCTTCAGAAATATAAAAGATCTTATTTCTAAGTGTTTTAGTCTAGAGAGAGAAAATTATTCTAGAGAGAGAATATTCAGATTATGAATATTTTTGGATAGAAAAATAACTCATCCTATTAAAATAAGTTCCCCTGAAACAGAAATTCAAGAAGAATTTTCCAATGTACAAGTGGAATTAATTGGAAATAGGTATAAAGGACCTTAGTCTAAGGGTCTAGATTTTTAGAAATTTTTAGATTATGGTCCAATTAAGGTTCCTATGAGCCAATAGCATCAATCCATGTGTAGGGAGGAGATAAATCCAATTTGGAAAAGAAGATACCCAAAAAAGAGTAAATGCTCACATAAGATGAAGAGTTGAAAATGTACAAGGTTTATTAGTAAAAAACTATGAGCAATATTAAAAATATGAGATATTTTGGGTATCCAAAAATGAGTAAATACTCACATAAGATGAAGAGTTGAAAATGTACAAGGTTTATTAGTAAAAAACTATGAGCAATATTAAAATGATTCCATTATGACACATATGTAAGGAAGGGGAGTTCTTTAAAGGAGGTGCATATTTCACATAAGATGAAGAGTTGAGAATGTACAAGGTTTATTAGTAAAAAAACTATGAGCAATATTAAAATGATCCTATTATGACACATATGTAAGGAAGGGGAGTTCTTTAAAGGAGGTGCATATTTCACTTGCTTGAATGAGTTTTAAACTCATAAAAATTGAGATATTTCATCTCTCCTCTCTCCTAATTCAAGTCTAGTTCCAAAAAGTTGGCTTAACTGACCTAAAAATGGTCAAAAATTGACCAAACTGATTTGGAAAATTCTAGAATCAGTTTGTTTGGTTAGGAGCTCAATTTTTCCTATAAATAGAAGCCTCCCCCTTGTTGAAAAACATATAGTGTTTATGCATCGTTACTCTACTCCATCTAAGCCAAGAACTGTGAATTCATTTAATAATTCACTAGTTTTTGGAGCTTCCCTCTTTCTTCAATCCCCATTAGTGGCTCCATCAACATACTTAACCAATTGATTGGTTGGGGGCCTCTACCGTGAACAAAGAATCAAGCAAGTTGTAAGGTAATTAGTGAATATTGATCTTTCTATAATTTCTCAATGTTTCTCTCTTCTCAACCCCTCTCAAGCTTGAGAAGCTTAATTGGTATGTTTTTTTTTAATGCTATTGAAGTTTATTGGTGAATAGTAGTGAAGAGTTACATAATTTAATAAATGCTATTGAGGTTAATTTTCATTTATGTTTAAATTCTAATGATTTTTATGTAAATTCTCTCTCTCACTCAAGAAATGGTCATACTCATGACCCATTCTCAATCCAAATCAAGCTTTTCATAAAGCTTTTCCTTAACCCAAGATTAAGCTATGCTTGAGGCCAAATTAATGGCTTTTTTCTATGCTTTTAGTTTATGTATATTGATGATCCAATCCATTATGGATTAATGATCCAATTAGAGATCATTTTAATTATTTCCTTAATAATAAGCTTTATCCATTAGAAAAATTGAGATTTATCAGTCATAGCAGCGGAGCTATGGCAAAATTTTTATAAAAATTATGCATAAAATAATTTCTTTCAAAGCATAAAAAGAGGACTTCCTACCATATTCTAGGAATTATCATCCTAGATTAATTGAAAAAAATTTCATTATAATCATGAAGAAATTGAATTTTAATATCAAAAGTGTTACTTTTACCATTTTTATTTTATGCATAGAAGTATGCATAATGGTTAAATTTTTATATCAAAAGTGTTATTTTTACCATTTTTATTTTATGCATAGAAGTATGCATAATGGTTAAATTTTTATATCAAAAGTGTTACTTTTACCATTTTTATTTTATGCATAGAAGTATGCATAATGGTTAAATTTTTATATCAAAAGTGTTACTTTTACCATTTTTATTTTATGCATAGAAGTGTGCATAATGGTTAAATTTTTATATCAAAAGTGTTACTTTTACCATTTTTATTTTCATGCATAGAAGTATGCATAATGGATAAATTTTTATATCAAAAGTGTTATTTTTACCATTTTTATTTTATGCATAGAAGTATGCATAATGGTTAAATTTTTATATCAAAAGTGTTACTTTTATCATTTTTATTTTCATGCATAGAAGTATGCATAATGGATAAATTTTTATATCAAAAGTGTTATTTTTATCAATTTTTATTTTCATGCATAAAAGTATGCATAAAGGATAAATTTTTATATCAAAAGTGTTATTTTTAGCAAATTTCAATTTCATGCATAGAAGTATGCATAAAGGATAAATTTTTATATCAAAAGTGTTATTTTTATCAATTTTTATTTTCATGCATAGAAGTATGCATAATGGATAAATTTTTATATCAAAAGTGTTATTTTTATCAATTTTTATTTTCATGCATAAAAGTATGCATAAAGGATAAATTTTTATATCAAAAGTGTTATTTTTATCATTTTTATTTTCATGCATAGAAGTATGCATAAAGGTTAAAATTTTATATCAAAAGTGTTACTTTTATCATTTTTATTTCATGCATAGAAGTATGCATAATGATTAAATTTTTATATCAAAAGTGTTACTTTTATCATTTTATTTTCATACATAAGAGTATGTATAAAGATATATTTTTATTATAAAAGTGTTCCTTTTATAAAAATTGATTTTAATGTATAGAGGTATTTTTTTTAAAAAAAAGATAAATTTTAATCGGAGATCGACGTAAATGAATATTCCTCGAGAAATCCATGTTTTGAAATTGTAAACAAATATTCATTGTAGGAAATTTTAGAAAAAGAGAAACTAAGATAGTACCTTTCGAGAAGATAAATTTAGAGAGAACCTTTCAGACCTAAACTCGGACTCAGATTATTGATCAAGACCTAATTCCTTCGTGAGTTTCAATCAATGACGATGTGCCCAGTTCGGAAAAAATGTATTCAATCACCCATCGAATCAAAAACTAAGTTAAGACTTGTGACTTGATCTAAGAATCAAGTTAACAGAATTTGAAGAATTCTGTTTGGAATTGAAAATTGGATTTATGATATACTCATGGTATTCAAACAAAAATCAAAACTGTAAACTTGCATAGAAACCCTGCCTTCTTAAAAGACTGTCTTACGCCAGAATGCTGGAGGGAGCATTTGGCATATATGTTTATCTAAGGGAAGTTCGGTTGCAACAGCTGGCGGGGAGTGTTCGAGGGACAGCTCACGCGGCAAGGCTTGCCGAGGTCTTGACCAGCCTCGGTATGGTTAAAATGGTGCGCTTCCGGTACGATGGACGAGGGCCGACGAAGCGGTCCCTGAGTGAAGTGCCAGGACACCTAAGGAGGATCCTGGAGGGTTCTGACCAGGCGATGCACGGGCTCGCGGTGCCGAGGACATCCATGCGTATGTCGAGGAAGATATTATATGATGGACCTATGTTTTTTTTATAATCTATCACTGGATCTCGTTGTTGACTTGCTGGTCTCAACGGAGAGTCCAGAGTGATTCTGTTTTGTTGAGAAACAAGGACTCAATGAAAATTTTGAAGTATGACATGTATAAATCGTAAATTGTTTATCAAGGATTGTTTTTATTAAAGTTTTAATAAAGAGGAGTGCGTGCGTATCTGTTTTCTAAAGCTAAAGTTAAGAAAGGCAATTCAATTATGGGTGGGTGAGTACTTATTTGGTTCCACCGATTCCAGTGGTAGGGTGGTGGCTAACCCATGGGCCGGATGGGGTTAGGCTGGAATCAGTGGAGTTTTAATAATCAAATTGCAAAATCTTAGGATTACGCTAAGATTCGAGTAGTTAAATAATCTCCTGATAAATTTTTCAATAAGTAGATCAACAGCTGTGCCTGACCTGGATCAGGAAAAAAGCGTTGAATTTACTAAAATGATCAAATTATATCAGTGATAGTTTCCTTCTATCTGGTTTATCCAGTTAAAGGATAACTTAGAATTGATTACGTTAGAAAAATTCGTTTTAAAAAAAAAATTAAAAAAAATTCATAATGGCGGATTCGCCCCCACTTTCCGGGCATGGGAATTTTTCCCGGTTTCGGTTTTTGGAGTGACCACCAGCCTAGTCTCGTGCCCGGACATTCGAGAGCGAGACCCCGAGTGAGAAAACCCGCCCCGCGCATGTGGGGGTTGCTTCCGCTGTTCGGCTACCGAGAGTCCGGCGCGCGGAGGGGGCGGAGGGATCTCACAGTCACCTGCAGATTTGATGAAGAGCTTGGATCTCACTGTAGACTTGATGAAATTGAATTCTGTCTTCACCAGCTTGTAGAACATGCTTGAAAACACCTTGGGCTAGGAGGAATTAGAGACATTTGATTTGAGTAAGAAGAAATCTCCAATCTCCTTCAGAAAAATGGTGCCTGCTAAATTCGTAAATTCAGCTGCATCCGTCAGTGGTTTGCTGCGTGGAGTTGATGGGCTTAAAGAGACTTGAGATGGCTAGCTATGGTTAGAAGCACTAGGGCTAATTTTGACTGTGCAAGGAGAATGGACTCCTCCACTGGCTGGGGGTATAGAGATGAGTTGAAAACTAACTAAAAATTTGATTATTTCTTAATTATCTACTAATCTTGATTAATTAAATAATGGGCTTATAAACCTGATGGATTCTAGGCATGGCTCTGATACCATGTTGAAATTTGAGCATTGTGATGAGCTATGGTGGATCAAACACTAGAATCAACATCATTAACAAATTGATTAGTAAATAATTAAGATGTAATTATTGGATAATTAACAAATAGATTAATGTAGGCATGGATACTCAAAAACCAGCAAATTCTCATTAGGGCTATGCCTCAATTTATAGAGTGTACATCAAGCATCAAATCCCACTGATTTCTCCATGATTCACTCCACCTCTTTTCCCTGATTCTCTCCACCTCTTCACTTTTCCCATAATAACTCCACACTTCCCAGAATATCTCCACACTTCCTAAATCTTCTCATGCTACCCTTTATTCTCTCCCAATAGATTCTTCTCACCTTTTCACAGGTTCTTTCATATTTACTCATTCTTTTTTACAGCCTCTAACCAAGGGCTTGTTCCCGCACACACCCTATTCACTTGTATTTTTCAACAGCATCTACTTATATGTATGTATGAATGATTGACAGAGATGGGAGAGGTTACTTGCATTTTTTTCACACAGGAGAAGTACTCTTTCCTTTGAGGAGAGGGTCAATTTGGGCTGAATTTGAGCGTCGTCTTTTTCATAGTCCATGACCATGGCCGGTTGAAGCTGTTGGATGGAACGATGCTTATCAAATTAAAATAATTTTAGATTTAGACAAATTAGATGAAAATATTATGCTTATGATTATTAAAGAAAGTGTGGGCTTGATTGATCGTTATGAAATAGACTCTATTGTCTATGTTGAAAGAGATCAAGTACGACAAGTATTTGATGAAGTTATTACATGTATCCCAAAGCATAAGCTCCTCCGAAAATAAATTAGTTGTGTTCTTCTTGAATGGATTCGGTTCTAGATTGCTTTTTGTATTTGAATGGAAATTTTTTTCATTCTTATAATCTTCCTTTTGCTAAATATAAAAAAGATCATGATTGTTATTAATGTATAGTTTGATTATGTTTTATGCACAGACATGTCATTAAATATCTTAAAGTTGACTTATGACAATAATGAATTGTCAGATAATCCTGTCTTCTTTGAGGAGATGCCACAATTGGGCTTTTTTGGATGCTAGCCTAATGGGAAGTCCTTGGATTTGATAGGTGGGATGATATTAATCCTCGGTATATTTATATAGTCTTGGACCCTTACAGGCTAGATGACAATCTCAAGCTCCTCTTAATCAGAGGCATTGGGATTACTAGATGGCTTTTACATTGTGGGTAGTAGATGTAGGAGCTCCGAGGAAAAGCGTTTCATTTTTAGTGAAATTCTAAAGTGTATTCCATTAAGGAAGTTGGTAAAGATAATGTAATAAGCTTTTAGATTATTAATGGATGTCTCTCTCTCTCTCTCTCTCTCTCTCTCTCTCTCTCTATTTGTTTATCTCTCTCTCACACAATAATGTAATACACAAATAGTTACTCTTACGTTTTATTATGTATTTGGGTTAGAAAAATAGAGAGATCATACGTTTTTTTTTTGGTTTCTCCATGTGATTGTGTAGAAGGAAGCATAAAGATGATAGCATCAGAGCAGGTGATTTCGAATCCAATTCTCTATTTAACTTGAGGTTGGTTTCTTTGTTGGCCATTTTGTCTTTATCTACTTATGTGTTTATTGTATGGTTGGCTAGAGAGAGAAAGAGAGAGAGAGAGAGAGCACATTAAAACATTCTCTATTTCTCTTTCAATCATCTCATTGAGTGTGTTACTGCATTTAAATAGTTTATAATATTGGTGTGCTTGGCTACATAAGCTAGAAACATTCCATCTGTTAGACTATTGCCTTTGAGATTGTAGAGAGAGTATAATGGGTCTTAGAGAATTTACAAACTATAGTAGCTTAGAGAATAGTTCTTTTAACTTAAGAAACGTTCTTAGAGAATTTACAAACTATAGTAGCTTAGAGAATAGTTCTTTTAACTTGAGAAACGTTCTTAAAAAAGTTTAAAATTTTTCTTATTTTGCCAATATATAAAATATAGAGAGCCTGTTATATGTATCTCTATGATAGTTTTCTAGGAGGAATCTACATGTGTATAGGTAGGTTTCTAGGGTTGGTTATATGTTGGCAAAGATATGAAGAGATATTTGTAGAGCCTTAAGATATTAATTTTGAATTTCAGCAAATGGAGATTCAGAATGATAACAACCACTCAAGAGATGTACTGGCTGCGAAAGATTCTTCCAATGAAGAAGTAGCTTTGTTTACTCCACCGGAGTTGATGAATGTTCGAGCTGCAAAACACTTTGCTAGGTCAAGGTCTCCATTCAGACAACCAAACTATAAACGTTTACAAAATATTGCGGACATATATGCAAGCGAACTGAGAAAAATCAGGTTGCTTGCAAGGACTGAGAAAAATCATGTTGCTTACAAGGAGTACTTAGAAGCTCTTTGGGATGAGATCTGTGGAAGTAGCAGCCAAAGGGGAGATACGCTAAGAGACGAGTTGCCTCATCATCTCTACCGTGTCCTTGACTGTAATGGTCGGATGGAGGCTAACCAACTAGACATGATTTCTTTCATGGAGAATATGTATGTTGAAATTGGGGAACGTCTAGGCGGATGTAATGGGCAATGTAAAGAACAAGTGGATTCTCTAAAAGAGCAAGTACGTTCTTTAGGCTTGGAGGTATTGAGTCTTAAGATATCTATTAATTGACTCAATGCTATTATGAAAAAGATGAGCCGTATGTTAGAAGCCTGGGTAGTTGCCTAGGGTTTTTGTGAGAGTAATGATGTTTTTACTCAAGGCACAAATTGTATTGCAACTTTCAGATTTGGCTCTCCCTTTTGGCTATATGTATGAATTTTCCAGTTTCTCAAATCTGGCTCTCCCTTCTCTCTTTTATTTTGTTCTCTCGCACTTTTTTATTGTGTCTCAACTTCTATTTCATCTCTTTGTTTCTCTCTCTCTCTCACTATCTGTCTATTTCTGTGATTGTATATGTTATTACCCTTTATCTCTGTAAGAGATGGATTGTATATGTTATGCTCACTTATTTATGTAGAAAATGGTTTGTATATGTTATACTCACATATTTATTAAAAACTTCTCTAAGAATTACATTGTTATTGAGCTAATTCTATTTGGAGCAAGGTCACATGTGTGATAATGGCTGTTGAATTAGAATATTATGTTGGTGTTTAAAGTTAAGAATGTTAAAAAAGAAAGTTAGTATTTGCTATTTTGTGTTTTGAAGGAGATTTGAAGATGGTTAGGAGTTGTATATATTTGAAGATGGTTAGGAGCTGTATATACTTGAGTTTGAACCAAGTTTGTCGGCTTCGAGTTTTGGATAAAACATGTGTGTCTCGCTATAACCATTCAAGGATAAGGGCTTACATTCGAAAACAAAATGTTGTTAATTTAATGGATTACGTTAATGAAAATGAAGTTGGAACATTTGGAAGGGTTGAAAATGAAGAGAAACATAAAGGAATCCATGGTGGAATCCACTAACTCACAAGAAACATAGCAATTGCCAATGCTAGGTACTTAAAGAACCTATCAATGAACATCGAAATGCACAGCCATAGAGAGATATTGAATGAGGCTCTTTTTCATTTGATTTAAATGAGCCGCCTCCTGTGGATGATAATTTCATTTGATTTAAATGAGCCGCCTCCTGTAGATGATAATTTTCATTCTATTTGTTGTGTTGTTGGTGATGTGAAAGATATTAAATCCGAATCACTCTATAAGCATTCTTATTTCCTCGGAATGTCAAGCACCCAGCAACTATGGTGGTGTATTTCGGAGATTGCACTCTTTACTCATTAGGAGCCCTTACTTATAAGTGCCATTTTTGTAATGCACTAATTTGGAAATGTGAGGCATCAAGAAAGCTAAGACAATATGTAGGCAAACGTTGCTGTGAAAGTGGGAATGTCTCTTTGCTACCTTTGAAAAATCCACCTCCTACATTGGCTGAGTTACTGCTTGGTAATGATAATGCAAGTAAGGAATAGAGAAAGAATATCCGATCTTACAATAATGCCTTGGCATTTGTTTCAGTGGGTGCTCACTTGGATAATCAATTCACTAGGGGAGATGAGTATTTAATTTTTGAATCCATGGTACTACCTATCATCGTGTTGGTTCTGTAATACATGATGGAACACGAGATGCGGCTCCTCGGTTTGCCTAACTATATGTGTATGATACAGAGCATGAATTGGAAAATAGACTTCATGGGAGGCCTTCTTTAAATCATAATGTACTTGAGAGGTTACAAACAATGATGTATGGATATAACTCGTATGCTTGTGCACTTCGTACAATGAGAGAAATGTTACAGTCAAGTCCACATGCAGATTTGAGAATGGTCATCTCACTGAAGCGCGATCAACTTCAAGGCAATACTTGGTTCCTACAGGAAGTGAGGTAGCAACTATCATGCTGGGTCAAGGGGATGATTTACATGTGGGGCATAGAGATATTTAATTAGTGTCACGCACAGGTGCTATAAAGAAAATATCTAACCTGCACTGTTCGTATATGCCTCTATTATATGTTCTTCTATTTCCTGGAGGGTGACTTCAGGCAAAGTGACTTCAGGCAAATCTTACCGGTTGTGCCAAAGGGATCGCGCGAGGACATTATTGATGCAACGTTATGCCGGTCACATATTTGGAGATATGTGAATGTTCTAAAGCTCACCCAAAACATGTGGGTTAGACAAAGTGCTTATGATTGTACATAACAAGAATTTGTCAAATAAACATTACAAATTGGAGATGGCTCTATAGGCCATCCAAACAATGAAGGCAGAGTGGTAATACCACCACGAATGTTGATCCATGGGAACTCCATTCAGAGTTTGGTAGAATGGGCATACAAATATCTTTAGAGGGTGGAGGAATATGAATGCTTCTTTAAAGACCGTGCTATACTTGCACCACAAAATCTAGAGGTTGATGAGGTTAATGAACTAGCCTTGAGTGCATTGCCCGGTCTTGAAAGAGAATACCTCAGTGTGCTAATTCAGTTGCTTCTTCCGAGAATGATGCAATAGCATACCCAATTGAGTACTTGAACAGTTTGAACTTGGGTGGTGGTTACCCTCCTCATTGCTTGATTCTAAAGATTAATGCTCCTATCATGCTGCTTCGCAGTTTGGATCCTTGGCGGGGACTTTGTAATGGTACCAGATTGATATGCAAGCAATTTCACTCAAAGGTGATAGAAGCAGAAATCATTATAGGTACAAATATTGGAGACATGGTCTTTATTCCCAAGATAACATTCATACCTACTATGTTGCAATTGCCTCTTGACATGAGAAGGAGACAATTTCCTATAAGGTTAGCCTTTGGTATGTTAATAAATAAGTCCCAAGGACAAACATTGTGTGTATTGGGACTTTACCTGGCCACACAAGTATTCACACATGGACAGTTGTACGTTGCTATGTCACGTGTTAGATCATGTGATGTAGTGAAAGTGTGTGTAAAGCATTATATGGAACATGAAAGCAGCATAAAAGGTTCAACCAAAGTCTTCACAACTAATGTTGTCTACAAGGAGGTTTTCCAAATGGCACGAAGGATGTAAATTTAATCTATGCCCAAAAGCTAGAGAACAAGCTATTGATATAGTAGCGTACAAATACTAGAGACTACATTCATAGATATCTCTATATCGATAAGAGAATGTTTGCAATGATGTAACATGTGTAATCTATGTTGTCTTTCTGTGTATTCTATAGTAGCTTACAAACGCTAGAGACTACATTCATAGATATCTCTATATCAATGAAGAGAATGTTTGCAATGATGTAACATGTGTAATCTATGTTGTCTTTCTGTGTAATCTTTCACATTAACGCTTCTCTCTTTAGTATTATTAAATTCATGTGTATAAATCTACTAGCTAAAGATACTATGTAAATCCACAAAAGAGAGTGCCCCGTCATTGCTCAAAAGGTGGTTCGAGCAGAGGGGTGTCGGTGAGTTCTTGTTTTTTTTTTGGGATAAGCGAACATTTACTTTTGACTTGCTTTTATATACAGTAGCATTATTTATTTTCCATGCTTGGCACAAAATACTAAACATATACATATACATATACATATATATATATAGGGAGAGAGGGAGACTTTAAAGTGTTATGTAAATGATTAGTGTTGTGAGTGTTATAATTGAAATCAGGGGTATATTTCTTAGGATGGAGGTGGCAAGGAGATCATTTTCATTTGTTTATGGTGATGGCCAAGATATTGAAGGTAATTATTTTTTAGATTGCTATAATTTAGGTATTACTATTTTCCATAATCTATGTAATATTCATGGCTGAATTATAGACCCTCCATTTTGGGAAGGACAAGCAACAACATCTCTAATTATCAAACTGTTAGAGAGTACCGGTGTTTTACGGTATATATAGAAACCTATTTTTTATGTAGCTTTTGCATTTTGTTTGATAAATTTATATTGCTATTGATACATTCTTTTCGCAACAGGGAATATCTTTGTTTTTTAGAACCCAAATTATTGCTGGGTTTGTATGGTCAAGACCCTTATAACGAAAGCTTTGGGCTCCTTGGAATTTACAGTCTGAGATTACAAAAGATCGCGGATCAACTTCGTGTACATGTAATGTTTATGGACTATGAAAAGCCTGATAGGTTAGATTTTCGAGTCATAGGCATTGGACAATACATAATTTTTTGCTTTATTGTCTACAAACCTATCCAAACCATTCGCCTCAAATATTGATCCACCAAATGAGTTCTATAAGGTTTTGTTGTTTTTCTTCTTTTTTTTCCACGAAAAATTTATGTTGCAATAGCTAATGTTTTTTTCTTAAAAATTTTTGCTAGTTGGAGGCGAGGAGTATAGGCTTCCAAGGAGAGATAATCTAGTTGTCCGAAGATTGTTTTAAAGCTTTGTTCAGGTGTGTTGAGATTGTCAACATTATATTGGGTTGAAGTGCTAGTTGTTTATTTACGCCAAGTTTGGTGCTTTATTCAATGAAATTAAGTGCTTTAGGAGCTTCTACATGGATATATATGGCAAGCATGGTGTGTTTATATATGGCAAGCATGGTGTGTTTATATATAGGTTGTCAAGTTAGGGACCATGGGGCCCATTATGAGCTTCAAATATAAGGCTTATCCCTACTTACCCTTCGAGGATGAGCGTTTTTTTTTTGCAATTGGCTAGAATTAGAAAGTCAAAAAACACACACCCGTGCATGCCATCACTTTCGCAAATGAGGGATTGAACCCATGACCTTGGGACTCTAGAGCAACACCTCTCTCTACTACACTGATTTGTGATCGACAAATATGAATGCAAGAATACTCTTGCCCATCAGGGATGGGTCAAGCCACTAGTAATACACTAGTAATAACAAGAGACAAATTCAATGCTTAATATTGTTAGAAAACCTTACATGTTTTTTTGTTAATAGAGGTTTATTAAAGGTTTTCATTTCACCTCCATCGTTTCTCTTTTTTACATAGTTTTGGTCCCTATTAACTAATGGGTCTTGGCTCTTAGATTCTCATTCATCTAGTCAGATAAGTCTCTCGAAGTTGAGAATTTCTTTGTTTGAAAAAAAAACTTATTAGGACTCTTGAAAGCATAAGAAGATTGTGAGGCTTACTATGTCCCATAGTCAATATTCACACACACTCGAAGGTGGGCTTGGACCTACCATTGTGTAAGGAATGTGCACTAAGTCATCTCGTAAGGGGTAGAAAATGAAGTTGTCAGAGCCAATTGCCTCAGAGAAAATATTATGACCCATGGGAGTCCAACTTTCACCTCCCATTAAGTCCTCTTTTATTGCATCTACTAGCAATGCGGTGTCTGGGTGAATTAGTTTCAAAGGTGGAGATGTTGGAACTAGCTAGATTTCTCTGATTGCTTGAGAATGGTTATAGGTTCAATCAAGGCCTTTAGCACCCTCTAAGAGGCTCCCTCATAGGTTCCATGATTATGCAATGTTCATAACTCAAGAGAACCAAAATGTATTAGGGAATCAAAACATGCAACTTTGAAGTTTGCAAGGACTAGAAAGTTGCCTTGGGAGGCCTTCTCCAAAGTATTTGGAGTACCATAACCACTGGTGTGACATATGCTTCTAAAGCTTCACCAACCTCCAATCATCATTCTCATCAGCCAACCTTCACCTGCACATCCATGGGACTAAATTTGAGCTCGGAAGGGAGCGATGATAGCCTAGTAAAATGATGGCCAAGCCCAGGTTCACATCATACACAAATAGGGATCAAAGCACTAGTTACCATTAAAAAAAAGTGTGCAAGAGGCAGTGGTGGCCAAGCTAGAGTAATCAAAGCACTAGTTACCTTTTAAAAAAAGTGCGTAAGCCAAGCCAAAGTAATCTAAGGATCTGTAAGGATTCACCTATCATCTCAACACTTTCTAAAAAAAGAAGTTTCCATCCAAGAGAAGTCACACAACTGTACAGAATGCCAAGAGTAATGTATGTGGCTGATTTTAAGGATTTGTCAAGGTGATTTAAGCTCATGCACACCATCACACCATGGGGACAGTACTTGAGACATGTAAACGCTACTATTAATTCAACACAACTAAGGTGGATTGAGCATCTACACATGAACTAAGGACATGTTCCTAATAATAAATGTGTGAAATCAGACTACAACCCAAACTGAAATGACAAAAAGTCATTTTGGCCTTGTCCATTAAATGACAAGAACTTGTAGTCATAGAAGCCCATGACAACACTCGGGTATACACGTGATAATGTGTTGTAAGCTTAAATAATTGTACAAAACTTAGACTAGACAATTAGAATAGGGTTTAAGTGAGTTATGGGCATTGACCAAGTGTGAACCACTTACACTTATCTTATCCACATTTATGTAAGTTGATCTACTCTTTGATAGACCACATGTAAGTCGATTTCTCTACTTTCTCACAGACCATAAATTGTATGTATGTCAATTTCTTTTCTTTTTGATGGACCATATATTGCATTATGTAATCAATTTCTTTTCTTTTTGATGGACCATATATTGCATTATGTAATCAATTTCTCTACTTTCTGATGGACCACACATCACATTATCTAAAACTTTCTAATGGACCACACATTACATTATCTAAAACTTTCTAATGGACTACATATCACATTATTGGAAGCTAACGGTTGGCCCTCTATTAAAAATCAACTTGAAAGAAATACTCAAGCTCAAAAATTGAACAAAGCTATGCACGTGACACAAGAATGGATTAAATCTCCCCCACCATGAGAGTGGCTCACGTCCTCTTCATGGTGTATTTAAATATATTTCCTTGTACAAAAAGCAAGAGCCAAAAATAAAAAATACATGTAGCCAAAAATATGGATCTCCACATTGGGCTTGCATAAGCCTAAATACAAAAATGTGAACACTCTAAGATTCACTCATAAAATAGAACTAATGTATATCAAAATGTTGCACACTAATGTGCACATAAAATATCACTACCACTATCAAATAAATAATTACCACATGCCATGCGTCAATAGATTTCTGTCGAAGCAAGCCCAATGGATCCATGCACATCCCGCACACTAACCCTACCCCACTGATCCGCATTGACATTCATAATATACGCTCAAAATATGTGACACGTTAGAGGTGATCAGTCTCACTTGCACATAAAATAAATATCCATCAAATAAATCCATAAATTTTCAAATAATGTGAATAATTCCAACAATCCTCCCTAGTGATAAATAACTATCCTCAGTTGTTAAACATGCAATACCTCAAAGTCGGTACCTTTGCATATTTAAACAACTACATGCAATACCTCAATTCGGTGACCTTTGCATGAAAGAAAATATAAATTCAAAATATCCATCACAGAAATCCATAATATCAAAACCTCGTGCAATACCTCAATTTGGTGACCTTTGCATGGAAAAATAACCATGTGTGATACCTTAAATCGATGACCTTCACATATACCAATGCCAAATACCAAAAGAAACTAACAATTGTGTGATACCTCAAATCGGTGACCTTCACACGATTACACCGCTCTCAATACCGTGTAAAATTCATTGCAACTGTCTTGGAAAGGAGTCGATCAGGGTAAAGTGTGTAGCAAGGGCATGGTCTGGAATCCACTGAGATTCTTCCACAGGATGATTCTTGTACTTAACCAAATATATGACATGAACATTGCCATTGTGAGTTGTAGTTTGCTCATGATCAAGAATTGCTTTAGGAACTAAAATTTCTATATCAGCCTCTAGGAGAGGTGAGTCATCATAAATGGGGGTAAAAGGTGGAGTATCTGTAAAGGGTCTAAGTAGACTTATGTGAAAGGAATTATGAATATTCCAATGGTCAGGAAGGGACAAACAATAAGCATTGTCATTGATCTTAGAAGTGATTCTAAAAGGCCCATAAAATTGTGGAGATAATTTAATGGCTGGATGTTTCTCAAACAGCCTTTAGTCTGTACTTTTTTATGCGAAGCCAAACTAAATCATTTTCTTTGGTCTTCTATGCTTGTTAGCCTATTTAGTGTAAGGTTGTTGAGTCTTAAGAATAGACTCACGAGCTTCAGCCAAAATTCGATTATGAGTCACGACAAAATCATCGGCGGCACTGGAACTTCATGAGAAAGTCTAGTAATTAGAGTTGAAAGTTTCTTACCATAGACAATCTCAAAAGGTGCTTTTCCAGTGGTTGTATAAGGTGTGTTATTATATGCAAATTGCAAAAGATGCAAATATTGATCCCAATTTACAGGAGATGAGATAGTGTAAGACCTCAAAAGATCTAAACTAGTGCTGTTTGTGGCCTCAGTTCTTAGTTTGTCCATTACTTTCTGGATGATGTGTAGAACTAAAATCAATCTTTGTGCCTCAGTTTGAAAAAAATGCCATCCAAAATTGATTACAAAATTGAGAATCACGATCTAAAATAATGACTTTAGGTAATCCATGATTTATGAAGATAGTTTTGATAAACAATTGTGCATGACATGCAATAAAATAAGCTTGCTTACTAAACCTATCCACAATTGTCCATATCATATCATTTCGAGAAGATGTGGTAGGTAAACCAATTATACAGTCCATAGAAATTTCTTCCCATGGTGCCGTGAGAATAGGTCAAGGCACGAGTAACCCATACTGTTTCCCTTAATGTCTTTTAACTCGTTGACATATCACACATTTCGATATAAAAGAAGCAACATCATGTTTTAATTGTGGCCAATAAAAATATTCTTCTATGGTGTGAAGAGTAGTGAGAATGCCACGATGACCAACATATGGAGGACGATGCATCTCTTCAAGAATAAAAGATCTATAAGGAAGTGTAATGCATAAATGCTTGTAAAAGAAAATGAAACCATCATTATATGCATAATCATGAAGAGGCAACCAATTATTAATTTCTAACTTGTGCCAAACATCATAAAAATCAAGATCTGTAACATATGAATCACGCATATCATGTAAAGAATGAATGTCAAGCACTGAAATGTTAAAAATAGAAGGTCGTCGATTAAGTGCATTAGCCACTACATTCTCTTTACCAGGTTAATATTGGATAAGAGGATGAAAACTCTGAATAAAAGATGCCCATTTAATATGGCGGTCTAAGATAAGAGGTTGATTAAGAAGATATCTAATACTTTGTTGATCGATCTTAATCATAAACTCAGAACCCATAAGATAATGTTTCCATATGCGTAAGGCATGGACAACTACTAATAATTCCTTATCATATATACTATACGAAAGTTCAAAAGGTGTCAATTTCCTACTCTCATAACCCAAAGGATGTCCATCCTGCATGAAGATTGCACCGATTCCGGATCCACTAACATCAGTGACTACGAGGAAGAATGGTCGAGTAAAGTCTGGAAGTTGGAGGATATGAGCATGAGTCAACAAATATTTTAGTCTATCAAATGATTTTTGTTAGCTTTCACCCCATCGAGAAACTAGACCTTTCTTAAGCAACATTGTCAAAGGAAGTGCTATCAATGAGAAATTACAAACAAACTTCCTATAAAAACCCGCCAAACTAAGAAAAGATCTAACTTCTTTAACACATGTTGGAGTAGGCCAAGTCTCAATCACTTTTACCTTTTTGGATTAACTTTGATACCTCCTTGAAACAATGTGTCCTAATTACTCAATTTCATCTTGGAAAAAGAGACTTTTGTCCGGATTAGTATAAAGTTGATTTTCTTTAAGAAGATTAAACACTAATGCAAGATGCTCTTCATGTTTGGCATGATTCTTAATAAAGACAAGCAAATCATTAAAGAAAACAATGATGAAATTCTGATGGTCAAGGAAATATACGATTCATCATGCGTGTAAAATTAGTAGGTGCATTGGTTAGACCGAAAGGCATAACCAAAAATTCATAATGACCAATTTGAGTACGAAAAATAATTTTATAAATGTCAGAACTAGTCATTCGAACTTGATGATATCCAGATCTCAAATTCAGATGCACCTTTAAGTCTTATTTTTCTTTTCAACAAGAAGAACAGGTGCACCAAAAGGAGAACTACTAGGTCGAATAAGTTTCTTATCTAATAATTCTCAAATTTGGCATTCTATTTCTTTTTGTTGAAGAGGATTTATACGATAAGGAGCTCTATGAGGTGGTTAGTTACTCGGAATAATCTCTATAGTATGGTCTTCAAGACATGAAAGAGGTAAGGTATGAGGTAAATCATCTACAAAACAGTCCTAAGACCTAGCCATAAATGCTTGCTGAGAAGGAGTGAGATTATTTTCATATGCTTGTACCTCATTAACTAAAATCATGTATGCACGTGATTGTTTTCGAAGTGCACGTTTAGCTTGGGTATGGGATAATAATGGATACATCTCAAGAGAACGATCACCAACTAATTGCATCAGAGTACAATTATGTGTGAAATTCATAGTATGCATGGAATAATCAATATGTGGATTAAATTCATGTCTAAATGGCATACCAAGTATGATGTCATTAGAATGCAAAGGTGCAATGAAAATTTTTTGTTTTTGTTTATAAGGTCGAATTTGTATCTCAAGGTCACGTACTTCATGAGTGCCCGTGTAGCGTGTGCCTTGAAATACATATTTAACCTTATAACACGAAGGATGAGTCTCCAAATGCAACCTACGAACTGCCTTTTCACAGAAATAAAATCATGCGTACTATCATCATCATGCAAAATAGTGATATCATTTCCATTAATAGATCCTTTCATACGAAGCAAAGAGTGAGGAGTGATTGAAGTACTTGCTGATTTGCTTTGCCCACTTCTTCATTGTTGAGTTGTTTTTCCGTCCAATCCGGAGCCGTATCACCATCACCATCATAGTATGTGTCGTCTCTTCGATATTGTGAAGTTGTGTCACTTGAGTAGGACGAAAGGTGTACTTGTCGGCTTGATGTCCCACTCAATGAAACTTGAAGTATGTAGGCACATTATTGCCCTGACGAGGTTGGGTAGGGCGAGGAGTGGTACATTACTATTGTGACTAGAATTGGGTTTGGGGTGTACATTGCTTGGGTTGGTAGTATTAAAATTGTTCTTTACATTTGAATTGGAAAAAGTATGTGCATTGTTACTACCATTACCAAAATTACCATTATTACCATTCCATGGATGCTGTTGTCGTGATGAAGGAGATTGATAAAATTGAGGGCGTCGAAAAGAAGATCTGAAACCTTGATTCTCCCCACGAAAGAAGATTGTCGATTGGGTAGAGAAGTATAGTGACCACTAATGGATAATTAACGAGACAAACCTTTCTTACACTCGGAATCATGAGCAAGAGATATTGCGTCATCAAGAGAAGTTGGCTTGAACATATTCACATTCGCTTGAATAGTTGTCTCAAGACCAT
The DNA here is from genome assembly GCF_041138505.1 of Cibotium barometz. NCBI lineage: Eukaryota > Viridiplantae > Streptophyta > Polypodiopsida > Cyatheales > Cibotiaceae > Cibotium > Cibotium barometz. The sequence continues at coordinate 28,074,310 of NC_141046.1, forward strand.
CTTTATACTTTTGTTGGAGTGACTCTTCAGAAACATCCTCAAGCATACAAAGCATAAAAAGTGATTGCCAAAATCTCTCTGTGTATTGAGAAATTGTATCATGATCTATCATGCAAAGAAGATTCCATGCTCGACAAGTGTTAAGGTGGAATTATGGAGAAAGAAAAGCAGACTTGAATTTGTCTTGGAATTGATCCCCCAAGTGAGAGGCTTTGTAGGATCCATACGCGAAGTACGTTCCACCACAAAGAAGCTTGATCACTCAAATGATTAGTAACGTACTTTATTTTATCTTTCGCAAAAAATTGTTCACCAGCAAAATAATCATTAAATTGAGTTAACCAAGAAAGAACTAGACGACCGTTCTTTTTTTATTGTTGTCAAATTTGGAGAACGTGAATGTGCAACGGCTAATCTTGGAGTCCTTGTGAGTCCGTTTGCGAGTCAAAAACAGATTTAAGAATCTTGCTTAAGCAATCATCTTCGGGAGGCATGACATCAAGAGATTCCTCATGACCACGTTGGCATTTGCATTGTTCTTCAAGTTGCATCTCGTGTAGAAGAATGTGCTCCTCCAAGGTAGGAGCGGGAAGAGGCGACACATTCGAAATGGTTGGTGGTTGAGTGCCATCATCAGAATCCATGGCTGTAGATGCTTGGTAGAAATCGGGGAAGTAGCGAAAACAAAGATTGGAAAAATTTACCCCTTCAAAAGATATATATATATATATATATATGTATGTATGTATTTTTTTTAAATACCTCTTCTTCTTCTTCGTTTTTTTTCTCTCTCTCTCTCTCTCTCCTTCTTCTTCTCTTCTCTTTCATCTTCTCTCTTCTTTTCTTCTCTTTCATCTTCTCTCTTCTTTTCTTCCTTCTTCTTCTCTTTTACTCTCTTAGTTTCTTCTTAGAGAAGAAACTTCTCACGGGCTCACCACAGAGTGCCACGCAGCCCTCAAATAATCCCACATAGTGTCAAGTGGAGAGAAGATGTCGAGTATAAAGGGGAGAAGAGTCACCTATTGTCTTTGTCTCTTAGGAGACACCCACATTGGTGTGTTGAGGTGGAGTCGCCACACGCTACCCGTCCGCCCACAGTGAAGATTTCATGCTGATATTGTTGTTGCCGTGCTGCTTGTTATTGGGGTTGTTGCTGGAGCTTGGGGTTGTTGACGGAGGCTATATTAGATGCCCCTTATGCTTGCTTGTATGTGGTGTGATCGGTAGCCGGTGATCGATCTCTGTCCATTGTAGTAGCAGTGTGCACTATAGACAAAGAGATAGGCGGCACTCTAACAACTAGTGTAACTCTCAGGTTTCGTGCAACGGCTCTCACCTTCACACAAAGGACAGCACTCCTGGGCTGTCTGAGTGCCCAATACACAACTCTCTTTTTCTTATGACAAGAAAAGTATGCGGCACAATTCTCTGTGCTCTCTCCTAATTTAAGTCTAGTTCCAAAAAGTAGCTTAACTGACTTAAAAATGGTCAAAAATTGACCAAACTGATTTGGAAAATTCTAGAATCAGTTTGTTTGGTTAGGAGCTCAATTTTTACTATAAATAGAAGCCTTAACCTCATTACAAAAAAGGCAATTCCCTCTCTTTTCTAACAAAACCAACCATTCTCTATTCTAGGTGAATGGTTAATTTGATTAATGTCAAGTTTTTATAATGATTATTTTATTATAAAAGTGCTACTTTTAGCATAATTGAATTTCATGCATAGAGGTACGCATAAAAGATGAATATTTTATTATAAAAGTGTTACTTTTAGCATAATTAAATTTCATGCATAGAGGTACGCATAAAAGATGAATATTTTATTATAAAAGTGCTACTTTTAGCATAATTGAATTTCATGCATAGAGGTACGCATAAGAGATGAATATTTTATTATAAAAGTGCTACTTTTAGCATAATTGAATTTCATGCATAGAGGTACGCATAAAAGATGAATATTTTATTATAAAAGTGTTATTTTTAGCATAATTAAATTTCATGCATAGAGGTACCCATAAAAGATGAATACTTTATTATAAAAGTGTTATTTTTAGCATAATTGAATTTCATGCATAGACGTATGCATAAAAGATGAATATTTTATTGTAAAAGTGTTACTTTTAGCATAATTGAATTTCATGCATAGAGGTATGCATAAAAGATGAATATTTTATTGTAAAAGTATTACTTTTAGCATAATTGAATTTCATGCATAGAGGTATGCATAAAAGATATGGGAAGTGATAAGATGTGATAAGATGCATATGAGATAAGTTAGGATGTGATAAGATGAGTTAAGAAGTGATAAGATGTGTATGGGATGAGGTAAGAAGTGTATGTGATGGGATAAAATGTATATGGGTTGTGATAGGGTGAGAATATGGATGTGAATGTGGATGTGTATGTATGGATATATGCATGTAGATATGGATGCATGAATGTGGATGTATGGATGTGAATATGGATGCATGAATGTGGATGTATGGATGTGAATGTGGATGGGTATGTATGGATGTATGAATGTGGATGTATGGATGTGAATGTGGATGTGTATGTATGGATGTATGCATGTAGATGTGGATGCATGAATGTGGATGCATGGACGTGAATGTGGATGTGTATGTATGGATGTAGGCATGTAGATGTGGATGTATGAATGTGGATGTGGATGTATGGATGTGAATGTGGATGTGGATGTATGGATGTGAATGTGGATGTGGATGTGTATGTATGGATGTATGCATGTAGATGTGGATGCATGAATGTGGATGTATGGATGTGAATGTGGATGTGGATATGGATGTATGGATGTGAATGTGGATGGGTATGTATGGATGTATGAATGTGGATGTGGATGCATGGATGTGAATGTGGATGTGTATGTATGGATGTATGCATGTAGATGTGGATGCATGAATGTGGATGTATGGATGTGAATGTGGATGGGTATGTATGGATGTATGAATGTGGATGTGGATGCATGGATGTGAATGTGGATATGTATATATGGATGTATGCATGTAGATGTGGATGCATGGATGTGAATGGGTATGTATGGATGCATGAATGTGGATGCATGGATGTGAATGTGGATGTGTATGTATGGATGTATGCATGTAGATGTGGATGTATGAATGTGGATGTGGATGTATGGATGTGAATGTGGATGTGGATGTGGATGTATGGATGTGAATGTGGATGTGTATGTATGGATGTATGCATGTAGATGTGGACGCATGAATGTGGATGTATGGATGTGAATGTGGATGGGTATGTATGGATGTATGAATGTGGATGTGGATGCATGGATGTGAATGTGGATGTGTATGTATGGATGTATGCATGTAGATGTGGATGTATGAATGTGGATGTGGATGTATGGATGTGAACGTGGATGTAGATGTGGATGTATGGATATGAATGTGGATGTGTATGTATGGATGTATGTATGTAGATGTGGATGCATGAATGTGGATGTATGGATGTGAATGTGGATGTGGATGTGGATGTATGGATGTGAAAGTGGATGTGGATGTGGATGTATGGATGTGATATGGATGTGGATGTGGATGTATGGATATGAATGTGGATATGTATGTATGGATATATGCATGTAGATGTGGATGCATGAATGTGGATGTATGGATTGAATGTGGATGTATGGATGTAGATACAGATGTGGATGTATGTATGTGGATGTGGATGTATGAATGAGGATGTGGATGTATGAATGAGGATGTGAAAATAGATGTATGCATGGATGTGTATGTAGAATAATGAATGTGAATGTGTATGGGAAATAATGTGTCGTCGATATGAGTGAATGGATGAGAATGAGTACATATGAAGGGAATGTGGAATAAGTAATGTGGATTGAGGAGGGATAATGTAGAAAGACGGGAGTTCGATATAGAAACTGTATTTTGTGACTGTTTGTAAATGACTGTTTTATGTCAAGAATGGTGGGGAAGCATTTTGACCGTCTTATGGATTAAGGTCATGGAGACCTAACTGATAACGTTGCAACAACTGCTGAGACGGAGAGTCAATGGATGACATCTCGCGTAGCAAGGTCGACCGAGGTCTTGACCAGCCTCAGTTCGATTTAAATGGTGAGCTTCCGGTACGATGGATGAGGGACCAAGGAAGCGGCCTATGAGTGAAGCGCTAGGTCACCTGCGAAGGATCCTAGAGGGTGCTGACCATACGGTGCTCGGGCTCTGGGTCACCGAAGATACCCACACGTGCGTCGTGGAAGATATTGGAACAAGGAGTAAGAGTTGTTTTCTGAAATCGGACATGGATCTGGTTGATTGACCTTGCTGGTCCTCAACGGATGAGTCCATGGCTCTCTTATGGATCTGTTGATTGATCTTGCTGATCTTCAACGAGGATTCCATCTTGATTTTTATATGTGAAAATATTGTCGGGTATTATGAGCTAGGAACTATTGAAAAGGCCCCTGAGTGAACAGGTGGTGAGCGTTCTGGTTGCCAATGATGCCATAAGTACACCGATGAATGAATGATTGGAAATATGGATTTAACCAGAGATTTCGAGTATTGTCATCAGTGACATAATGGTTTCATTAAAGGATTGTTTTAAAGATTAGTTGATGCTGAGAAAAAGGCAATTTCATATTGGGTGTGTAAGTGGTGTGACTAGTTTTATGTTTGCATGAACTTCTGGCTAAGGGACCTAGGAACTCTTTTCCCTGGTACCCGGGACAAAACCTAACCAAATTCCTAATTGGATCCCATCACTACAGTGGTTGGGAGGTTGGCTAACCCATAGGACTGGATGGGGTTAGGCTGGACTGATGGATCCATAAATCGAGACTCAAATTCTGTTATTACGATAGATAAGTAAATCCCGAATAGAAATTGTTCTATGGATAGGAATCAACGGCTGTGCCTCTTGATGGGAAAAAAAGCGTTGATCCAAATGATCCAAGTGCAAGTTTCTTCCTTGATCTGACCGAGTATCTTTATAGGTGCAATCGAATCAACTTGATTAGTAATGGTCTTGACTACGTTAGAGTAAAGAGTTATCTTGGTGGAATCGCCCGTGCTTTCCGGATAAAGGAAGTTTTTCCGGGTTCGGTTTTGGAAAAACCGACAGATTAGTCTCTTGTCTGGATATCCGTGGATGGACGAGGCCCTGAGTGTGGGACTCTGCCCCGCGCAAGAAGTGCTACTTCCGTTGCTAGTACCCCGAATCCGTTGCGCAGTGGGAACAGGGATCTCACAGGTTTTTTATTTGAAATGATTCTATGGGTCATCTAGGGCATGACGTAGTACGAGCAACATGTTCTTGTGCACTTATGCTTCACATCTAGAGGGATGACAAGAGCATTGTTATTTTTTCTTTGATGCATTCATAAGTCTCTGTTTGCAGACATGGGTATTGATTCTTGAACTTTTTGCTCAAATGTCATCGAGGCGGTAGGTGTAAGACTGCTGGTTGGTTACCATTGGGGTTACTTGAACACACAAGCTCTTGTGTAGGTGCTGAATAAACAAGAGTGGTTTAGTGACTTGCTTGGTGTTGCTTGGGCCTCCACGCTTGGTGTTGCTTGGGCCTCCATGCTTGTAAGCTATTGGGGTTGAAGTCGTTGGTGAGGCTTTCTTCACGTTGTTCGATTTTGAAAACCATATGATGGGATTACCATCATAGTATCCTTGTTGATGAAGCATGTGCATAGGCACCCATCTTTGATGAACATTATAAGTTGGTGGCTAATGCTTTTGGTGCTAAGGCTTCCTTCTTTGTGCAAGCTTAGGGGACTTTGTGATGTGCTTGTTGGGAATCCAAGACTTGGTATTACTTTAGTAGTATCCTTGTGCTTGTAGTAATGTTTTGGGTACCCACACTTGTTGACTTGCTAGAGTTCTTTGAGGAACTCGCATAGGCTTTTGTGGTGGACGGTGGTGTGGAGTACTTTTCTTTTTCCTTGGCCTCTGAGTGTCGCGTTGAGGAAGAGGCTTTGACTGTCGAGGCACCCAAATTTGAATGGCACATTCGTAGTAGCCTTGAGCTACAAGTAGCTGCTTCTCCACCCACACTTTGATACCATTAAGATACCTTGATTTGTGTTGTCTTGGTAGATTTTTCTTTTTAGTGGAAGTGGAAGGTTTTGGGATCTCCTTCACATTGGGTAGCATTAAGCCTGTAAGTTTAAGACTCATGGATATTTTTGATGAGATGATTAGGCTAGAGTCTCTTGTGGAGTGGCTATCGATGATGAGGTTTTCGATGCAGTTGTCTCCTTTGGTGAGGTTTGTCGATGAAGAGGCATGGGCTCTAGGGATTTTCCTTTGAGTTTCTTGTTAGAGACAGATGGTTGCGTGGGGAGAACTTCTTCAAGAATGGTGATTTCGAGGTTTTGGCATTAAACTTCATTGTGAGGATGGGGTTGAATGAGTAGATGCTTTACCGGAGTTGGTCATTGATGTAGATGGTAGGTTATTGTGTAGAGGGGCTTCTATGGAAAAGGCTTGTAATCTTTTGCGTTCAGCATCATAGAAATCCATTAAAGTTGGATCCTCTTCCTTGAAATATGGTATTGTCATCTTTTGTCGTTGACCATCATGAGATGACTTTATCGTCGCTAGCACAGTGGAGATCCTCTTCCTTGTAATTTTTTTTTTTTTGTCATTGACCATCATGATAACTTTATCGCTAGCAAAGCACAGTGGTGCTTGGGCATAAATGGACTATTGCTTGGGTAACAATAGTCCATTTGTGCCCCAAGATTAAATCTACTTCCAATACATACCCAACCCCACAAAAAACTTACAAGTAAGGGGGTTCTTTTCAATATACATTGTATATTCAAAGTACCCCAAACATGCCATGTTCAATTTTTTTGTAAAGGGAATTCTTTCAAGAGGATGATCCATGAGTGTTGGTTGACCTAATAAATCCCATAACTCAAGGGTCATAAGATTGTGTTCTCATGTTAGATAAAGCCATGCTTAAGCTATGGTGATTTTATTAGAAAGTTCCAACCAACCAGGATCCTAGGGATCTTTTTAGTAAGATATGTTGGAAGTTCCAGCTCCTCTATGGTCTCGTTCTCCCGTAATAGCAATTGTACAATGCTTGCATGAGTGTTCAAGCTGACTGTTTGCATGGATTGATCAATTGAATACAACGAGTCACGTATCCAAGTTCTACCAAGAACGACATCATACTCAAGGGAATCTAGGGTAACATGGAATGTAAATTTCACATCTCCACCGATTGTTTGAGTAGCATAGCTAAAGTAACCTGGAACTTTAATGTTTTGTCCATTAGCTCCTTATGCAAGACCATTGTCTGTAGGGATGAGTTTAGGTTGTGCCAATGATACCCAAGTGTCTATTGTCATGAATCATTGCTTGTAGGGAAATCTAACCATACCATGATAGAATCTTCAAGAGGAACCATGGATGTTTCAATTTTTGTTTCAGCTTCTAATCTTGTTTCGGTTTCATATTCCCATTCACTTTCATCCTCTTTTTGACTCTCAACTTTCTCAAGAGTAGCCAATGTATACACTGGTACACTTGTTTCCCCGACAATTCCAACTGAGTTCTGTTTGGAAACTTGTGAATCCTTACAATCCTGTTCTATGGAGTTCTTTATGTCTTGGTATAACTCATGTTGAGCCCTTAAAGGTGCAAGTGTTGATGTTATGTTGGCTTCACCATGAGAGAAGAGCATTCCTCCAAATGAGGTTTTGAGAGACTGCTTTAATTTTGTAAGGGAATTATCGAATTCCTTACTTTCTCAACCGCATAATTCATGCAATCTGTCTCTAATGACTCTTCTGTAAAGAGTATGTCTTCCTCTTGAAAGGGGAAGCGGTACTCCTCTAGGCTTTATATTTTGGTTGCTTTTTTTAGGATTGGCATTATGAGACTCAATCACAACCGGTTATCCTGTAAGACATTCAACCAAGCTAAGCATGCTCTTCTGAGCTTGCTTTTTACATTCCACGTATGTCATATGATCATGATTCTCAATTTGGGATGTTTGGGTGGGTTCTAGTTTCTTGATTGGTCTATGAGGTGCACTGAGAGTGAAGAGTCAGAACATGTTTCATCCTCACTAAGTGACGTACTAGAACTTGTTTCATCTTCTAACTTTCTTTGGATTGTAAGGTTTTCATTATGTTTGTTCATGATGTGACGAGATCGAATTCTCTTTTGGGCTTTTGTATCCTGTGTTGCTGGTGGCCTTTGAGGTTGATGCATCTGCATCATGTGTAGCTATTGGCTCTTTTGGGTTTATGTCCTCCATAGGCTCCATTTGCATGTCGTTTAATTCAACCTTGGTTTTGATAGTTTGTTGTCTCTTGTTTTTCTTGGGTTTAGAAGGTTTTGCTTTTTCTTTTGGGTTCTGCTTTAAAGCATGTTCTTCTACCCATGTTGATGTATTGTCTTTTGCATTCTTTTTTACCGTCTCTCGTGCCTTGGCTTGTAAGCGTGTAAGCACATTCAAGGGTACTGTACACAATTGACCACTTAAGATGTTAAGAGTTGTATTTTGTGAGACAAGTTGCATTGAAGTAACTCGTCTTGGGAAATTTTGAAACATGTGATCAATGCCACATCGTGCACACATGGGTTGCAAAGTGTTGACTATGGGCATGGAAGTATTCCAAACTGTGCAATCTGCCACTTTATGAGGTCCACAACAATAGAAACGCTGAAGTGTTCGATTAACTACCTCTTAAATGGTTTCTACCCTTTAGACTGTTTGTGTTTGGTGCACGGGCGATGGAGGTTTTGAGTCAATTGTTGATGAATTGGGACACTTTTAAGTATCATGATCAAAGGATTTACAATATATGCAGTACTGAAAAACAGGTGCCTTGTATGCACAGTGGAGATTGGGATGGTAGTAGAGTGATTGCACTTAACACAAGGCATTTCGCTCCTCACTTATAGAGGCATTAAGGATGGTTGGTTTTGAAGGAGCTCATTTTCTCTTAGAGATGTCAATTGAAAGCTTTTAAGCAAGGTTGTATAGAATTTGTGGAATGACAATTCCGAGATCAATCTTTCTTTTGCATTGCTTCACTTGGTTTAGATGAGGAACATCTCGTAGCATGATCATCTTCTAGCATGTTGTCATCTAAACATATTACTTCTTTATAACATTGATCAAATGTTTCTGAATTGGATACAATGATCAAGTTGTGTAAGCTCTTTTTCTTTAAGCCCATCATGAAATATCTTTTTAATAAAAATTTGTTTAATTTTTCCCATGACACATCGTGAGTCCAAGAGTTTTATCTGAAGGATAAAATTTCTAATGATTTCGTTTGGTTTATGCTCAATTGAATAGAGTTCTTTCACTGCACTCCACCGATCACCTTGTCTTGAAAAACTATGGATAAAGACTGTTTTCAAGGTTCTGAGTTGGTCTTGATCGCCTGACATCAATGTGATGAACCATCGATGACTAGCTTTTCTCTCTAAACATAGGTTCAATGTATGTACCTTGGTGGGGTAGTTGGGATTTCCAAAAGCTTCACATCTCTATTCAAACATTTGTATAAATTGAACAGGATCTGTTGTTCTATCGTATTTGCCCATGATTTTGGAGATCTGTACAGCCGTATTCTTATATCAGTCCCACTAAGGCCATAGGTGAGTGCTCTTGTGGGGGTAGGGACTCACTTAGTCCTTGGGCACCCCCCTTCTTAGACTAGTCAGTACGTCCAAGGTGTGTGCATCCAGGAAAGGGTTGGTATCTATAGGATTTGTGGAGATGTTAGGTAAAGGACCAAAGCCCGGTGGGATTAAAGTGACAAGGGGTGTAAAACCTGATGACACACTTGTTATAGGCATAGCCAATGGTATTGGGAGGTACATTTGGGGCATAGATCTCAATGGCCCGAAGATGTTAGCCATTGGGTTCAGTCCTTGTGTGATCCCTGGCAATTCTTCTATCGTTGCCATGTCTGATTGTCTAAATGCTCTTTAATGAGCAAGCACTTTTTTTTTTGTTTTTTATATTTTCTCACAGTCCCTTATAGCCTCAAGAGGCTTGGCGTTCTCTTCATTGGGTCAAACGAGTGTCCGTTCACCCTAATTAGCTTAGGCGGTATACGCACGCGAACCTCTAAGATATTTTTCTGGAAAAAGTGCATGCTAGTAACTTCCTAGATGGAAGAGAAGGTTCTAAAACCTATTTCCCATCACTGTCTCAAGACGAAGAATTTTTTCGAATTTTTTTTCTCCTATTTCACATGTTTTTTAGGGTGTTCCAAAAGGAATTTTGAAAAACTCTGTATGAGAGAGTTATAGTATTTTTGGAGTATTACAACTTTGTCTCCTTGAGTCGCTTGTGATTTTGTCGTTTAGACCCTCAAAAAGTAGCCCAAATATGGTTCGATGCATTTTCGCGCTGTTTTTGCGATTTTTTATGCTTTTCGGGCTATTTTTTGTCGTCGCGATTTTCGAGTTGAGTTTTGAGACTGCTGGTCGAAAGCCAAAACGATCGATTTTGACTTTGGACGGGTGAGACCAAAGTTGAAGAGCTCGATGTCAGCTTTCCGATGAGCCCTAGAGTGCCTTCATCGAATATACGGTTTAGGAGATACGAGATTCCAACCAGGGATGTTTTCCAGAGTCCTTTTTTTAATGGCGTGAGATCTTAAGGCATGAGACCCTTAATCTGTGAAAGGCTTGGCCATGAAACTCTTGGCCATGAAAGGCTTAGCCCAAAAGCTTGGCCGTGAAATGTTTTGGCGTGGACTCCTAAGGCGTAAACCCTTAGGCCGTGAAAGTGCAGAAATGGTTCACGGTGTGAACCTTTTTTTTTTTTTGGTGCCGATGGACCCCTTTCCACGTCGTGAACTAGGAGGGTGCATTTCACGGCGTGAAGTGGACTTCACGAATTTTATCAATTTTAAATTTTTTTACGTCGTAACATAGTAGTATTTCATGCCTTGAACCGGACTTCACAGAAAAATTAAATTTGAATTTATTTTTGGGCATAAACGAAGTCTTTCATGCCATGAAACCTTAGGGTTTCACGCCGTAAACTGGACTTCAGGAAAAAATTAAATTAAATTTTTTTCGCGGACTCCTAGGGCTTGAAACCTTAGGCTGTGAAAGTACAAAAATGCTTCACGACGTGAACCATTTTTTTTATTTTTATTTTTTTTGGACGTGAACGAAGTCTTCATGGAAAAATTAAATTTCAATCTTTTTTTTAGAGTCTAGTGAAAAATACGAATTTCCTTTTTTGGGAGAGATATTTTTTGAATTTAAAATTAAGAAAATATGAAATTTTTTCCAAAAAGGTGAGTGGAAATAAAAAAAGTCAACCTTTTTATGACACCCCATCCTTCATAAATGACCCCCACAATGGGCAATTTGACAACTCATAAGCATCTACTTATTGAATGCTCATCATTAGCCTTAACAAGTTATGTAAAAAAATGATTAAAAATTAATCAAAGATTAATCTTTTCACTAATCTTTCTCTCTTTTACACTAATCAAGGATTCTAATTAACCACTAATCTTAAATAATTCACACAATTGAGCACATCATTGGATAAAGTAAGAAAATGCTAATCTATGTGCATCAACAAATGTGTAAATTAATCTAAAATAGAATATTAATTAGACTCTTAATTTTGGTCTCCTCTTTTTAAGGTAAAATTAAGCAAAGAGAGTCAAATTCCTCCAATTGATAAAAAAATCGATGTAATTAGTGTTTAGATATATCATCTAGATGCTCTCAAATACTCAAAAATACTAATTTCAACTACTCACATGATCAATTTAGATCCCAATTAACACATTTTCTAAATTTTTTGCCTGTTCAACAAGATTAATGACCCTTAATTATAAAAACCAGTCCATTAAGAGAAACTAGTCAAATTCAAGGATTTTTTCATGATAAAATTCGTGAAGTCCACTTCACGCCGTGAATTGCACCCTCCTAGTTCATGAAGTGAAAAGGAGTTATAGTATTTTTGGAGTATTACAACTTTGTCTCCCTGAGTCGTTCATGATTTTGTCGTTTAGACCCTCAAAAAGTAGCCCGAATATGGTTCGATGCATTTTCGCGCTATTTTTGCGATTTTTTGTGCTTTTCGGGCTATTTTTTGTCATCCCGATTTTCGAGTTGAGTTTTGAGATTGCTAGTTGGAGGCCAAAACGATCGATTTTGATTTTGAATGGGTGAGACCAAAGTTGAAAAGCTCGATGTCAGCTTTCCGATAACCCCTAGAGCGCCTTCATCGAATATACAGTTTCAGGGATACGAGATTCCAACCAGGGGTGTTTTCCAGAGTCCTTTGGACGGGTGAGACCAAAGTTGAAGAGCTCGATGTTAGCTTTCCGATGAGCCCTAGAGCGCCTTCATCTAATATACAGTTTAGGAGATACGAGATTCCAACGAGGGGTGTTTTCCAGAGTCCTTTTTTTAATGGCGTGAGGTCTTAAAGCATGAGACCCTTAATTTGTGAAAGGCTTGGCCGTGAAACTCTTGACCGTGAAAGGCTTGGCCCAAAAGCTTGGCCGTGAAATGTTTTCGCGTGGACTCCTAAGGCGTAAACCCTTAGGCCGTGAAAGTGTAAAAATGATTCATGGCGTGCCCTTTTTTTTTGTGCCGACGGACCTCTTCACATCGTGAACTAGGAGGGTGCAGTTCACAACGTCAAGTGGACTTCACGAATTTTATCAATTTTAAATTATTTTACATCGTAAAATAGTAGTATTTCATGCCTTGAACTGGACTTCACAGAATAAATAAATTTGAATTTATTTTTAGGCATAAACAAAGTCTTTCACGCCATGAAACCTTAGGGTTTCACACCGTAAACTGGACTTCAAGAAAATATTAAATTCAATTTTTTTTTTCGCGGACTCCTAGGGCTTGAAACCTTAGGCCGTGAAAGTGCAAAAATGCTTCACGACGTGAACCAGACTTCATGGAAAAATTAAATTCCAATCTTTTTTTTGGAGTCTAGTGGAAAATACGAATTTCCTTTTTTAGGAGAAGTTGAAGAGCTCGATGTCAGCTTTCCGATGAGCCCTAGAGTGCCTTCATCGAATATACAGTTTAGGAGATAGGAGATTCCAACCAGGGGTATTTTTCAGAGTCCTTTGGATGGGTGAGACCAAAGTTGAAGAGCTTGATGTCAGCTTTCCGATGAGCCCTAGAGCGCCTTCATTGAATATACGGTTTAGGAGATACGAGATTCCAACCAGGGGTGTTAACCAGAGTCCTTTTTTTAATGGCGTGAGGTCTTAAGGCATGAGACCCTTAATCTGTGAAAGGCTTGGCCGTGAAACTCTTGGCTGTGAAAGGCTTGGCCCCAACAGCTTGGCCGTGAAATGTTTTGGCGTGGACTCCTAAGGAGTAAACCCTTAGGCCATGAAAGTGCAGAAATGGTTCACAGCGTGAACCCTTTTTTTTTTTTTGTACGGACCCCTTTTCACGTCGTGAACTAGGAGGGTGCAGTTCACGACATGAAATGGACTTCACGAATTTTATCAATTTTAATTTTTTTTATGTCGTAAAATAGTAGTACTTCATGCCTTGAACCGGAATTCACAGAAAAATTAAATTTGAATTTATTTTTGGGCATAAACGAAGTCTTTCACGCCATGAAACCTTAGGGTTTCACACCGTAAATTGGACTTCAAGAAAAAATTAAATTCGATTTTTTTTCATGGTTTCCTAGGGCTTGAAACCTTAGGCCGTGAAAGTGCAAAAATGCTTCACGACGTGAACCTTTTTTTTATTTTTTATTTTGGACGTGAACGAAGTCTTTCACGCCATGAACCAGACTTCATGGAAAAATTAAATTCCAATCTTTTTTTTGGAGTCTAGTGGAAAATACGAATTTCCTTTTTTGGGAGAGATATTTTTTGAATTTAAAATTAAGTCAACCTTTTTATGACACCCCACCCTTTATAAATGACCCCCAAAATGGGTAATTTGACAACTCATAAGCATCTACTTATTAAATTCTCATTAGCCTTAACAAATTATGTAAAAAAAAGTGATTAAAAATTAATCAAAGATTATTTTTTCACTAATCTGTCTCTCTTTTATACTAATTAAGGATTCTAATTAACCACTAATCCCTAATAATTCACACAATTGAGCACATCATTGGATAGAGTAAGAAAATGCTAATCTATGTGCATCAACAAATGTGTAAATTAATCTAAAATAGAATATTAATTAGACTCTTAATTTTTATCTCCTCTTTTTAAGGTAAAATTAAGCAAAGAGAGTCAAATTCCTCCAATTGATAAAAAAATCGATGTAATTAGTGTATTCTCTTCATTTCTAGCTATTGCACAAGGGGGGGCCACTCCAAGAAGCCTAATAATCACACAAGAGCTATAGAAAAGAGGTCTGTCGGCACAAAAAAAAAAGGATTCACGCCGTGAACCATTTCTGCACTTTCACGGCCTAAGGGTTTACGTCTTAGGAGTCCACGCGAAAACATTTCACGGCCAAGCTTTTGGGCCAAGCCTTTAATGGTCAAGAGTTTCACGGCCAAGCCTTTCATAGATTAAGGGTCTCATGCCTTAAGACCTCACGCATTAAAAAAAGGACTCTAGAAAACATCCCTGGTTGGAATCTCGTATCTCCTAAACCGTATATTCGATAAAGGCGCTCCAGGGCTCATCGGAAAGCTGACATCGAGCTCTTCAACTTTGGTCTCACCCGTCCAAAGGGCTCTGGAAAACACCCTTGGTTGGAGTCTCGAATCTCCTAAACTGTATATTCGATGAAGGCGCTCTAGGGCTCATCGAAAAGCTGACATCGAGCTCTTCAACTTTGGTCTAACCCGTCCAAAGTAAAAAACGATCGTTTTGGCCTCCGACTAGCAATCTCAAAACTCAACTCGAAAATCGAGACGACAAAAAATAGCCCGAAAAGCACAAAAAATCTCAAAAACAACGTGAAAATGCATCGAACCATATTCGGGCTACTTTTTGAGGGTCTAAACGACAAAATCACGAACGACTCAGGGAGACAAAGTTATAATACTCCAAAAATACTATAACTCCTTTTCACGTCGTGAACTAGGAGGGTGCAGTTCACGGCATGAAGTGGACTTCACGAATTTTATCAATTTTTAAATTTTTTACATCGTAAAATAGTAGTATTTCATGCCTTGAACCGAACTTCACAGAAAAATTAAATTTGAATTTATTTTTGGGCATAAACGAAGTCTTTCACACCATGAAACCTTAGGGTTTCACACCATAAACTGGACTTCAAGAAAAAATTAAATTCAATTTTTTTTTCACGGACTTCTAGGGCTTGAAACCTTAGGCTGTGAAAGTGCAAAAATGGTTCACGACGTGCATCATTTTTTTTATTTTTATTTTTTTGGACGTGAACGAAGTCTTTCACGCCGTGAACCAGAATTCATGGAAAAATTAAATTCCAATCTTTTTTTTGGATTCTAGTGGAAAATACGAATTTCTTTTTTTGGGAGAGATTTTTTTTAATTTAAAATTAAGAAAATATAAAATTTTGGTAAGTGGAAATAAAAAAAGTCAACCTTTTTATGACACTCCACCCTTCATAAATGACCCCCAAAATGGGCAATTTGACAACTCATAAGCATCTACTTATTGAATGCTCATTAGCCTTAACGAGTTATGTAAAAAAAAGTGATTAAAAATTAATCAAAGATTAATCTTTCCACTAATCTTTTTCTCTTTTACACTAATCAAGGATTCTAATTAACCACTAATCCCTAATAATTCACACAGTTGAGCACATCATTGGATAGAATAGGAAATGCTAATCTATGTGCATCAACAAATGTGTAAATTAATCTAAAATAGAATATTAATTAGACTCTTAATTTTGGCCTTCTCTTTTTAAGGTAAAATTAAGCAAAGAGACTCCAATTGATTAAAAATTTGATGTAATTAATGTTTAGATATATCATCTAGATGCTCTCAAACACTCAAAAATACTAATTTCAACTACTCGCATGATCAATTTAGACCCTAATTAACACATTTTCTAAATTTTTTGCCTGTTAAACAAGATTAATCACCCTTAATGATAAAAACCAGTCCATTAAGAGAAACTAGTCAAATTCAAGGATTTTTTCATGATAAAATTCATGAAGTCCACTTCACGCCGTGAACTGCACCCTCCTAGTTCACAACGTGAAAAGGAGTTATAGTATTTTTGGAGTATTACAACTTTGTCACCCTGAGTCGTTCGTGATTTCGTGTTTTAGACTCTTAAAAAGTAGCCCGAATATGGTTCGATGCATTTTCGCGCTGTTTTTGCAATTTTTGTGCTTTTCGAGCTATTTTTTGTCGTCCCGATTTTCGAGTTGAGTTTTGAGATTGCTAGTCAGAGGCCAAAACGATCGATTTTGACTTTGGACGGGTGAGACCAAAGTTGAAGAGCTCGATGTCAGCTTTCTAATGAGCCCTAGAGCGCCTTCAAATATACAGCTTAGGAGATACGAGATTCCAACCAGGGGTGTTTTCTAGAGTCCTTTGGATGGGTGAGACCAAAGTTGAAGAGCTCGATGTCAACTTTCCGATGAGCCCTAGAGCGCCTTCATTGAATATACGGTTTAGGAGATACGCGATTGCAACCAGGGGTGTATTCCAGAGTCCTTTTTTTAATGGCGTGAGGTCTTAAGGCATGAGACCCTTAATCTGTGAAAGGCTTGCCCAGGAAACTCTTGGCCGTGAAAGGCTTGGCCCAAAAGCTTGGCCGTGAAATGTTTTGGCGTGGACTCCTAAGGCATAAACCCTTAGGCCGTGAAAGTGCAGAAATGGTTTACGGCGTGACCCCTTTTTTTTGTGCCGACGGACCCCTTTTCACGTCGTGAACTAGGAGGGTGCAATTCACGGCGTGAAGTGGACTTCACGAATTTTATCAATTTTAAATTTTTTTACATCGTAAAATAGTAGTATTTCATGCCTTGAACCGGACTTCACAGAAAAATTAAATTTGAATTTATTTTTGGGCATAAACGAAGTCTTTCACGCCATGAAACCTTAGGGTTTCACACCGTAAACTGGACTTCAAGAAAAAACTAAATTTGATTTTTTTTCGCGGACTCCTAGGGCTTGAAACCTTAGGCTGTGAAAGTGCAAAAATGCTTCACGACGTGAACCATTTTTTTTATTTTTATTTTTTTTTGGACGTGAACGAAGTCTTTCACATCGTGAACCAGACCTCATGGAAAAATTAAATTCCAATCTTTTTTTTGGAGTCTAGTGGAAAATACGAATTTCCTTTTTTGGGAGAGATTTTTTTTGAATTTAAAATTAAGAAAATTTAAAATTTTGGTAAGTGAAAATCAAAAAAGTCAACCTTTTTATGACACCCCATCCTTCATAAATGACCCCCAAAATGGGCAATTTGACAACTCATAAGCATCTACTTATTGAATGCTCATTAGCCTTAACGAGTTATGTAAAAAAAAGTGATTAAAAATTAATCAAAGATTAATCTTTCCACTAATCTTTCTCTCTTTTACACTAATCATGGATTCTAATTAACCACTAATCCTCCCTAATAATTCACACAATTGAGCAAATCATTGAATAGAGTAAGGAAATGCTAATCTATATGCATCAACAAATGTGTAAATTAATCTAAAATAGAATATTAATTAGACTCTTAATTTTGGTCTCCTCTTTTTAAGGTAAAATTAAGCAAAGAGAGTCAAATTCCTCCAATTGATAAAAAAATTGATGTAATTAGTGTTTAGATATATCTAGATGCTGTCAAACACTCAAAAATACTAATTTCAACTACTCGCATGATCAATTTAGACCCCAATAAACACATTTTCTAAATTTTTTGCCTGTTCAACAAGATTAATCACCCTTAATGATAAAAACCAATCCATTAAGAGAAACTAGTCAAATTCAAGGATTTTTTCATGGTTTTGAGAAATTTTTGGAAAGAATAAGCTACTCCTAATGCTTGCTAACACTCTAATGCAAATAATTCCAACAAAAAACACACAATTAAGCTAAAATTAATGATTTTAGTTCTATGTTTAACACTAAAGAGAGCTAACATTCACTGAAAATTACATTTTGTTGCAATGGATGCAAACTAAGCTTAATACAAACTATATGATGTAAGTCCTAAGAACATGAAAATCCACAATAAAAACAACAAAAACAACAATTTAAGCTAAAAATTAAGCAAAAAGCATTCTTTATAGAAAAACAAAAAAAAAAAGAGCTTTTCTACACCAAATCACACACAAATCACCACCATTAAATCCATATCTTTCTCATGGGAAACCATTAATCAAGATAATGGGCAATGGGTAATGTATAGATTAAAGGAAAAATGATGGAAAAAGACAAGGGATGGCTCCCCGGCAACAACGCTAAAAATGTTATGGCTCACCCTAACCTCCCTTTTGAAACACATCCAACAAGAGATTACCTATGAACCGCAACTATCGTGAGGATCTTTCCAATGGCCGAGCTCATAACCCTTGAGGTCTCCAAGCTCTACAACTACTTGAGAAGCAATTCCACCATGCCTCTCGGCGAGCATTGTCACATCGTCGCGTTGCACTACAGGTACTCGTCCCTCCTCTCACCTCACTTCACTCACACACTCTCACTAGCATGCATTAGGGAGAGAGATTAGCAAGAGAAAGCCTCAATTGCACAATGGGAGAGTATGTTGTATTATGAGAGATATTCACTTATATACATGGCCATAAGTGTTCACACTCAAACTGTGGGGCAGCCGGTCGGGCACTTTAGGCTCATAAGAGGCCTAATGCTATTACAATGACTACTCTCATAATATATCCATGAAGTACATCACTTAGGACTTCATCCTAACTTGCTACCACATGCTCTTGAAGCGAGAATCACCATAATTACTATGTCACACCATCACGGACACCCATCCAAGTTGTAGCTTTGGACACCATTGCTTCATATCTTGAATGTATGACCCTTTGGTGTATCTACCTTGACTCCTTGATATAAGATAATGGTGGTAGTTCTTGTTAACCCTAGGAATGGGTTAATAGAAGTCCATATACCATGCATCATCATGTGCATCATCAACAATGGTTAAACCAATGCTATGAGACATAGCAAACAAATGTTCCTACTAATCATCCTTGCCACTTGTTGGTGCATAGTTACTCTGCACTTTATCAGTTTTGGCATCCTCTTGCTTCTTCTAACACTCTTTTTGCATGTGGCCTTGCTTCCTACAAATAAAAGCTTCCAACTTAATAATTTCTTTGTAAAAATGCATTCATCTATCTTCTAGATCCTATTTTTGCTTTAAGAACACTTGACTACAAGCCTACATTCACATGTGGCTTACACACGTACTTATATGTAATCATGACATGTGTATTAATCATTTATTGCTCCTACATGTGTGCATATCTACCCAACACAACTAGCATCCGTAAATGCCTCATGACAATGTTTTAATTGACTCATGTCATCTCAATCCATCAAGCTTGTATTCTCAACAAAGTGGATATTCCATTCACCTCATCACAATGGTCTCCTTGTCCATTCAGCAAGAGCCCTCTGGGATTGAGGAGTGCTCCCCGTATGGCTATGGGGTGTATGCTCTCCTCTTGGGTGGAATCTAGCCAATCTCTTGCCATAGTTGTGGGGTCTGGCTGATCTCTTGCTCCATGATGTCCCCTCATATTCAAATTTATCTATCATAAGTTTTCGGGGGGGAGAGAGAATATATTCTAAAAAGAGGTTGTTGTGGTAGGAGAGAGGGTGTGAGTAGGAGACAGAGTGCTAAAATGATAGAGAGAGAGAGAGAGAGAGAGAGAGAGAGCGAGTGTGTAGAATAGAGAAAAAATAGAGGAGGAGAAGAATGATGTGAAAATGATAGGGGAGAGGTCTTTTTTAAGGTTTTTAAGAATGATGCAAAGGACTCCTAGTAGGGGAATTGGACCTTTTAATAGGTTTTAAGAATGATGCATCACTTAGTGAGAGGAAGGGACACATGAAGTGGATAAACAATTCAATGAAGAATGACATGCGATTCGGCAAGGTATGAAGTGGAATTTGAAGTGAGGAAAAGTGCATGATTCTCCAAGAATTGTAAGCAATTTTTGAAGTGAGGAAGAGTGTGCGATTCTCTTTAAGAATTTCATGCAATTAAATTTGAAGAGAAATGCCATTGTACTAAATC
The DNA here is from genome assembly GCF_041138505.1 of Cibotium barometz. NCBI lineage: Eukaryota > Viridiplantae > Streptophyta > Polypodiopsida > Cyatheales > Cibotiaceae > Cibotium > Cibotium barometz. Next base: position 28,094,492 of record NC_141046.1, read on the forward strand.
AAGAATGGCATATTATTCATGGAGGAACAATATGCAATTCAACAAGAATCACACTCTGAGCATCCTAATAATAGGACACAATTTTGTAGGAATGATGCACAATTCAATGAAAAACCTACGTACATGATTGTAAGGAATTACACGTCATTTGAAAAACCTACGTACATGATTGTAAGGAATTAAACGTCATTTGACAAGATTAATGGGCTGGTCTTGTGAGAAATGACATATGATTTTGCTAGGAACTACATGCAATTTAAAAGGGCTGGTCTTGTGAGAAATGACATATGATTTTGCTAGGAACTATATATGATTTTTCTAGGAACTACATGCAATTTAAAAGGACTGACATTGTGGCCTAGACAACAATGTCACATGACTCGATAAGGAATTACATCAAATTGATAGGAAAGACATGTAATTAAATGAGGAATTATGTGCAGTTGATAGGAAAGACACCTAGTTCTTGACTTAGCAAAAATTCTAATATTCTGTTGTATAGCTTGTTGAAATATACAAGTGAATAGGGTGTGTGAGGGAACAAGCCCTTAGCACAAGAGTCTGTAAAAGAGAATCTATAAATGTGAGAGAACCTATGAAAAGGTGAGAAGTATCTACTGGGAGAGAATAAAGGGTAGCATGAGGAGATTTAGGAGGTGTGGAGATATTCTGGGAGAGGTGGAGAGAATCAAGCAAAAGAGGTGGAGTAAATCAAGGAGAAATCAGTGGGATTAGATACTTGGATGTAAACTCTATAAATTGAGGCATTGGCCTAATGAAAATTTGCTGGTTTTTTATTATCCATGTCTACATTAAGCTATCAGTTTTAATTACTCACTAATCACATCTTAATTATCAGTTTTAATTACTCACTAATCACATCTTAATTATCATCTAATCTCTTGTTAATGATGTTGATTCTAGCATTTGATCCACCATGGCTCATCACATTGCTATAATTATAACATGGTATCAGAGCCTAGCCTAAAACCCATCAAGTTTATGAGCCCATTATCTAACTAATTAAGATTAGTAGATGATTAAGAAATAATCACTTTTTTAGTTATTTTCAAGTAGCCTAGTGTACCCCCAGCTAGTGGAGGGGATTGATCTCCCTCCACGAGCAACATTAGCTATCTCACCTGCGCTCCAGCCAAGCGAATCAGCGCAGCAAACCGCCTACAAAAGCTCACGTTTTTTGCTAATTTGCAGGTGTCATTTTTTCTAAGGAAAAATGATATCTCTTTCTCTCCAGTTGCAATGGGTCTAATTCCTCTTGGCCCTAGGGGTTTTCAAGGGTGCTCTACAAGCTGGTGAAGTCAAAATTTGATTTGATCAAGTCTACAATGAGATCCAAGCTCTTCATCAAATCTGCAAGTGACTTTGGTAAAACAAAGATTAAGCATTCAATGTTTGGTCAAATCTTGTGTTTCTTAGCTTAATCCTCTACTAGACTAATTGCTATTGATGGCCTTAAAAGGATTTGAGCTCATTTGAACTCTAAGGCCTCAGATCTAGGCTCCCCGCATACTCTGTTTTCTACACACAATGATTAATCAATGCTAATCACTATTTTTTGGTGTAATTGAGGGTTCAAATTACTCATCAGGTATCTGATACAGATCCCTATAACTTCATATTGCAATTCGGAGATGGTTTGGTACTCCAACCATTCCGTACAAATTGGTTACCCTTGATTTAATGTAATTTTTGGTGATTTTATGCTGATAAATCCGTTGTACTCATCTTGAAAACACTAGATTGAGTTGTAAAAAGGGGAGCAGACACTACCCTTGTCTTGAATAAGGTAAGAGGCAAGACCTCTTGCATAGATTTGGGTTTGCATTGCATACTGACACAAGATAAACATCAAAAGCCCAAAAGAACTGTCAACAAAACATTAAAACATGTTGCTCACATGGAGCAAGAACTGACGGTCAAGCTCATGGCCCCAGCCCCAGGAAAGAAGAAGAACATCTCTTTCCAAGAGGAAGATCCACACCAAGAAGAAAAGCTAGAGGAAGCATTGAAGGAAGACATGGACGCGTGAAGAGAAGCTGCCACAACACAAGAAGACTGAAAGAAGATGAAGACATGGATGCGTGAAGAGAAGCTGGCCACGACAAGAAGACTGAAGACAAGAGAAGATGTGAGGCTCCAAAGAGTGAGGATCCATGTGAAAATCTCAGAGAGAGAGAGAGAGAGAGAGAGAGAGAGAGAGAGAGAGAGAGAAACCCCACAACCCAATGTAACCTGCCCCAAAGAGTGAGGATCCATGTGAAAATCTCTGAGAGAGAGAGAGAGAGAGAGAGAGAGAGAGAGAGAGAGAGAGAGAGAGAGAAACCCCACAACCTAATGTAACCTGCCCCAACATAGTAAAACTACCTCTGAGCAATCGATGATGTAGGCCATGTGGTAGATGTGTGTATGAGCACTTTAGTCAAGGTCACGGGCACTTGTAGTAGCCTTGGACACATAGAGAGAGAGAGTGTCAAGGACTATGAGTTTAGGGACTTGAGGCACTGGTCGTGGACTATCAAGTGAGAGGGAAACTTGGTATAGGGTCCAGGTGTGCTAGGAGTATTCACTTGAGGGAAGGTGTTGAAATATACGATTGAATAGGGTGTGTGTGTGGGAACAAGCCCTTAGCAAGAGTCTATAAAAGAGAGTCTGTAAATGTGAGAGAACCTATGAAAAGGTGAGAAGTATCTACTAGGAGAGAATAAATGGTAGCATGAGGAGATTTAGGAGGTGTGGAGATATTCTGGGAGAGGTGGAGAGAATCAAGCAAAAGAGGTGGAGTGAATCAAGGAGAAATCAATGGGATTAGATGTTCGGATGCAAACTCTATAAATTGAGGCATTGGCCTAATGAGAATTTGTTGGTTTTTTATCATCCATGCCTACATGAAGCTATCAGTTAATTGCTCACTAATCATGTCTTAATTATCATCTAATCACATCTTAATGATGTTGATTCTAGCATTTGATCCACCATAGCTCATCACATTGCTGTAATTATAACATGGCTTTAGTATCCATATTTGTGCAGTGCTTGTGTTATGATGAAAAGCTGGATATTGCATTTTTCTCATAACAAAAACAAGCTCTTTCGATGTGAGTGTGCCTTAGTGGAAATCTTTTATAAGTGACATGCAAAGCCCACAATGATGATGTAGGTACATAGTGTAGGTACGGTGTAAGGGTTATGAAAGTGAACACACAAATTGCTTCCATGTGCCAATAACTACCTAGGTGATGGGTCCCAAGTTTCGACGCAACATGGCCCAGCGATGCAGCACCCAAAAAGCTATTGATGAAGAGGCAATGATATTCCCAAGGGACACTACTTCTCATGTCTCCTTTACGTGTGCTTTATTTATCACTTGCTTTCCTTAGATTCTCCAACACTTATGCTTACTAACTTGTGTGTGTTGCTTTCTTTGAAATTCACACCCTTGGCTCTTTGTTGGGGTCCATCAAGGTATCCCTCTTTATTGGACAAAGGTTTTATACATGTTTCTTGCCCACTTGGCAAGGCTCAAGAATGTAACTTATGCTGGGAAAGACAAAAGAGGCTCCTCATTGGCCTCTTCTTGCAGTTGAGGTTATGTTATCTATGAAGGCAAGGCCAAGTTTCTTTTTATAGAGCCTCTTGGGGCAAGCTCTTTGGTGGTTGGCTTGGATTTTAGGACCAGTTTGGTACTCCTTGTGTGGCATGATAGATGTGGAGTATGTCTTCTTGGGTGGCATCTTATAGGCTCTCTTGCCTTTGGATGTGGAGTATGTCTTCCTAGGTGACACCTTATAGGCCCTCTTCCCTTTGGATGTGGATAGTGCCTTCCTCTCTCTAGTGGCACCTTGTTCCTAGGTGGCACCTTATAGGCCCTCTTACCTTTGGATGTTGAGTATGTCTTCCTCTCTCTAGAGCCTTCCACGACACTTTCCTCTCTATTTTGGACATCGACGGCCTCCTACTATGTGTTGTTCTTTTGTATGCTTCTTCATGGCCTTCACTTCAACCATTTGCAGTATACAAAAAAATCGTCAAATGCAACCCCAGGAAGAAAAGCAAGCATTGCAACCGCGTTGCTTCCAAGAAAAACCCAGCCAACAATGTAAACCGAGGCAGAAACCCCAAACCCAAGCAGAGATGACCTTGCGCTAAAGGACTTCTTTTTTTTCTCCCCCTTTTGAAGGCTTCTACTTCATTTGCCTTTCTTAAACCTACAGCAGCACAAACAACCAATATAAAATTTCCTAGGCACAATAACCCAACCACCATTGTAAACTTGGGCATGAACATGAACTTTGTGCTGAGCTTCTATTTTTGGTCCTACAACATCTTGCAGCATAAACAACCAAGATGAAATCCCTCCACAGTAACCCTAAACCATCAAACATAAACCTGGGCAAGTACCTCTAACTTGCATAGAACGTTTTTCCATCCCTTTTTTGCAAGCCTTACATCATCGTGACATGGGTTCTATTTTGCAAGACCCTTTTGCTGATTTCCCCCTCGTTCCTCTTCATCTTATGTGAGTATTTACTCATTTTTGGGAGGATTTTCTTTATTTCTTCTATTTATCTTCTCCACACATTTGGATGAATCTAATTTTCTTTATTTCTTCTATTTATCTTCTCCACACATTTGGATGAATCTAATTGGCCCCTCAAAACCTTAATTTAAAAATTTTCAAAAATCTGGACCCCCAGGATAAGGCCTTTTGAACAGATTATAATTGATTTCTAATGTACCTTTTGAAAATCTTTTTGAACTTCTGTTTTGAGGAAATTTATTTTAATAAGAAGATATATTTTTCCATCCAAAAATATCCGAAATCTGAATAATCTCTCTCTAGAATATTTTCTCTCTCTAAGCGAGAACAGGCAAAAACAAGATCTTTTATATTTCTCCAGAGGGGATTGATTACAAGGGAAGATACTGGACATCCTGAGAGGCTGGGGAGGAATCTTACATTTTACCCCACTTAAAAAACATGAGATGTCCTCATCTCGCAAAACTAGAGGAGAATTCTTTTCCTTAAGATCCAATTGATTCTGGGTAGTCTGGAGAACCCAATAGAATCCTCCTTATAAAAAACTCATCATTATATAATATTCCACTTAGATCGTAACATTCAATCCTTATCACAATAATGGTCCATTAGACCAAGATTTCTATACTTATGAGCCTTGGACGCTCAATCAATCATAGTTTAAGTGTGTGCACACACTTATGGCCTTGTAAATAAATTATTTTCTTGGATAATGCAACATACTCTCCCATTGCACTCTTGTTTGCATGCTAGTGAGTGTGTGAAATGTGTGAGGTGAGATGAGGCATGAGGACCCATAGTCCAACGTGATGGTGTGACAACCCTTATGGGAGACAATGACCAAAACGGCTACCCACCAAGGAGATGTGGAGCTCTTGAAGTGATGTGCTTGAGCTTGGCCATTGGAAAGATCCCCACAATGGTTGTAGTTTGCTACAGTAATCTCATGTGAATGTGTTTCTAGAAGAGGCCAAAGTGGGTAATAATAGGACTCTTCCATAGGCTTAAGGAAGCTATACCAACCCTTTTTGGTAAGTCATATGTTAGGCTAATATTCCACAAACCATAGGGTGCTAAGGAATGTTCTACCTTTAGACATATTTATGTGACTGCCACAAAGAGATCCAATTACACACTTCACAGACTCCTTCAAATATGTGGCAGTCACATATTTATGTGACTACCACAAAGAGATCCAATTACACACTTCACAGACTCCTTCAAATATGTGGCAGTCACATATTTATGTGATTGCCACAAAGAGCTCCAATTCCACACTTCACAGACTCCTTCTTCAAAGGATTCAAAATGTCATTCTTCTTCTCATCTGATTTTCTTTCAATGTATATAATTGATCACATGACCCGGCTTGTCATATTAGAGACACTTTGCCTTTGATTTCTTCTTCTTATCAAAAGCATTAGCATTTTACTGGAGTGTCTTCCTTTGCATTTGAAGAGAATGCATCGTCACTACCATCTTTAGCTTCAAAACACATATGCTCCTCCACCAGTATTACATTGAACTCCCCAAAAGTAAAAGGCAAGAGGATGAGCACCTATACGTTCAATGAGGACAATAGTGCAAGTCAGTGGTTACACATCCATGAAGGTTGATGCAAAGCTTTCTATGGAAGTGCTTCTCAACTTGTGGATATAAAGGAGTATAGAAAGTTGGTGGGTGGGGAATTTTATGTGCAATACACGGCTTGATATAAGATTTGCAATTGGTGTCCTTAGTAGGTTCTCAAATTAACCTTGAGAGAATGACTAGAGGGTAGGGATACGGGTGTTAAGGTACCATTGGGTATGGCATTACTTACACATCTGAAAATACCTTGACTAGTTTTTATGACTTAAATTGGGCAGGAAATTGTGATAGTAAAAAAAATGTTTTTAGTATTGGGTTTGGAATAACATTCTGGATAAACAAGAAGAAGCAACCTACAATGGCACTTTCTTCTATAGAGGCTAAGTACAAGAGGTAGGAATTCGCTCCATGTGAAGCAGTTTGGTTGAGAAAGATTTTAGGAGACATGGGTGTTTCTCAAAAGGGAGTGACAGTGTTATTATGTGACACAATCACATAGTTGCATTTCCAAGAGCCCCGTGTTTCTTTTTTTTCTCTCTTTTTTTTTTCTTTTTTCGAAGGTATAGGAAATTTTAGAAACACACACAATCACATAGTTGTATTTCCAAGAGCCCCGTGTTTCTTGCTCACACGAAGATATAATATCATTATGTGTATAAGCTTATGATGATGGATGAAGCACTGAAGCTTGTCTAATGTCCACAATGAGCCATAAAATTATTCAGATAAGGATATTGGGGGAGATTTGCTAGAGCGCCATCTTTATAGACTCAACGTTATGGATGAAGAGGTAGTTCACCTACTATGAGTGGATATATTGAGGGGGTTGTTGGAAAAGAATTTGCTCAATGCTCCACCCTCATGTTTTTACTACGAATGACATATGTTCTGTATTTTGTAAGCCTTTCGATATAAGCAGACCCCATTATGGTGAGCACCTAGGCACCCGGAAGTTCCTAGTTTTTAGACACTAGATGGTGGCCAAATGTAGACATATGGTTAGGAGAGGGCTCATACTCTACCAAGTAGAATCCTACTTGGCACTCTACCAAGTAGGACGTATACTTGTGTGGGGAGCTGTGAGCATTAATGAGCATTGGTAGATAAAAAATCAAGGGCATACTGTTTGAGGGTCTAGACGGTCTTATATGGTCATTAGAGATGTTGGATCCCTACGGATTACTGTTTGCAATCCCCATTTAAGGAGCCAGATAGTATCAGATGATCATTTAGAGCTGCTAGGATCCCTGCTAAGATCTTTGCATACTTTTTTGTATTCTAATATGGTCCTAGTCAAATGATATGATTGGTTGGTCATTTTGGACCAAGTCATGGGTTGATCAACATCATCAATCCTTGGGACTATATATAGACTAGTTTGGCAGCCTTTGATCGTTCAAGTTCATCGAGTTTAAGAACTCTTGTAGGCAAGACATCCTCCATCCATAGTCTGTCTAGATTGCCATCAAAGCTCCTTACCCAGAGTAGCCACCAATTTGCTCCTTACCCAAAGCAACCACCACTTTGAAAACTAGACGGAAAACCACCAATTTTTGAAGTTTGTAAGAAAGATATCCTCCATCCATAGTCTATCTAGATCACCATCAAAGCTCCTTACTTGAAGCACAAGGGTGGAACAACCACGAGTTTTATAATCAAAGTTTGTAAGTAGTAATATTATTTATTCTCCACTTTTTTCTACAACTCAATGCTTTGTATTATGAAGGTCCTACTTCTGCTATTTTGTTTTCTTACATTTACATGAGAGAAGCAAGGATGGTTCACGATTGGGAAACCAATCATATTTTCATATGCAAAGGCAACCAACAATCCTTGCCAACTGTCCTCAAAGATAGACTTGAAAATAGGGAAGACTCATCCCATGGGTTGAGGAATCCTTGAAGAAAGACTCATCCTGTGGATTGAGTCATTCTTGCTAATGAGTCAACACAACCATTTAAACTGCTTCAGTTAATATCCATGCATATACAACACATAAGCTCAAACCACTTTAATTGATATCCTAGATCGCTTCTCCCTTAACTATACTTCTTAAGAAGGATGCTCCATTTCAATGACTCCCAGGAGAGAAATTTTGATAAATTAAAAGTTGCATTGGCGACAAATCCTATATTGAAGCTATCAAAGTTGGTAAGCTTTTTGAAGTGATCACTAATGCCACTGGTTGTTGGTGGAATCCTAATGTAGGAAGGAGAGGCCACATGAAAGGAATTATGATTTCTATAATTTAGAGCAACTTACAATAGTGCATGACTTACACTATCTTCTTGGACATAAGTTCACCCTAGTAACCAATCATAAAAGCTTTGATTGGTTCTTTACTCAAAATGATGTTAAGATTTTGAATTTGAGATAAAATACAAGTCAGGAAGGAGAATGTGTTCGCGGATGTGCTTAGCAGAAAAGTATCCTTGCTCACGATAACCATGATTTCTAATCCCTTACCTATTAAAGTCGAGCTGAAAATTAGGACAGACAAACTCTTTGCCCTTATCGTCCCTTTTTCCTCAAAATAAGAAAGTAAGATTAACCAAGAAATGAAGATACAAGTCAAGAAGGAGAATGTGTTTGCGGGGACACGCTTAGCAGAAAAGCCTCCTTACTCACGATAACCATGATTTCTAATCCCTTACCTATTAACCATGATTTCTAATCCCTTACCTATTAAGTCAAGCTGAAAATTAGGACAAACAAATTATTAGCCCTTTTGTCCCTTTTTCTTAAAACAAGAAAGTAAGACTAATCGAGAAATGAAGAAAATTTTCAAGGGTATAGAATGGCTCCATGTATTGTATTCTTAAAGGGAGACATTTAAAGAAGAGAATTATAAATGAGGCTCATAACATCCCTGTCATAGGACATCCTAGGTATATGAAGACTTTCATAGCTATAAAGAAGAGAGAGTTTCTTTTGGCTAAGACTTAAGAAGGATGTATTGTAGCATGTTCGTTAGTGCTTAATCCGCCAAAAGATCAAGGTCGAAAGAGTAAAGATGTCAGGAAAGTTGCATCCCTTGAACATTCCACAAATGAAGTGGGAATGCATAAGTATAGATTTTGACATGGGACTACCATCAGGGAATGCATGGTATGCCTCCATCCTAATAGTGGTGGATTACCTAACAAAGATTGCTCACTTAATACTAGTGAAAAAGACCTATACCACACTTGATGTTGCTAAAGGGTATGACTCCATCCTAGTAGTGGTGGATCAGCTAACAAAAGTTACTCACTTGATCCAAGTGAAAAAGGCCTATACAACACTTGAAAGAGATTTTTAGATTGCATGGGTTACCTCAAAGGATTATAAGTGATAGAGATGCTAAGTTTTGATACATTATATTAGGTATGCCTTTGAGACATCAATATAACCTTATTAGGGGAGAAAAGATATTTCCTACTAGCATCTTTGCAAAGGGTAGACATCATATTAGGCATACCTTTGATACGTTAATATAACCTAGGCTAAGAGAGATTTACGTAAGAAAGATAAAACTTATATGGTGTTGGTTAACAAGGTTACTGCCATGGAAACTACACTTACTAGTCCCTCGAAACGACATCTAGCAGCTCCTTATGGTGCTCTCGTACTTTTGGTCAAGAAAAAGAACAACACTTACTGTATGTGTATAGACTATAGAGCCTTAAATAAGTTTACAGTAAAGAATAAGTACCCCATTCAAAGAGTTAATGCTTTCGGGGCTAGGGTATTTAGCAAAATTTATTTCAATTTTAATTAAGTAGAATGGTTAAGGAGGATGTGTAGTATAAGACTATGTTTAGGACTCAGTTTAGACTTACCAATACTGCAACAACTTTTAGTCGTATGATGAATCATATATTCCTCAAACATTGTAGTACATGCTCTTAGGATTCGGAAACATTATCTTATGAGTTCCAAATTCCTAATCAAGACTAATCAAAAGAATATTGAAATACTTGCTCTCTCAACCCTTGATTTCTAATCAAAAGAGAATTCAAAACTTTATCTCTCAACACTTGATTTATGAAAGACACATCAAATGAGAATGAGCATATTTTATTCATGTCAAGGAAAATGTAGTTCTTGATGCTCTAAGTAGATGACTAAGCATCTTAGCCATAAAGAGTTCATCCTTTGAAGCCATGAAGGATTTATATTAGGATCTGGATTTTTTAAAGCCTTGGAACTTGATGAAAGATAACATTCCTAATGGTGAATATTCATATAATGAAGGATATGAAAATAGCCTTCGTAATGGTGAAGGACATCTTTTCTTCCACAAAAGATAATACATCAGGTGACCATTTAGACAAACTCTTTTAGAGGAGATGAATTTGCCTCCATACATGGGTCATAGGTATCCTCTCCAGTACATGTTGTGGCTAGAGAATTTTATTGGCCTACAATGAAAGAGCATGCAACTAGATTTGTTGCCATTGAGTACATGATGTCAAAACATCAAGAGCTGTAAAGGTAAGACTCAAGGCCTATTGATATCCTTACCCATTCCTAAATGAACCATGGGAGCATATATAAATAGACTTCATTACAAGTTTCCCACTACTCTACAGATTCATATTGATATGATTTCAATTGTACTAGGTTGCTTTAGTAAATAAGCCTTTTTTATTCCATGTAGAAAAATATTAACAACTTAACAAGCCACACAAGCATCATGGCTTGATACCCCCGTCATTGTGTTTGATCATAACTCTTAAGTTTTATAGTCATTTTTGGACTATAGTCTTTGATAACTTAGCACTAAGTTGGATTTTAGGACTGCATTTTGTCAACAGCCCAATGGACGAATGGAAGTTGCCAATAGTACAATTTTGGACGGACAGAGCATATGTTTCGCCCCAATCTGGAATTTGGGACAAATGCATTCATCTTCTTTACCTTGCTTAGATAATACCTCATTCAACTACAAGCTGTGCACCATTTGAGATTATTTATTAGAAGGCTTTACCCATTCCTACCTCTTGCTTTTCTCACAAAGTAGAGGCTACTAATGAGTTAACTTAAGATTTTGAGAACATATTTTAGTAAGTATGCTAAGCTATAAGAAGCATACACTAAATAAGCAAATAAGAAATGTAAATCCATATCTTTTAAAGAAGGTGATTATTTTCTCTAAAGAATTGAAAAGAGACGATTCAACAGTGTTTAGAAGAATTTAATAGTGAAATTGACACCAACATTTTATGGCCCATTTAGGGTCACAAAATGATTAATGACTTGTATATCGATTAGATCTACCATCACATTGTACATGTAGAGAGAATGATAGAGACCACATTGAATCCATATGAAGCAATCAAGTTCATGAAACCAATTAAGTTATGATTATAGAAAAATAATCAATCATGTATTTCAAAGTCAAGTTCTCACATTTTCCATGACTAATACCAACACATTTTTAGATTTTAGAGATCAAATGTATAATGGAAATTCCATAACAATGAGCTAATTACACCAACCATAAAAAAAGATTTTAAAAGAAATAGTTCTACATAACTTGCCCAAAGTACCACTTGATATCACCCTTAATTCCTTAGGAAAACCATGTAAGTATGTCAAGATTCTTGCATGAATCATCTTAATGCTATAAGCTCACAAGCATCAGTGAGGCAAACTCTTTGTCATGTCTATAATGTGAAAATCACAATATTTTAATTGTATTCTACAAGAAAAATGTGTGCACTTTTTCTTTTATTAACCTCAACACACAAAGAGAATAATTTCAATATTTGAGCATGCTTGCCACTCTTTTTTTTCTTTTTAATGTTTTAACCACATTAATTAACATTAATTTTATAACATGCAGTATGCACTAGGCTCTTAATTTGTACACATGTAGTGTGCTGCTTTGTGAATATATATTAATGGGATCTCGAGTTTATGAAGCTAGTAATGATCTTATAATAATGTATATAGCTAGAAGTAGAATAATTTTAGAATAAAGAGCCCAAAACATACCATGGGTTGATAAATGTAAACAAAGAGGCTTGCTCTTGTGTTCATGATTGCATAGTTGCTTTCTCTGTAGTGTGCATATGATTAAGGATTATTGCAAGCCTCTTCTAAACACTCTTCTCTTTTCCTTCTTCTCCATTCTTGATCCAGAGAGACTTAGGCATGCTAGCAAGGTTGAGTGGAGTTCTCCCATAACTCTATTCCCTTGAACAGCCCTTGCATTTCTTCCTTTATCCTCATTGCAAGGTTGTGGAGTTCATTTGAATACAGTGATTCACCCCCTCCCTCCTTTACTTAAGGTTGAAATCCCAAAGACTTCTAGCCAAAAAAAGTGGCACCACCCATGATAAAATCGACCAAGGCCTCAAGCACCTGGAGCACAAGGATCCTCTACTAAGACATTTGCTCTCTATAGACATGGTTGTGTGAGTGTGTTCGTTGGCTTATCTAGGTCCCAAAATTGTTAGGATATTTTCCCAAGACCCTAAAAAGCCTAAGGCTTAAGACCTAGGGGATTTATGACCTTCAATTGTATGAGAAATGACCATCTCAATTAGTAGCCCAACACTCTAGCCTATCAAGCCAAGTGTCTTTTGCTAGTTGACACTTCTCTACTTTTGTTGAAGGGCATACTTATTTGCCTTAGCGCATCAAGTGCTTGCACATCCATTAAAATTTTAACATCAAACTAGCCTTAGAGTATCCCACCAATGCTTGTATCATCCCAAGAAAAACTTGTGTGCTTATATTAGTCCAAGAAAGGCATCTTTAACCTATGTAGTGATCTTGCTTGCATGGCTAACAATATCATCCCCACCTCACCTCGTATGTAATGATAGGGCCTTGAAAAAGCAATCCTAGTTTTTCTCACACATGATCAAGGAGTTCATTTCCTTGGGTGGTAGTGGGTAGGACTTGGTAATCGCCTTGCCTAAGCCTAAAAAACCCACGAGGCTAATATCACATTGACAATATCATCTTCTTAATTGGCCCATTTTTTGAAATTTCTTATGCTCCCTCCACAAAAAGAATGGTCGAGGGCATACCTACGCCACGTTTGGGTAGGTAGCTAGTCCACTTTTTCCTATAGCATGTTTTTATATATAAAAAGTAGCTAATAAGGGCTTGCGCTATCTTGTTGGCTTCAACATCCAAGTGTTGTGGGCTACACAAGATTACACATGGAGCTTATACTTCCATTGTGCATGACACAAGTGGTCATGCCTACTTTTTTAATTGTAGGGAGTACTAACCCCCTTCATTCCAAGGTCTTGGATCGTGCATGACAGAAGTGCTCATGGCTCTTGTTTAATTGTAGGGAGCAACCCCCTTTATTCCATGGTCTTAGAGACCATAATTGAGGTTTCTTATATAAGAGTATTCCAGAGCTAGAACATTTCTTTATTATTGAAATAAGATGGCCACGCTATAAAGCACCCAACATCTACTTTTGCTATTAATTAGTTTGGTCCCAAAAAATATAAGGAAGAGCTTAGCATTGAAAAGAGGGACAAATGGTTTTAGGCCAAAAACCTTCGGTAAAAATGGCTTTCTGTTATCATTGACAGTTGAACGTTGAAATCTGGCGCCCTGTTTCATGCCCCTAATGAAAAATAAATTTTTATGTTTTTATTTTTTTTTTCAAACTTCTCTTGACCTTCTTGCATCTTCCTCTGTGAACATTTCATCTCCTTCTCCTTGTCGACCTCCCCACCATCTCCCTCAATCTTGTAATGCCTGCTCTGTGACCACCTTTGCTCCGAGGCGTATGCTCTCCTACTCTACGTCTCTTTGCTCATCCATCATGTCTCTCCATGTTTCTCTCCATGACGTTAGATCTTTGGTTCCCGCATGTAGGAGGACAATCCACATCTTTCTCTCACTCTCTTTGGGCATGTGTAAAGGGGTAAACAAGAGGAAGCTTTGCCTAATATGCCGAGAATCTTGGTGGGTGCCATTTTGTGCACTCCAAGAAAACGAGGAGTTTGTGCTGTCCATATTAGGGGAGAGGGTGGTGTGAGGAGGAGAGAGGAGGGAGGAGGGAGGAGGGAGGAGGGAGGGGATGGGATGGGATGCAAGCAACCAAGCTAACAGGAGTGGCTATTGGGGAAGGAGGAGCATAGCACTGGGTTTTAAGGTTTTGCTAATGTTCTACACCTTAGTAAAACCTTAGCATGTGCTAGGTTGTTATAAGGTTCTACACCTTAGTAAAACCTTAGTAAAAAATTAAATGTGATAGCATCATAAATTAATTAATGAAAAAGAGCAAATAGAAGAATAGTAAAGCACCCAACGTCTACTTTTGCTATTAATTAGTTTGGTCCCAAATTTTTTTAAGGAAGAGCTTAACATTGAAAAGAGGGACAAATGGTTTTTAGGCTAAAAACCTTAGGCTAAAAAGGATTTTTGTTATCATTGTAGGGATTTTTCAATTATGAGGTTGTGGAAGGAGGTGATGGTTGAATGTTGAAATTTGGCCCCCTCTTTAATGCTCATAATGAGAAAACAATTTTTTTGTGTTTTTAAATTTTATTTCGAACTTCTCTTGACCATTTGCATCTTCCCTTGCAAACATCTCATCTCCTTCTCCTTGTTGACCTCTCCCAATCTCGCAATGCATGCTCTATGACCTCCCTCGCTTTGAGGCATCTGCTCTCCGTCGCTCTCTGATGTTTGCTCTATGTCTTTTTGCTCGTCTCTCTCCACAGTGTCTGTTCATGTTTCTCTCCACATGACATCAGATCTCTGGTTCTTCCTACATTTAGGAGGACAACCCACATCTCTCTCTCTCTCTCTCTCTCTCTCTCTCTCTCTCTCTCTCTCTCTCTCTCTCTCTCTCTGGGCATGTGCAAAGGGGTAAACAAGAGGAAACTCTGCTTGATATGCCAGGAATTTTGGTGGGTGCCCCTTTGTGCACTCTAAGAAAATGAGGTCTACATTAGGGGAGAGAGTGGTGTGAGGAGGAGGGAGGGAGGGAGGAGACAAGGGATGGGATGCAAGCAGTCAAGCTGAGGAGGAGGGAGGAGGGAGGAGACGAGGGATGGGATGCAAGCAGTCAAGCTGAAAAGAGCGGCTCTAGGAGGAGGAGGAGCACGGCACCAGGGTCTAAGGTTTTGCTAATGTTCTACAACTTAGTACTTTCGCATGTGCTAGGTTCTAAGGTTCTACACCTTAGTAAAACCTTAGTAAAAAATTGAATAGGATAGCATCACAAATTATTCAATGGAAAAGAGAAAAAATAGGAGAGTGCGATATTATTTATATAGGATTCTTATTTGCCCTATCGTGTGCGTACAATACATAGTCAAGGAAAAGTTAAGGACAGAAGTTGACATATGAGAAAAACAAAGGTTAAGGGTAGACCTGAATATCAAAGGTTGGGTTAAATGATTAATCATGGGTTAGGAGGTAAGGCGTTTCTTGTATGCGCGCGACCAGCTTGAACACACTCTCGTCGTGTTGTGTTGCTGCTGCAAGGACCTAGCTAAGCAGTCTCCAGGGGCTCTGTTTGTGTGGGAAGGCAGGCTTCCTGATCTCTGCACTCGAATGGCTTCTCACAGCGCGGGGGCCTTCGGATCCATCCTTGCCTCCGTAATCCTGCTTCTCATCGGCTTGCTGGCCTTCTCCATCCGCCTCTTCTCGGTAATTTCTTTCCTGAGTCGCTCATTTTTCCTCATTTTATTTTTCGTGCACACCATGGCCATAAGCTCTGCTTCAACCGTGGCATTTGTTTGCAGGTCATCAAATATGAGAGCGTCATCCATGAATTCGATCCATATTTCAACTTTAGGGTAACTCAGGTGAGATTCCAGATGCCTACCATTGACATCAATTATGCCAAAATTACCTGCACTAACTTAGGTTTTAGAAGCAGCCAGATGCCCTCCATTTGATATATAGACTATGCATAACTTCTCTTCAATTATCTGCACTAAGCTAGGTTACAGAATTCTTTCCAATTTTTTGGATGCCTTCCATGGACATAAAATACCCTTCATTTATTTACACTAACGTTGATTATAAAAAAATTACATTTTAATGTGTATCATTGCACGTAAGGTATGGTTTTTACTTTATAGAAGATCATCCAATGAGGCTCCCTGGACGAAAAAGAAACATTTAAAAACCTGGATATTCTATTTCTCTGTGTCTTGAGCTCTTATTAGCCTACTCTTCAAAACAACCAGGCTAATGCAAATCAATTCTAAGGTAGGTGTTCGGAGGGGGCCTTTTCATGTCTCATTATGGGCCTTAGGCACATGGATTGAGGGCAACGGAAATTATGTAAGGAGGGTTGCTGCCTGGCAAAGGTATCAGAGTAGGTGTAGATAGCCATAATCAGACACCAAAAAGTTGTGTACATATTTTTTCTGTTTTGGGGAAGAATCAGCTTGCAGATCAGATTGGATGGTTGTTAGGCTCAGACTCAACAGTGTAAGAGGATTCCTTGGTTAATGGGCCCTCATCGTAAGTCATTGAAAATATTGTTAGTTCAAGATGCTATCAATGCTGGCAATATCTCAAGATTGGCAGCAAATGATTTCTTTAGATGACGCAAAGCCGTTAACAACACATGCAATTGATGGAGATGCTTTGGAAGCCCTAGAGGACACCTTGGACCTACTTACACTAAAGGATACTACATTTGGTGTGGCTACTTGGAGTCCATAAGGAAAAGTGACAATGATTCAAAAGCAGGGGGTGCTTCCAATTGTCTGAGAGTGCTTAACCATGGATTATTTCCGGAGAGATGTAATCGGACAGGCGTTTGACAGTGGGGGCTTGTTTGGGTTTGTCCAGAAAGTTCTTGATGATGTTGCTAATGCCTCAGGGTTCAGTAAGCTGCTTGGTCTTGTTCAGTTAACCTTAACAGGCAAGTTGCATAAATTACAATTATTTAATGTATGCTGGTTCGTAGTGGTTCAAGTGTGGAACAGGGGCCCTTTTTAGAAGGCATGACCAGCCCATAAGGGGGCCTGCTGGCTGGTTGGCTAGCATTGCCTCCGTACCATTTGGGCACCCTATGTTGGGGCCAGCCCATAAGGGGGCCTGCTGGCTGGTTGGCTAGCATTGCCTCCGTACCATGTGGGCATGACCAGCCCATAAGGGGGCCTGCTGGCTGGTTGGCTTGCATTGCCTGCGTACCATTCGGGCACTCTATGTTGGGGCCAAGCCTGGGCAGCCTTTTCCCCCTTAAAGCCTCCCAAGAGGGGGTGCCTACTTTGCTCAGATGACTAGTCCACATGCCGCCTGCAGTTGGTCTAAATGCCTGGCTGTCCTATTTTCCAATGCCTGCCAGATTTGTTCCAGCCTTGCTGCTAGTTTTGCTACCCATTGTGAACCCTAATCCCCAACATATTATCTCTATTATGCCTTGTGCCATAGACACCAAACCTTGGCCTCATTTGACTTCCTGTGGTCTTTTGAGCTCATTGCTTTCCTTGTAAAGGTGACCTCAGGTGAGCAGTATGAATGGATGATCCCTGTGGAACAAGTTATTGTAATGTTTTTGTAATGGGAGTTTAAATTGGAGCTCTACAGTGAATGGATGCTATTTTTTTGGTTCAATCATTAAATTTTTACAGACAATTAAGCTGTTCTATCTCTACCAATTTGTTATCATGTGCATCTTGCAGTATCTTGCAAAACATGGGATCTATGATTTTTGGAACTGGTTTGACGATCGCACTTGGTAAGTTTCAAAATACGCTGATGATGCTCATAACATAACTGTTAAGTGATTCAGGATTTCATGGGCAAGCTGGTCTTCACAGGTATCCTCTTGGTCGTGTGATTGGAGGAACTGTGTACCCAGGCTTAACACTGACAGCAGGATTCATGTGGTGGTAGGCTTTTTGTTTGGATTACTTTATTGCAACTTGCAATATACTTTTGGAGCACAGTGGTGGTGATGCATTAAGTTTTTGGTGATGTTGCTTGTGTCTATTGCAGGCTTGTAAATTCTGTGAACATTCCTTTGTCAGTGGAAACTGTTTGTGTTTTTACTGCTCCAATCTTTTCGGCCAACGCTTCATGGGCAACCTTCCTACTGACAAGGGTTGGTGCTTATCAAGTGTTTTTTTTTTTGGCTTATGTGAAAGGGCTGTATAACTACCTCATGGTTTACAAGTGAAATGCATTATGCAACTTCAAATCAGCATGAAAGGGATGAGCTTTTTTTATTGAATAATTGGTCCCTCGTGAGGACATTTAATGTAGTGTATGCTTGGAACCTGTGCAAGAGTGATGAGGAATTGTGTTCTTGCAGTCCTCCCAAGCATGGGATCTTTTAATTGGCTTGCACGATTACGGTCTCCTTTGATGTGTTCACAGGCATCTTCTCCAACAGACTTGCAGCAAATCTTGACAGTATTTTTAGCCCCCTTTTCCAGTCCCATCTGCAGCAGTATCTGAGCAGGTGTGCCCGCTTTTCCAGTCCTATCTGCAGCAAGATCTGAGCAGGTGTGCCAGCAGCTTCAAGTAATCAGCGTCATCATTTAGCCCAGCACACTCCCAAGTTTAATGTATTTGTTTAGTAAATCACAAAGTTCATCCAGGGGACCCTTTAATACCTAGTCTTCATTGGTTTCAGTTTTATGTTAGGTATTGTTCAAGTGGTTCATTTTGTACACGCCTTCATGGTAGCACACTCGACATGCTAAATGTGTACAAACTTTTGTTAGGGGGTTGGGATCCTGGCATTACATGCTCGGGGTTCTTCTCTAATTAAATTTTTCTTTGATTGGAAAATGGTTCAAGCTCCTCAAAAGGGGTTTGTTTTGAGCAGCCTATTCCACCTCTCCTACTCACTTCTTTCTTATTACATTTTTTCCTCTCTCCCTCTCTCATTTTTGTTTTCAAACATTGGCTTTCATTTACCTATCTACACACTTGAAAGAGGCAGACTCCCTAGGAGAGTCACCTCGGCACCTAGCAGAACACAGACATGAGAGGATATGGTATGCGAAAGTTACTCATTGGTTCCTCTCCCATGAGCTCCATATAGACTGCCTGCCACCCTTCCGCTATAGCCTAGATGCACCCTACTCCCTTTCACCCATCAGGATATCAACGGTCCGCTCTGACCTTCTCTGCCTACACACTCACACTACGTGGTTGGGACCCTCACATTTATCCCTGAAGGTGCAGTGAGATCAGTTCCTGAGGGTCACAGATGATGGATTTATTCAGTGGCCTCACTATTTAAGCTGCCACATGTCCCATGCCATGCGATTTGCAATTGATCAGTTTAGAGTCTTATCACACCAGAACGAGTCTCATTTTCTTGGACATCAGGCGGAGACAAGGAGTGCCAATTGCGTCGCTCGAGGACAGGATCTGCAGACTGCCACCTGGAGATTGAGATAGAGGAGCATTACATATGCAGATGCCCAGTGTATTATGAGATTTATGGGTGATTTCATTGCCTTTTCCAGGATGGGTTTAAATGCCTCTGCAGGATCATCATGGACTTTCCAGATCAGTGATGCCTAGGGCTTTACTTGATGAAGCTGTGGGGACACTGAGCTACTTCGAGATGACAGGGACAGGGTCCAGGATACTGCACAAGCCTTCATCACCAGCTTCTTTACTGTGGTATATGGAGGAGGCACCAAACAACGGTCCCACAGGCCTGATCCTGAGGACTCCACTCGACAGACCAGGTAGGGAGTCCCAAAGCTCCCAGGGGTCACATCGGACCGGGCACCCTAGCTACAGTGCACTGGACACCCTCGGCCTGACAGGAGGCACCCATCTGCACCCATTGTTACATTAAAAAAAAAGGTTTTGGTCTCTTAAGTGCCGAGTTTTGTAAGAGTGGTGCACTAAGGATACAGTGCTTTAACTGGTTTTGGAGCTCCAGTAGGAGAATGGACAGATGAGGAATCTCAGTGCTTCCAAGCCCATTGTAATTTGAAGCTCCGGTGTGAGAGATGCTCCCCTGACACTTAGCATGGGAGCTTCCCCTTAGATGTAGGGTATTTACAATAATTGAATAAATATCAAGGCTTTTGGGAGTCATGGGCAAAAAGGGAGGGGGCTCACCGTCACAAGCTTTGAATGGACCTCCTTTCTTGCATAAAAAGAGAAAAAACTCTTGGAGTGAAGGATACGGTGCACGGAGTTGTGGGTTCATGACCATGAAAAATTCCTCCTCCTTATTCATGCAAAATTTTTTTCTTCCTTCTTCCCCTTCTTCTTATGCTCGAATAAGTAGAAGAAGACAAAGAAAAAGAAGGCATGCTTTTTTTCTTCTTCTTTTTCAGAGCTTGGATTGTTGTAGCAAAGGAGACGTGGAGGAGAACACTCTCATCAAAATTCCGTTGCTATGAAATCGGATCTGTCAAGCCACTCTTGGACCCACGCAGTAACATGTATTCTTAGGTGAATCCCACATGCCGGCACAAAATAAGAACACAACGTTTGTTTTCTTGTGCTCGTCAAGACTGTGGTTCCTCAGCTTCGGGCTCAGTCTGTTAGAAGTCATCTCCTGTCTATTTTTATACACCAGGGCCTCTGTTGTGGGTGTGCCCGCCCTGCATAGGTGTTTTATCATTTTTCCTCACTCCCCGTACTTTTTCCCCATTTTTCCCCATTTTTCCGTGGTGTGGATGGATGCCAGATGTTGGCAGGAGCCTTTGGTGGCTGGCCGATTGTCCATTCAGCAGTCGTGTGGCTGGCCGACTGCCTATTCAGCAAGCGTGGAGATTTTCTACTGGCCGACTTGCTTTATGCAGTCGTGGAGGGCCATCATGCGCTGGCCGACCCCATCTATGGGGCATATAAATATGCCCCATGCTCCCCACCACTTTCTCTTTCAGTTTTTTGCGGGATCTTGTGTATAGAGAAGAGTTTACACGCCTATTTCTCTGTGTCTCTTGTGCTGTCTATTTTCTGCACTCTACTTGCTCTTGTCAACCCAAGTTTGGTTATCATTTCCGCTGCATATTCTGACATGGTATCAGAGCCCTAGGCTCGTAATAGATCTTGGGAGTTTTCTGAGCAAGAGGGGGATAGTTAGGTTGTTGATTGGTGGACTGTTTTGGACTGTTCGGGAAGAGAAGTTGCAAGAGGAAGGCGGGCTAAGGTGCTGGACAGCCACTTGCAGGTTTTAGAGATTTTTTTTCCCACCCACCCACCCTTTTCAGTTTAATCCCGGCGATGGCAGATTTACTAGAGATGGCTGAGAAGCACGTGAAGATCTTGACTCTCCCCACGTTCCCAGTGGACCGTCAGTACAACCTGGGCACAGTTTGAAGAAGTCTTCAAGAAAGAGTTCCTCAAGAAGGAGGATCACCACAACATAGTTGCTCAGCTTGCCAGTTTGACCATGACCTTGCAGAACCTCACTTATGAGGTCTACCTCCAGAAATTTAGAGATTTGTAGATGAAAGCTACGAAGATGGATTCTACAACTCTTTTGGGTTTCTTCGTAGTAGGATTAACCGACTCGCTTTTGCACTTATGCCACTGGCATGGCTAGTGAGATTATAGGCGATATGCCACCAATGGTTTACAAGCACTTTGCGCGTATTTATGATGATACGATGGTCTCTTCCAAAACCAAGCCCGGAATTGAGCAGGGGAACAAGAACAAAAGAAAGTTCTTCACGCCGATGCACGATAGGAGGAAAGTCTTCAGACCAACCTTCGAAGAATTCTACTTCAACTCCAGTGAAGAAAACTTGTCTCCTCAAGGCTTTGAAGCTCAAGAAGGACGGACATTGCTTCATCTGCGACGAAAAAGGACACATGCGTAACGAGTGCCCAAAGAGGAAGGATGCTAAGACCAACACAGGACCCAAGATGAAGGCAGCCAACCAGTTGTCTTTGACAGGTACTTCAAGCACTGTACTTTCTCGCCATAGTTGTCAGGTATAAAACAAAGGTACGAAAAAATGGTACCGATACGGGGGACTCTTAAATTTTGAAAAATAAGTTCGATTGAGGTACGATCCACTTTAAAAAACACTTGAAAAATAGATATTTGTACACTTTTGGCCATACTTTCAGAATTGGTACCATACCCTCCTTTACTTTTTTAGTACCTGAAACAAATCATGGCACCATACTCTCCTTTACTTTTCATACTTTCAAATTGCGAGTGGGGGGCCATACTTTCAGACTTGGCACCATACTCTCCTTCACTTTTCATACTTTCAGTCTGGGGACCTCATGCCTTCCTTTCTTGTGGAGCCCAGACCTAATTGCCAAAGAGAGAGGGAGGGAGAGCCTAGGTAGTAGGCCCTAGAGAGCTTGAGAGAGAGATGGGGCCCAAGCGACGAGAGAGAGAGAGAGAAAGAAAGATATATTAAGCGTCTACTAGAGACTCAATGGGCCTATGAGACCAAAGTGATACAATAATGTCCATGGCATATCTCATCATGGAATGGAAAATAAAACAGAATGAAAACATAAATATAGCTATCTCACTGGGGTGATACAAAACTGTCCATGGAAACTCGTCATGGAATACTGAGAACATAAAAACATGGGAGCAAACCTCAGCTCAGAGAAGATGGTATACCACTCTCCAAAATGTCAAGCATGGGGCTGACGAGTATGGCCGAGAGGTCTCCCTCAGCTATGTCACGTGGAAAGGAAAGAAACACAGAGAGAGAGGTGTGTAAACTCTTCTCTATACACAAGATCCCGCAAATAACTGGATGAGAAAGTGGTGGGGGCATGGGGCCTATTTATATGCCCCATGTGAGTAGTCGGCCAGCACTGGTGGCCCTCCACGACTACATGAAGCAGTCGGCCAGCAGTAGAGAACTCCACGACTGCATACAGCAAGTCGGTCAGCAGTAGAATACTCCACGCTTGCTGATGGGCAGTCGGCCAGCCACACGACTGATGAATGGACAGTCGGCCAGCCACCACCAGAAGCTCCTGCCAACATCTGGCAACCATCCACACCATGGAAAAAATGGGAAAAATACGGGGAGTGAGGAAAAATGATAAAACAGTGGAGCATGTCTTGGATCTGGAGCTGATGAGGTGATCGTGGTCGACGGGGGGGTCAAGGGCGTCGGGCACGCTAGAGTGCATAGGCTCGGTCCGAGGTAACTCCTCTCGGGCCTAGGTAGTAGATATAGAGAGCTTGAGAGGGGGGGGGGAGAGCCTAGGTAGTAGGCCCTAGAGAGCTTAAGAGAGAGGGGAAAGAGAGATGGGGGCCAAGCGAGCTGCCTTGTTGCCTTGGGGGCCTGAGCAAAGGGCGGGTGGGTCGAGGGTGCAACAACCAAGAGAGCAAGAAAAAACAACAACAAGACGTCAACAGAGAGCGAATGCCAAAAAAGGGTAAAAACGTCTTTTTTGATCGTACTTTACCGGTCAGGTACGAAACCATACGAACTGGCAAGAACGCTGCAACGAAACTGTCATTGGAAAAAAAAAAGTCCCGGACCTTAGTTTCGTTTCGTACTGGTTTTTACGTCCCTGTGGTGCGGTATGCGTCCCACAAACAACTATGTTCTTATTGTCTGTTCAACTCTTACGGTTTTTGGCTTGCACAATCTTCTCTGAGTTTATGGAGAAGTGAATGGCCACATAATCCACATTCTTTTGGGACCCTGAAAGGTCACACAACTTTGTTAATTACAAACTTGTGCAGAAATTGGGTCTGGACACGATGCCTAGCGATCATACCTACGAGGTACGCCTACCTGCGGGTCGGCAAGTGTGGGATCAAAAGGTGGAGAAGCTACCGATCTGGATTCAGGACTACAGAGATATTCTTGAGTGCTATGTTATGCATCTAGAGTATGTAGACTTGCTATTAGGGATTGAGTGAGGGAAGTGGTCGTGAGAGCTCAATAGTGAGCTTGAGTGACTCGTCTATCAATGCCCTCAAACTCTCTGTGAAGCTGTCTGTATATCTCCTCTTGCTCATCATATACTATGTCGCTCTCCTTGGCCGCTAGTGTTTGCGACACTCAAGCTCCTCAAAATCAGCCTACATACCATGTATTCACTAGTAGTTATTAGTGACTAGCCACTTTAAACTTTTTTTTAAGTATGGGTACGGAAAGCACGGTACCGGTACGGTATGTATTGAAAGTACCGAACGGATGAGTATGAGTACGGAATGCAATGATGCTGTAAACTGAATCTCAGCCAATGGGGGCTGATTTGCATCTGTTAGGGGCTGAATTTCAGCACCCTGTTGAGCACTTGAATTCTCCACATATGGCTGACCCAAGTTATCTGCATAGCATGATTTGGATTAGTAACCTTTGCTAGGGACGGGCTACCTACGAGATCCCAGGAAAGAGGCCGGGTAGGACCAGACCAGTTTTAGGGCAGTGTGCAGGCGCATGTGTGGACAGGTCCAGCGACAGCCTCAACAGCTGACTAGCCATGAGGGAGCTTAATCACCTATAAACCCTCAAAGCATTTGCATTTCACCAACTTGGGAATTTATTTGCAATTGGTCACCTTTTCATTACGCTTACAATTACAATAGTCACCTTTTCTTTACTCTTACAATTACAATAGTGATCAATTTTTGTATTTTGGAGTGTTTTCTCACAGATTAATATACATATTAGCAATATGCTGTTGTTGAATGCTTGTTTTTGTGCATTAAGTCTTCCGTTGTCATTATCTATCTATTAAACCCTTGTGTCTAGCCTTACATTGGTAACAAAGCTTAGTGTTTTGTGCAAAATGTTTCTTTTCTAGCATTTTGTCATGTAAAAGTCAGCCCATAGAGTTAGGAGAGCACAATTGAGTTTGGGAAAAGTTTTCTTTGGGTACCCTTATCTTTTTTCGAATTTTCTTTCTCCATCATGGCCATGGACGAGCAAATGGCAGCTTTAGCCAATATGTTGTTGGCACAGCTTGATAACCAGATAGTTGCACAGCTCGATAACCAGGTAGTTAGAGTAGCTGCCTCTAGGTGCCCACTAATAACAAATGGGAGACCTTAGACCCAGCAGAGGAATCCCCTTGTGAGACACCTATGAGAAATCATGATTAGGGCTATACACACTTACCACGGGTACAGAGGACCCCTTTTTGGTCTTATCAGGTTTCGAAAAGGAAGTTGTCAAATAATTGAAACTCTATTTTCTCTCTGATAGATTTAGATCCCTTAACTCAGGGAGACTTTAGTGATATTAGTGTAACTCATCGTGATTCATGTATTATCTTTCATCTAATGGGCTACTCAAGCCTCCTGTAGATGTGATAGAACTTTGCCTGTGTGTGTGTTGGGGGGGGGGTGAGAGAGAGAGAGAGAGGACCTGTTCGACCTGTTCGCCTGCAGACGTGCTCATCTACATCATCTGTTTCGACCTCCTTGCTTGATTGACCTGCTCGCCCCCTTGTGTGTGTGTGCTGAGACGCTTGCCTGCTCGCCCCCTTCTGATTCTGTTCGCATGTTTGCTTTCTCGCCCGCTAGTTCTGCTGTCTGTGTGAGCCTCACCTGCTCTTTTGTTTCACTTTTCGTGTGTGTACCTTGCTCGCCTGCTGCTCTGCTCCATCTATTTGCTGCTCGCCGCCTCTTCTTGTTTCATAGCTTCCGTCTTTGCTTTCTCTTCAGCCTCTTGGCTGCCTTGTGTGTGTGTGAGAGAGAGAGAGACAATACGCGCCGCCTGGGGTCTTCTGTTCCTGCTGCCGGGAGCCAGCGACCTCTACGCGACTGTGTATGCGCCGCCTACCGTCTCCTATTCCTGCTGCCGTTGCACTTCCGCCTGCCGTCTCCTATTCCGCCTGCCATTGCACTTCCGCCTTCTCCTTCTGTCTTTTCTGTCCAATTTGTAATCAGCGTACTAATTGTCCCTTTTTTTCTGTCACTGCTGTCTGCCTGCTCAACTGCTCGTTTCATCCTCATATTGCGAGTTTCCTTACGTTCCTCCTTCACTTCCCCTCTTTCTTCAGTTTGCAAGCTGCAGCGCCAGCGTGCGTGTATAGCTGCGTCTATGTGTGTGTCAGCCTGTTCCTTTTCACAGCCTTTCCCTTTCCGTGATTCTATCAATGGCTTCAGCTTTAAATGTTTGTACATATGCCCGAAAAGAAAGATCTGCAGATGCTAAGCGCCGCCTATCAGAGCCGGCTTTACAAGATGATACATTTACGTTGGAAGCTCAGTATGTGTTTGATACCCTTAAGGATGACTTTTAACAGTCACGACAGGAATGGGGCAAACCGATTCCAGAGGTCACCTACAAATTGAAGTTGCCGTCCCTGGTAAACCCTCTCAGAAAGTTGTCTCAAACTGTGGTTATAATATTCTTTCCAGGAAGAATCCCTGCGGCCAGCGATGTCGCGCAGTGGATTAAGTCCTTCCTTGGAGGATGCTTTGTAGAGGGAGTGTATTTTGCTTCAAGAGGCTTTTATGAGGTGCATTTATCAGATGCTTCATGCAAGTAGAGGCTTCTTGAGTTCTCTCCCCTGTTTTATGGGAGGCAAATGGTACATGCTATGCCCTGGTCCCCAAACAAGGACTATCAAAGTCTTGTACGGCATCACTGCCCTGTATGGGTTGAGGTTGCAAACTTCCCGGACTATATGCGTGAAGAGTTGCCTGGCCTGGCTGCCTCTTTGGGACAAGTCATTTGTCCACCACACCCCATGGGAAACCGTAACAGGTTTTGCATTCTCTGGGACACTGACATACCTACCCCCCCTTCTATTGCGGTAGAAGTTGAGGGAGTGCAATTGGGCAAAAAGTATTTTGAATTGAAGTGGGGTGTGTTTGCAGGTGCTTGTTTTGCCTGTCACAAGTTTGGGCATCTAGCCTCTGAATGCCCAATGGTCCTGCATCAGCCCCCCCCCGAATGCCTTGCCACCCCAAACACGGGAAAAGAATGATAATTTGCAAGTCAAGACAGCAAATACAAATGGAGCAAAGAATGCAAAATCAGTCAATCAGGTGCCCGCACTTGTAGAAAAAGGAAAAGATAAAGGGAAAGAGAAGATGAAGGAAACTGTGGGGATTGAACAGGACAGTTTTAAACAACCCAAGAAGGTGGTTATATTGAAGCAACGCCCCCTTCAATCTCGTTAATGGGATGCTTCTTCTCCCTCACCAGGACAAACTTCTACTTCAGCCTCTGCTCCTATCCTTCAAAATTGGGTGGGCGTACTCAAGAAGGGCATCCCCATATGTGATTCAGAAGAAGAGGAAAATGCTATGTCTTTCATGGGCAATGAAGGCATGCAGCCTA
This sequence comes from Cibotium barometz, assembly GCF_041138505.1. Classification (NCBI taxonomy): domain Eukaryota; kingdom Viridiplantae; phylum Streptophyta; class Polypodiopsida; order Cyatheales; family Cibotiaceae; genus Cibotium; species Cibotium barometz. The sequence continues at coordinate 28,121,792 of NC_141046.1, forward strand.
TGCAGGCAGAGACATAGCCTCTCTGATGTCTGGTTCTTATCCTCACACTCTGCTGTACATACCTTTTCATGCTTCAAACACTTAAGTGCTTTACATACAATGTACAGAGCCTCTGCAATGTCTCAAAGTGGAGGCTATTATGGATATATGTACATAAAATGCAGCCAGATATTGTTCGTTTGCAAGAGCATAATCAACACTCCATGGCTGGACAACATGTTTTTTTGCATGGCTATATTTATATTATGCTGGTACTACTACCTATTCAGGTGTATGCATACTGGTTAGACATGAGTTGCAGCCTCAGTTGGCCTTCAATGACAATAGTGGCAGATGGATAGTAATACAATGCAATGTTAATGGTGATATTTTTGAGTTTGCATCAGTCTATGCCTCCCAGACCTCTGCCATGAGGGCTTCTTTGTGGGATTCTTTATGCAGATATCCATGGAGATCCAATGCATTCATCTGTGGGGATTTTAATAATTCCCCTCTGCCTAGAGATAATACCACTTCACGATCTCATATGCTATCATTGGAAAGGCACAAATGGGATGACATGCTTCTTTCTGTGCAGGCTGAAGATTTATGGGTACTTCTCCAAGGGTCAGTCCTTGGATATACTTTTCATCATAATGCACTTACTACGTATTGGGCAAGGCTTGACAGATGGTATTTGTTTTATCCACAACAATTTGCAGATTTTAGCCCTCATCTCCTTATAGACTTCTCATTGGGCTTGTCAGATCATGCTCCATTGTGGATGAATTTGCAGCTTGGCATGCCTCATGATGATTTGTCATTTTTCTCCAGTAGATTGTTGCATGTTAATCGGGCTTATTTCCAACATCACAACTTTCAGCAAATGATCAGATTTGCCATTCATCCTTTGCCAGTTCATGCCCAGGAGGACATGAATTATGCTTGGGATAGCTTCGTCTCTCGTATTCAGAATGTCATCAGGGAGTATGGCAAATGGCATATGACAAAATGGAGGAATGAGGTTAAATGGGCAAAAAGGACAGCACAACATTTGACTGAATTTTCTCAGTCGAGGCCACTCTCTGATTCAGAAAAGGATTCCCTTTCACATGCACAATTTAAACTTACTGTTAATGATCAGAGGAAATTGCACAAATGGCAGATTAGGGCAAGAATGAAGCCCCTCATGGATAAGGGCTGCTCTTCAAAATCCTTTTTCCAGGGCTTGCATGCTACTCGAAATAAAAATTCATGTCTAAGGGTTCGGAAACTGGATGGCTCTTGGACTCACTCTTTCTCTGATCTCCAAGACGAATGCCACAATTTTTTCCAGAAATTGTTTTCTGCTCCTGGTTCCCCATCAAATCAAGTGACTGATGCCAGGACTGAATTTCTTCAATATGTTTCTGGAATAGTTGAAATGGATGATGCTCTTACCTTGGAGAGGCCTTTTACTGACACAGAACTTGATAATGCGTTGTTCCACCTCAGCAAATACAAGTCCCCTGGCTGGGATGGCCTTACAGTAGAATTTTATATTTCTTTTTGGGATGATTTGAAAGAGGTCCTTTTGCGAATGATCAATGTGGCCTGGCAAGAAAATCAGTTGCCGCACTCTTGGAAGCATGGTATAGTCAAGCTTGTCCCCAAAAAACATCTGTGTGATCATATATCAGATTGGAGGCCTATTACTTTGATGCTTGTACTTTATAAACTTATTGCCAAAATGATTGTACATAGGCTTCACAGGATACTGCATGCAGGACTTCATCCTCATCAGTATGATTTTGTGCCACGAAGACAAATCCATGACAATATATCCAATGCCTTGACTGCAATTGAATATGCTAAGTACTCGCATCAAGATGTGCTTATATTGCAGGTGGATATTGCTAAGGCATTTGACAATGTTCAATGGGATTTCATCTCTCAGATCATGACAAAGTTGGGCTTTGGTCCCAAGATGGCAAATGCTGTTTACTGGCTTTATTCTGGCTCTACTGCTCAGTGCATTCTTGGGCGGCATCTGTCTCGGTCGTGGATATTGGGTCGATCAGTTAGACAGGGCTGCCCTCTCAGTGCTCTCTTCTATGCCATTGCGACCCATCCTCTTTTGATGTATCTTGATCATCTTACAAACACAGGACAGATGACTGGTCTCAAAATCCCAGGGGCTACATCTTTTTTGGCACAAGCATATGCTGATGATTCCTTCTTCATGCCACAGAATTCTCCTCAGGAACTTCGCATGCTTATGGCCACTCTTTCTTTATATGGGTTGGCAGCGGGATTGCATGTCAATTTTGACAAATCTAAATTACTCCCCCTGAAACAATGTGACTAGCATTCTATTCTTTGGCCGGGTTAGGTGGTGCATTCCAGAGATATTGTCAGGCATTTGGGATACCCCATAGGATGGCATATCACCAGAAAGCAGCAGTTAAAATGGATTTTCCAGAGACTTCAACATAAACTGGAATACTGGAAGATTTCTACTTGGCCTCTTCATGTCAGGCTCAGAATAGTACAATCCATTGTGATGTCCTATGTCCAGTTCTATTTGCCCTTGCTGCATTGGTCCTCCAGGGATATTTCAGCTTTTATGTCTCAAGCTATGGAGATATTATGGAAGACAAAAACTGTTGTGAAAGCATTGAGACTGATGAAGATGGAAATGGTGTGCTCCCCAAAGATGCATGGTGGACTTAATGTCCTCAATATAAAATATCATATACTTGCAAGGAAGGCTACAATGTTGCATACTTTCTTCTGTCAACAGCAGCCATGGACTTGTATGTTAGCATCCATGTGTGTCAACATGTGGACTTGTGCTTATGGTCATTGGATTACGGATCATTGGGAGGTTGTGATTGGGAGATTTGTAGGGAGGATACCTGGTTGTCCTTTCTTTACTGCCCTCATACTTGACTGGAAACAAGTTCTCTCTAAGGTCAAATGGGCTCCTGATAATTGCTTGGAGACAAACTCGATGAGGAAAGAAAGTATTCATTGGAGTGCCATCTTTGACACTCCACTTGCTTTACAGGAACCTGTTTGGGCATATAATCTTATGAAATTGGGAATTAGGTACATACATGATGTGGTAGATGATCGGGGATATGTCTTATCCTTTCCCCAGGCCACTGCTACCTATGCATTGGGAATGCATCATAGGTTGATATGGAAGAAAATTGCTGATTTATTGCATCCCTTTTTACCTATTCCACCCGTGGCTGACACAGACAGGCTTATGGATTGGCAATTGCAGCCATCTACTACATGCATTCATCCTATTCCCCTTCTTGCCTTAACCTCCATCAAAGCCTACAGGCTTCTTCAGCCTGCACCATGGATTCATCAACATGCTAATTCTCTGTGGCATATAAAGAAGCCCCTCTCATGGTGGCGGAAGAATCTCCTGATGTTGTGGAAGTGTAAAATGCCATTGAAACAAAGACTTTTTCTCTGGAGATGTTTGACAGGCACATTGTCAGTGGGGGTCATACTTGCTAAACGTCACATTGCACCTTCCACATGTCTAAGATGTCAGGCTCCCTCAGAGACTGTTCTTCATCTGCTTTGGCACTGCCCTTGTTCCAAGATCCTCCTCAGGCGAATTTCAGATTTTCTTCGGCTCCGTTTCCCTACTCACAGATTTGGGAAACATTTCTGGCTTTTTGGCAGATATATGCGGTCCTTGTCCCAATACTCACTTTTTCTCTCTTGGGTGAGATATTGGGCTCTTTGGACAATTTGGAGTGAGCATAATTTGGCATACTTGGGTCGGCAAAATCACCAATCATATGAATCCTTCAGAGCCTCATTGCAGCAATCCTTATATGATGCCTGCCATGAGGGTGATATGGATGCTTCTTGTTTAGAGCTTTTCTCTTTATGTTTCTGACATTTGGGATACTCTCCGCTTCGGAGACTTCCCATCTTGTAAATTTATGAGCATATAAATATACTGCACTGGATATTACCAAAAAAAAAAAGTGTGTGTGTCTATGTGAATCTTTAGCTTTTTCTCTTTTTGCTGTGAGCATCTTCTCCAAGCGCTCTCCATCAGCTATGGATGTGGCTGGTTTTTCTCTTGACACCATGAGACAGCAGGAACATGTAATTCACTATGGAAAAAGACATGAAAAATCTGTTGACGTCACAGATTCCAAGAAGCCAAGACACAAGGATCCTGCTGCGCAGTTTCTTTATGATGTGCTGCATCAGGATTTTCAGGGTGCAAAGTGGGAGAAGCCCAAACCTACACTAAAGTGCACTATCCCGAAGAATGTAATTCTCCCCAAAGTAAAAAGGTTCTTTGAACAGGCTGTAATTCTCTTCTTTCTGGGCCGGGTGCCCCCTGCAGAGGATGTTGGACAGTGGTTGAACACAGTGCTTGCAGGTTTACATGTAGAAGGTGTTTACAATGTAGCTTGTGGTTTTTATGAAGTGGTGCTAAAGCAACCTGATTTCAAGCAAGCCTACAAAAGGCTAAGGCTAATTTAAAGTATGCACGGCGAATGCGTCATTTTTCCAGTCGGGCTAGCAACAGTGAATTTGCGCTCTGCTGACGGCGAAAGATGTTGAGGCCTTTGGTGTAGTGGGACGCCCTATTGAGGTGCTTACTTCCCTAAGATTTCTTGGGCAATGGCTAAGAGGATGGAGAGAACTGAGCTTTGCAATCTCAGCCACAAGAGAGAGATGAAGATAAGCTTGTAGATAAGCTTCACTAATGAGATGGGACTACTGTTAATACAGAATGATTAAGCTAATGATAATGCAATGGTAAGATTGGAGAGGTTCATGGGAGGATGGCTCTGATACCATGTTAGAGCTCTGGTCTAATGTTGTGAGAGGTGGCATTCGGGCTTTGCACGGTGATATAGATATGATGGTTTCTTAACCATCTCTTTTCTCTTATTCATGATGATGAATGCACCTATGAAATGTGTATCATACAATGTACAGGGTTTCTGTTCCTCTGATAAATGGTGACTTGTTTGGGAATATGTACATAAGATGCATCATGATATCATGTTTTTTCTAGAATATGACCAGCATGAATTTGCTGGCAAGACAGGTTTCTTTGGTGGTTACTGTATATACTATGTTGGCTTGAGTTCTTTCTCTGGTGTTTGTGTGTTGGTTAAGCAAATTTTATAGCCCGCAGTGGCTTATAAGGACCCAGATGGTAGATTGATTGTTTTGCAGTGCATGCTCAATGGGGAGCTCTATGAGTTTGGCTCTGCATATGCCCCTACAGTTTCAGCCCATCGAACTCATTTGTGGCATTTTATGAGTGGGTATCCTTGGTCGTCCAATGCGCTTATCTGTGGGGATTTTAGTAACTCTCCTTCTCCTCAAGGCAACACTCACGGTCATTCACATATGCATGCTTTTGAGAAAGTGGCATGGAGAAATGTCGTGGTTAATCTTGGATTGAGAGATTTATGGGCGTCCACTTCTCTTGATAAGAGAGGTTTTGCTTTTCATCATAATGCGCACTCGGATTATCGTGCAAGCTTGGATCGTTGGTATCTCTTACATGCGGATCATGTTGACACTTTTGCATGTCGTGTGTGGATTGATTACTCTTTTAACCTTTCTGATCATGCATGGGTTTGGGTGGGTTTGTACTTTGATATGCCTCTTGATGAGATTTCCTTACTCCCTAAACGGCTTCTATTGTGGTGAACAATTCCTATCTCTCACATGCATTGTTTTAGGATATGACTATTGATGTTACTGACGCCTTACAGGCTGAAATGTATGAGAACATAGACATTGCATGGTATCATTTTGCTGCCTGTATGCAAATGGTTATCAATGACTATTGCAAATGGTATTTGGGGGATGAAAGACAATGTATATATATATCAGCTGAAGAATATGGCAAATGGTATTTGTCTTTCATCCCCCAAATGATATTTGGGGGATGAAAGACAACACATATATATATATCAGCTGAAGAATATGTAGTAGTTTCTGGAGGAGGCCAGTCATTCTCACATGCTATCTCGGCAAGAGGAGGATCATATTGTCTATGCAAAGCATGTGTTGGCTTCTTGACATATATGGATAAGCTCATTGAGGCTGGCAGATTACATGGCTTTGTCTCCTTGATGGTCAACATTTGGTTCAAGCATATGCCGATGACTCTTTCTTTTTTCCGCAGAATATGCATCAGATCTGCAATGTCTCATGAGCACTTTGCATATGTTTGGATTGGCAGCAAGTCTTTTTATCAATTTTAAAAAATCAACACTATTGCCTCTTAATGAAGTTCAAAGGCACATCATTCTATGGCCTAGGCAAATCATACCACCTACACAACATGTCAGACGTTTGGGATATCTTGTGGGATGGAATCTTTCACTTCGTGATGCTACAGATTGGGTGCCACAAAAATTGGAATATTGGAAACTCTCTACTTGGTTGCTTCATGTCAGTTTGTGTCACTCGCGCTGGTGGCCGGGAGGGCCTTTGACACACTTGTTGATACCATCAATGCATATTAAAACATTTAAACATGGCCACAGCCTCAACACATATCCATCAGCACTTTGCATAAAACATAAAGCTGGACAAAACATCCACAAATGCTGAAAATGGAGCTTGCACATGTGACACCACATAGAGGCCGGAATGGGCCGACCCCCCCCCCCCCCCCCCCCCTCCCCCCCTTGGAGTATTTTATTACCCAAGGAGAATAATATCATGTACAAGCTTTGAGGGCCTTACTCTCCCCACGGGAGATGCCGGATTATCCATATACAAATGCCATAACACAGCCCAACACGAGGCAACCAAGCCGGAACATAGGCTGTAGAAATGCCGAGCCAACAATATAATCCTTATACCTCCGTGTGGGTACTGATTCTTCCCCAAAAACCACGGGTCTTCATGCAATAGAGCTGGTACAGCAAGTACAACTCTCCATTCAGCCGGTACAACAGGTACAATGGTTGGTACAGCAGGTATGGTGGTTGGTACAGTAGGTACAGCAAGTATAAATGTTGGTACAGCAAGTACAGTGGTTGGTACAGCAAGTACAGAAGCTGGTACAGTTGGTACAATGGGTGGTACAACAAATACAGAAGCTGGTACAATCGGTACAATGGCTGGTACAACAAGTACAATGGCTAGAAATCATAATAAATGATTAAATACCCTTGCCTTCAGTCATAGTTGTTTCTCGTACGCGTACGAACCTATTCGTACGTACGAGTCGTACGGTACGATACCGTACGAATTCGTACGATATCGTACGGTACGAGTTAGGTTTTTTTTTTTTTCTCCCAAAATTTTTTTTTCCTTGAAAAAAAATTCCAAATGCAAAAAAAAAATAGAAACCCTGCTGTACGAAGATCCCAAATGCTCGCAATACTTCGCAACTTTCGTGTCCACTCAGTATTCCATATGGGGTTGTGGAGAGACCTAAAAAATCTGGCGAGGTAGACTGGTAGTGTACACTTGATTGGTAGGATGAGAGAATCTTGCTACATCACTTGGGGATCCCTGGTATAGGTAGGCTAGACAATTAGATTCTCAAGTTATGCACAAGGGAGAACATTTGGACATGGCCATTTTGATCTAGAGAGGAGTCCCTAAACTTATCACCCTAGATGCACTCCTCGTATTTGTGCAAGGATGGTCCCTTAGTCATAAACGCTACACTGGGAGACCTTTGGTATTGCATTACCCATCCAGGTTCTTTTTTGGAGACAATCGGGAGATCCAACCGGGAGAGACACATATCCATGTACTGGTTTCTCAAGCACTGTAGACTCCTCCCCTCCCAACCTTCCCTCACATTCAAGCTTGAAGCTCCATAGCTTGTAAGTGTAAAAAATAAAAACCGTATTTTATCGTACCGTATCCCAAAATTTCATATCGTACCGAATATTCCCGTACGGTATCGTACCGTACCGTATCGTATTTTCGTACCGTGACAACTATGCCTTCAGTATCTCTTCGCGATGGAAGCCTCCAAAACAATCCCCAACAGCCGGTATTTTTCATGAACATCCTTCAAGAGAGAGAAAGAGAGTAGCCATCATTAGGGAAGCCTTCAACTGTGGTAGAGGCTAGTGTGCAGCAAGAGAGCCTCCATTAACGAAGAGAGAGGGCTCCAAATTATAGATTTGGGCCTCCCATGAGCTAAAATGGCAAGAGAAGGCTACAATGACAAGTGGAGAGCCACACAATAGCTGAAGTGACAAGTGTGAGGCCACTTGTCTCACTTTGATCCATTTTCTAACAAGTGTCAGGCCACTTGTCTCACTTTGGTCCACTTTCTTGCCACATGTCCCAATCTAAGAGATGGGTCCTTCCATAAACTTTATCTCTAAAAATATCCTAACTGGTAGACAGTCTGTCATAGGCACTTTGCCAACTCTTGGTATCTGCTCAATTCCAAATGTAATGACGCGACAGAATTTCCATCGGAGTCAGGCCAAAAATAGCAACTCTCCTAAATTTTAGGAGTGTGGTCCTTTGTATTCTAGGATAATCCCCCATTCCCAAAGCTTGTACTTTCCAAATATTTAGACATCCTTGAGTCCACCAGACCTCTTTTATACTGGGAAATTTCCAGGCTGGTGACATCTTCCCAGCTTCTTAAAAGTTGTCCGTAACTTTAAGCTTGAAGCCATATATTCAAGATATAATCATGTCCCATCACGTGGGCGAGACGAGACAGTCTCAAAAATCCAATATAACTGAAGAATCCATGTCCCAAAGAAATGGGTGAGACTAAATAAGTCTCCATAATACCAATATCAAAATCATGTCCCAAAATAAATGGGCGAGAATTCCATGGAAGAATAGTGATTCTAATATGGCTTTAAAAAATAAATAAATCCATGTCCCAAATAAACGGGCAAGACAAAACAGTTCCATAAGTCCAGATATCATAATCATGTCCCAAGTAAATGGGTGAGACAAAATAAGTCTCCTGCCAACAAGCCATTGGTCCACATGACCCTTGGCATAGACATAAGTCCCGTGCCAACCAGGCGTCATGTCCACTTTACCACTTGCACTCCATGTTGATACTCTGACCACACACCTTGGATGAGAGGTGGGCTCAAGTAACAAGATAAAACAATCACTCACAGGCATAGATAACCTGGTGTTCCGTAAGCATTTCTGCTACACATAGTTAAAAGGCATTTCGGCCACCAATAGTTTGTAGGCATTTCGGCCACAAACTCACACTACCCTCTAAAGTGCCCATGTTCCCTTCCATCTGCTCTCTATTGTTCCACCTAGATATGGTAGAAACAATCTTCAAGAGAGCACGTAGGACAAGAGAACACTACACACGATATGTTGTGCTCGACACTACCCTTTGAAGTGCCCATGTTCCCTTCCATCTGCTCTCTATTGTTCCATCCACACATGGTAGAAACAATCTTCAAGAGAGCACGTAGGACAAGAGAACACTACACAGGGTATGTGAACAATGAGTTTCATAAGTCCAATGCATCCCAAATAAAGGGAGCCATAAAGAATAATCCATCCTAGTAAAAAGGAGTCATAAACATAATCCATAAACCTGGCCCCCTCTCCCTGCTCGCGTTGCTGCACAGCGCCCTCCTTGCCTGCTCGCCCCCTCGCCTTCCCCTCATTCCTTGCCCCCCCGCCTTCCCTGCATTGCCCGCCGCCTTTTTTTTTTAGCCCCCCCCCCCCCCCCTCGCCTGCATTCGTTGCTGCGTCCCCCCCCCTTCCGCCTGCCTTCGCTGCCACCGCCTTGCTCTGCTCGCCGCCTTCCTCTCCTTCGCGCCTCCCCCCCTTGTCTTCGTGCCCTCCTCCCCTCTGCAGCGCCTCTTCCCCCCCCCCCCCCCCCCCCCCCCCCGCCAGCTCGCTTTCCTCCCCTCCCTCTTGCGCACAGTCCCCGCCCTCCCCCCCCTTTTAGGTTTTTTCCTTCGCCTGCCCCCCCCTCCCCCCCCCTCCCTCCTTTTTCTTGCTTCCGCCCCTTGGGGGTTTTGTTTTCCTTTTTTGCTTCGTATTCCGCCTCTCTGTGTGCAACTCGGTTCCAGCAGGATCCCGCCTTCGCCTCGCCTTCGCTGCAGCTTCAGACTCTGATGGAGGCTCCTCCCGCCCCGCCTCAGAGGGACTCATCCGCAGCCCCCTCGCCCACCCCTGAGGACACCCCCATCAGGCTTTCTCTTTCGCCAGAAGAGGAAGCGAGCCTCACCGCAGAGGTGGAACGCCTCCAGGCTCATTCCACCATCTGTCGTATAGTCGGCACTCGCCCCAGCAGAGGGGAGATCAGGGATCTTCTTTAGGCCCGCCTTCTTGCAGATGTGGGGATGTACAGCTCCTGGGCCGGGGACATTATCAGATCGAGTTCGAGGCCGCCCAGAGCGTTGCCAAGGTCCTTGCCATGAGTCCCCTTGACATCAGGGGTGCTCGGGCTTTCTTCAGACCTTGGCAGCATGGATTTGACCTAGTAGCGGCGGAGCAGGGAGAGCGCCTCTTCCATGTTACAGTTTGCTTCCCTGGACTCCGCCGGGAGTATCTTCCGCTCCTCTCCAGGCTCGGAGCATTGGTGGGCTCGGTAGTACTAGAGACTGGCCCCTCAGCAGCTTCAGTGGTGGCCAGAGCAGCTCGGCTACTTTCGGTCAGAGTGTTGGTGTCTGACATCTCCTCCCTTCCTAAGGTCATTCAGCTACCTAGGATAGGGGGGGGATGGATAGATTAGAGAGTGGAGTTCTCGGGGCTCCTGAATCAGTGCTTCATTTGCAGGCAGGTCGGTCATCTGGCCAAGGCCTGCCCTCATAGGAGACCCCGACCCTCACCACAGCAGCAGGCTACTGATGGCCCGCCCACAGATTCGGCTCGGCAGGCTGCCTCCGGGACACCTGCTCAGGCCACAGAGACCTCGGAGTGGCAGCCTGGACAGGGGCGCCGCCGAGGGAGACAGCCACAGCAGCACGCCTAGAGACTGCTGCAGCAGCAGCCAGTCTCAGCCTCACTGGGTTCCCGTGAGGAACAGCTTTTCTCCCCTCCAGGAGGAGACCCCCGCGGCGACGATCGAGGACCAGGAGATGCCAGCACCCCCTCCTTCACCCCCCCCACCCCCGTCCCCTCCCACCGCCTCGCTTCCACCATCGCCTCCTCCCGTCTCCGCTCCGGTTTCGGCAGCGGCTCCCTCTCCACCCCCCTCGCCTCCCCCTCCTCCCCCTCCGCCCGCCTCACCTTCCCGGGAGGCCCTGGCAGTTCCCTGGCGTTCATCTGTAGTCCGGAGAGCGCTGAGCACTGACCTCGCTCGAGCATCACAGAGGAGACCTATGCCGATTAGGGCTTCACAGATTACATCTATCCGCAGTCGGCTGAGTCGCCTTGGCATTAGACAGTGCTCGGAGGCTTTTGATTATACCTTCACACGGCTTTTTGGAGCAGAGGGCCCCCATGAGCCAGCACCCATCCGAGTTCATGTAGCGATACCTCCGGCCCGCGGGGAGGAGGCACTAGACTCAGCGGTGGCCTTCTCGTTCCCTCTATGTGGCCCTTGTGACCGGGAGTGGACTCTAGAGCTCGCTCTCAGCACTTTGAAGACTCAGGCAGTTGAGTTTTCTCATCACATGAGCGATTTGGAGGTGACAGATGTGATAGGCCGACTTTGGGAGTTGGCTCATTTTTTCTTGGATCGCGGGAGTGTGGATACCTCAGGGATTCGGCATTTGGTCGTGCGTATAGTGGCAGACTTAGCACGCGACCCTGGATATGTGTGTATACACGAGGTTGCTCTGTCAGAGCGGGAGGCAGTCGCCATGGGCCACAGCCACTGGCGCCTGATCCGGGATTCTTGCAGTACACCGGGTGGGCAGATTCGCAGCCGCTCGGATGGGGACTACTCTCCATCCAAGCCGCTTGCGAAGGCCCACCGTACGGCTGAGACAGCATCCACCTCAGCAGGGTATCCATGAGGATCATCTCATGGAATGTACAGGGCCTTGGCGGAGCACACTTTATACGCTATCGTGGTTGCTTGAGGTAGGAGCTTCAGAGATGCCTGGTTGGTGGCAACATTGATATTTTGATGATGCAGGAGCACCACTTGGGTGAGAGCAGGATCCGGAGATATGGTTCGGTGATGCCTGGTAGATGGGACACTTTTTGGTCTGTAGGGTTTGGTCCTTTGGGTGGACAGGGAGGAGTATGCATGGTCATTGCAGATGTATGGCGGCAGGCCATTGTGGATCGAGGGATCATTGTGCCTGGTAGAGCACAGTATGTCATTCTGAGGATGCATGATGAGCTATTGGGTGTGCTCAACGTCTATGCGCCCAATCATGCTAGTGCCAGAGCAGAGTTCTGGACCCAGGTTACGGATGCATTGCCAGAGGCGGCACATTGGTGTGTCGGGGGAGACTTCAACATGCTTGAGGACCCGGCAGATAGGGTGGGAGGCAGTCATGTTACAGTGCACGGCACGGAGCTTGCAGCTTGGGACCGGTTTTGCATGTCACTGAGGATCACTGATGCATGGCAGCATGGGGCTTTCTCCCGGTCTCAGGATAGTCTTAGTTTCTCTCGGTCGGATCGCCGGCAGGGAGGGACTAATCTATCACGGATTGATCGCTTTTATGTGGGCGACTGGTTAGGGGAGCGAGGGGGCTCCGTCGGCATTCTCGCTGGCACCTCATTTTCAGATCATGCGCCAGTTATATTGACATTGGAGGAGGAGACACGGGAGCCCAGCTTGCAGTTGAGGATCCCAGAGAGGGTACTTACAGATCCCAGTCTCGCTGAGGACATTGAGAGGATCTGGCATGATAGTCAGTGCTCTGACCAGGATGCAGCGGGCCAGTGTGCCCAGGGACTCACCGATCTTAGCTCTTTTCTACACGCTGCAGCTTTGACACGGCTGGGAGAGATTCGCGAGCAGGAGCATCGGCTGAGACGCAGCCTTGCTTCGCTACAGCGCCTTCAGGAGCAGCAGCCTGCATGTGAGTGGGTGGCGTCCCAGCTGAGCCAGGCACACCAGGAGGTTAGAGAGGTAGAGGAGCAGAGACATGAGTTTTACTATCGTTGTCAGGCCTCTCAGTGGACGCAGCTTGGTGACAGAGTGACTGGGGAGTTTTTTGAGATCACTGGACCCCGTCATGCGCGAGCAGGAGTCCGCCAGCTTGGTAGACCGGATGGATCGGTAGCTACTGAGCTCGGGGAGATCAGAGCCATTGCCACTGCATTTTATAGAGACCTGCTTTCAGCGGAGCCAGCCACTGAGGATCGAGATGTTTGCAGACAGACTGTGTGGGCCCATGTGCAGAGGAGGGTCACAGACCGTATGCGTACAGTTCTAGGTGCGCCTCTGTTAGAGATTGAGCTTGCCGAGGCCTTGAGGGTCTTGCCGCGACATAGTTGCCCAGGGGAGGACGGACTGACGCCGGCCTTTTTTATGCGCTATTGGGACCTTTTGGGGCCAGGCCTCCGCAGGGGCTTTCAGCATGTTTTGGACACTGGGGTGATGCCGCAGAGCTTTTCAGAGGGCTTGATCTATCTTATCCCCAAGGGGGAGGGAGTATCAGATGATATTCGGCATTGGAGGCCTATTACGATCCTCAATACTGTCTACAAGGTCTTAGCAAAGGCCTTGAGTTTGAGGATCCAACCCTTCCTGGGGGAGTTGATTTATGCTACTCAGACAGGATTTGTCAAGGAGCGCAGTATCCTTGACAACATCTTTACTTTTTGGGAGGCGACGGCCCGAGCTAGATTTCTTGGCGAGGACTTGGTCTTCATAGAGTTGATTGGGGTTTCTTAGAGGGCACTATGCTTCGCCTGGGCTTTGAGCCAGGATGGATCAGAGGGGTGGCGGCTCTGTATTCCACAGCTCGCAGCCAGGTGCTGATTGCAGGAGGACAGAGGCCGAGTTTTGAGCTGACCAGATCAGTCCGTCAGGGGTGTCCCCTCGCCCCTTTTCTTTTTCTCTTCTTTGCGGAGGCTATGAGCATGTATTTGACGACAGAGGAGGTTGGTTTGAGAGGACTTCAGCTCCCAGTCCGGGGGGAGGACCTGCTTGATGCTGAGTTTGCAGACGACACGGGCTTATTTTTGCATGGCCAAGAGGCCAATCTTCGTCGGGCAGAGCAGTCGCTCCAGGTTTTTAGTGCAGCTTCGGGAGCATTGATCAATTGGCGCAAGACAGTGGCCTTTTGGATCAGTAGTGCTCCCACTCCGGCATGGAGCCCGGACCCCGGTTTTAGATGGATTCCTCCAGGCACAGCAGTGCGGTATTTGGGATGCCAGATTGGCCTAGATTTGTCACCTGAGCAGCAGATTGCCCCGCTTCTTCTGAGCATTCGGAAGAAGCTTTTGTATTGGAGTACAGCTCGACTATCCTTGGCTGGGAGGGTGGTGGTGGCAAATCAGGTGCTGTTAGCGACCATGTGGTACATTACGTCTTGCTGGATTTCTCGAGCTCTTGCATCAGCCAGGTACAGAGGCTGATCAGGAACTTTCTGTGGTCTGGGCGGGACGGTCAGCCAGCTCGGGCAAAGGTTGCATGGGCAGTTATTACACTTCCGCTGGCTCAGGGAGGTTTGGGCATTATAGATCCAGTCGATCAGAGTAGAGCCTTATTGGGGAAGCTTATTGTTCGGGGGTTGCTTCCAGGCGCTGAGCCTTGGAAAGAGCTCCTCTTGCAGCGGCTGCAGGCTCGGGCGCCCCCAGCAGGGGGTACTTGGGCACCAGAGATTCGCTGGATCTTCATATAGAGATGAGGAGGACAGCTCTCAGTAGAGGATGGGAGGACAGATTTGCTTTGAGTATCCTGAGGGCTTGGGAGCTGCTGAGACCGGGGCTCTCTCAGCGACCTCCTTCTTGTGTTGAGGAGCGGGCCAGACAGCCGCTCATCTGGAGCCCAGCGGTTCGCATGGCGCAGGGTCATATGTTGGGTTCTCGGCCTCGTCTAGCCTGGGGACCTTTAGCGGCAGGCCCAGCTCGTAGTTTTGGAGACTGGCAGGCCTTCTGCAGTCTCCTAGAGGAGATCCAGGTGGAGAGGCTGAGTCACTTCAGAGGGGGGTTGATTATGAGGGATGATATTTAGGAGGCACTCACAGAGGAGTGGTTCACGCCTCTCGAGCCAGTGGCCCCACGGTGGATGGGAGCCTTTACATAGTTGGAGATCTTGATTGCAGTCAGCGCTTGCACTGAGGATGGCAGTTGCCTCTACTATGAGATTCAGGATGAGGGCAGACTCCAGAGAGTGGAGGTGGAGTCGCCTTTGGTTGCAGAGTGCACCTTTCTGAGGATTCGGGTAGTGGCCGCCGCTTCTCGGAAGTGGCATATTGACCCTGACCCTGCAGATGTGCTCCCGGATTGGCGCATATGGGCATATGCAGCGCGCTCCTTGGCCCAGCTACAGTAGGACCCCGGGGAGTACGAGTGGCATGATCCTTATGCATCCCTTGAGGCCACAGAGATTACCTTTTTCCAGTATACTGTTCGGCTGGGGCGGCATATTTTGACGGCGAGGAGGACGGTCTCTCCAGCGGCAGCGGGGCATTGGCGGCTACAGGGACTCTCACAGGAGTTCCTAGAGGATTTTTGGGCTCGGCTTTGGGCTAGTCGACAGGCCCGCAGGATCTCGACTTTTCAGTGGGGCTGGTCGCCCACATGGGCTCAGCAGTTGGCACTTGGCTTGTTTACAGCGGTCTTCCGGCGGCCTGCGTCCGATGCGGCCACCCTATGAAGACACAGAGACATTGCCTTTGGGATTGCCCTCAGGCGCAGCAGATTTGGCTGCGGATGCTGCGTATTCTGGCTCCCCTCTCTCCTGAGGGTATGTTTACGTGGGGTGCCGCTGCTTGGTCGACCTCGTCAGGGCCTGCGATGGGCTATGAGATGGAGCAGGGCAGTCAGGCCATTAGATTTATTAGGGGCCAGCCTCGCCTGGTTCCGGCACCGGATTTCTCGTCCGCCAGCTGGACACAGGAGAGGGATTTACGATGGGAGCTCCTCAGCAGCCTCACCATCTAGTTCACCTGGAGGGCCCGGTGCTTCACGGCCTTTGAGGGGAGATTGGAGCCACCGGCAGAGATTGTACGGGGGATTTGGCAGGAGTTGATCCACACCCTGCGAGGACAGTACGACCGCATCCGGGGAGACTCGGATGAGGCGATCTTGCGGCACCAGGCCTTTCACACCGCTTGGCGCTGTGGCCCCTTCTACACCTTACACACGGGATCCCCTCGTTGGCACTACAGGCCACTTGTTTGGCTCTTCCCCCCCCCTATTGTATGATTTAGCCTCTCAGTCCTTTGTGCTGATGCTTGTATTTTGCAGCACTTAGGGAGAGTCTCCCGGGCTACCATGCTGTATTCACTGCTCTTTTTCTCTTATGAGCAGGAGAGATTTTTTGTAGCCCTACGGGCGTTTTTATATAACTAATGAAAGGATCTTTTCTCGGAAAAATAAAAATAAAAATCCATAAACCTGAGGATGGATCCAAATCTCTAGAAAAGAAGTCCAAGAATCCATAGACCTGTATACCATACCTCTTACCACATACTCCGTGCTAACCACACACCTTGGAGTAGAGGTGGACTTTATCCATAAAAGCATCATATCCATGAGATATCCAAAAATTTCTTCTCTATAAACTCGAACAGATTCGTCCATAGAAATTGCTTGTGAAGCCCAATATCTATATAAATCTCGTCCAAGAAAGAAATCTCCATAGATATAATCCATCCCAATAAAGGGAGCCATAAACAATGTTTCCCTGAAACCATCTCAAGGCAAACAACACCACCTTTCTCCTTGCATGGCTATACAAGGGTTAGTGAACATAAAAAATACTTCATAGTAAATAGCCAAAGCACCAACTTTGCAAACTCAAAGTATACTTAACTTTTCTTTGCCAAGTTGGTCATGAAGCCAAAAAAAATATCTCCTCACCATATCCTTAAGAGATCCCGAGATATATCTCCATATAGCTTGCTTGTAAGCTTGATAATATAATCCACAATATCCATATGGAAAGAGTGCTAAACGTGTGCACATAAAGCCAACTTCACACTTCCAAGATAAAATTTTGTGAATTCATAAATCCTTAGATCAACAAGCTGTCTACTGCTCATGCTCTTGCTTCATAAGCTATGAAGTGGCTGGCCATGCTTAACAGCAATGATGGTAAGTGTGGTCCCCACTTGAGATCTTTTCTCTTCCTTATTGATAAAAGGAAGCCTCCGCTTCCAAGGAAGCCTATGCTCTGATACCAATGTAACTCGCAGCGGTGCCCGGGGAACTAGGGCCTTTGACACACTTGTTGATACCATCAATGCATATTAAAACATTTAAACATGGCCACAGCCTTAACACATATCCATCATCACTTTGCATGAAACATAAAGTTGGACAAAACATCCACAAATGCTGAAAATGGAGCTTGCACATGTGACACCACATAGAGGCCGGAATGGGCCGACCCCCCCCCCCCGCCCCCCCCCTTGGAGTATTTTATTACCCAAGGAGAATAATATCATGTACAAGCTTTGAGGGCCTTACTCTCCCCACGGGAGATGCCGGATTATCCATATACAAATGCCATAACACAGCCCAACACGAGGCAACCAAGCCGGAACATAGGCTGTAGAAATGCCGAGTCAACAATATAATCCTTATACCTCCGTGTGGGTACTGATTCTTCCCCAAAAACCACGGGTCTTCATGCAATAGAGCTGGTACAACAAGTACAACTCTCCATTCAGTCGGTACAGCAGGTACAATGGCTGGTAGAGTAGGTACGGTGGTTGGTAGAGCAAGTACAGTAAGTACAAATGTTGGTACAACATGTACAGTGGTTGGTACAGTAGGTACAGTGGCTAGTATAGCAAGTACAAAAGCTGGTACAATGGATGGTACAACAAGTACAGAAGTTGGTACAGCAAGTACAAAAGCTGGTGCAAGGGCTGGTACAACAAGTACAATGGCTAGAAATCATAATAAATGATTAAATACCCTTGCCTTCAATATTTCTTCGCGATGGAAGCCTCCAAAACAGTCTCCAACAACTGGTATTCTTCATGAACAGCTTTCAAGAGAGAGAGAAAGAGAGTAGCCATCATTAGGGAAGCCTTCAACAATGGTGGTAGAGGCTAGTGTGCAGCAAGAGAGTCTCCATTAATGAAGAGAGAGGGCTCCAATTTATAGATTTGGGCCTCCCATGAGCTAAAATGGCAAGAGAAGGCTACAATGACAAGTGGAGAGCCACACAATAGCTGAAGTGACAAGTGTGAGGCCACTTGTCTCACTTTGATTCATTTTCTAACAAGTGTCAGGCCACTTGTCTCACTTTGGTCCACTTTCTTGCCATATGTCCCAATCGAAGAGATGGGTCCTTGCTCCGAGTTAGAGAACTTCTTGAAAAAGACACATAGCTGCACCGAAATGCCCTTCTTGCCCTTGCATAAAGGAAAAAGTGATGTATCTTCTTTGGTGTTGTCCACAGACCAAAAGTTTCCTTTGCCAAATTTCACTTTTTCTTCGACTCAAATTTCCAGGGTATTCCTTCTCTAGATTTTTTGGGCTCTTTGGTAGGTGGCCTTCTACATTGAATCATGCACAGCCCTTTCTAATCTGAACTTGACAATGTGGTATGCAAAAAATCAGTTGGTTTTTCATTTCGTAAGGATTGCACGATATCCCTACTTTTGTCAGTCCTTGTGTCAATCCTTGTTGGATTCCATCCACATTGATGATGGCCAGCTGGCTTTGTTTTTTGAGTGCTTTTAGCTTATGTGACTGCTCTTTAAGAAGCTTGCCCTTTTTTGAGGACTTCTTTCTTTGTGTAGTGAAGCAATATAACATAGACTTTTACAAAAAAAAAAGGGGTGTGTGTGTGTACTTTCTTCTTCCACCGTCTTTCTCTCATTGAGATGGCATTGTGGCTCTGGCTTCTCTTCAAATTGGACACAGTTCCTCCATATCCTGAGTTTATGATTCCCATAACTAGGCATGGGTAAGCATTGTGCGTAATCTGGATAGTGCTGAATATATCTTTGGCTTTGCGCCCACTACAACAACTTGTTTTACATGGATGAATCCCTATGTCTGTGTGTGAATTCTCCTGTTTGGGGGAAAAAGTTGAATATTTACTGTTTCATTACAACAAATGGGCAACTCAAATTAATCAACAAAACAAATAAAGGTTGAATCTTCTTTTCAACTTACAGTTCAGGATGTAAGCATTTCTGTTTTGTACTTTTGTGTTTGATTCACAGGAAGTGAAAGGTACAGGAGCAGGCCTTGCTGCAGCAGCTCTAATTGCTATGGTAGGAACTGTTACTGCATTTACCTCTCTAGCAGTTAAACTTATTTTACATGCTATCTAATCCTAGTGGTGATTGCTTATTATCTTTTTGGGGTCGGTATTTATTGGTAATCAGCATACATAAACGTGCAATGTGCATATATAAGTACCTACATATAGGTTCTCACCGGTGGTGGTGTCTAAGGCAAAAGCCTCATGCTTGTCCTTTCCTCCGGACCTCATTGGCAGGCAAAGTCTAAAGAGAGAGAGAGAGAACTTGAGAGAGGGAAAGAGAGCTTGAGAAAGAAGAAGAAAGAAAGAAAGTTGTATTAACGTCTACTAGAGGCCGAACTCGACCTATGAGACAAATCAATGTACAACTGTCATTGTCTTCTGGATGTCCAGAAAAAAAAGAACAAAATGAACATGAAATAAACTATGAAAGTACTCTTTTAGTGGGGGGGTGTGATGGATGGAGCACTACTGCTAGAGGCTCAGTATGCAACCTATATGCGCGGGGTATACAAGAATGCAATGTAGATCTGTCTAGCTCCAACCAGTACCATGATGGGGGTGTAATATGTGATACATAGGTGATGGCGAGGCAAAAATACCTCGGAGCATGATCTCCGGGTGTGAGTGTCAGTGAGCTAGCCGCTCCTGGATATGGTGCTGATGTCGAGCCCGTATCTCTGTGATCTCCCTCTGATGTAGTTTGGGAGATAGAGCCTAGAGGGAGAGGCTAGACCCTAGCCTCAAGGTACTAGGTAGTAGGCCCTAGAGGGCGGGACTCGTGAGAGGGAGAGAGGTAGGGGAGAGAGAGAGAGAGAGCTTGAGAGCTTGAGCCTTGAATCTTGAGCTTAAGTCTTGAGAGAGAAATGAAATGATATATTAACGTCTCTAAGAGGCCATAGTGGCCTATGAGACCAAAACTGAGAATACATCTGAAGTTGGTGTCTCATCAAAAAGAACAACTAAATGAGACTAAAAAGTACAATAAACTGATTGTCCTTCAGTTATAAGAACATAACTGTAAGACTCCGAGATGATACTGAGTAGAAAATACTGGAAAATACTGAAAAATGTATATTAGGTAGATCCATGTATGCTGATCAGTTGAAGTGTGCCCTCTCCTTAGATCAAGTATCTCCGCCATGGGGCTGTCTAGAATGGAGAGGTCGTAGAAGTGAGGTAGGCGCCTCCGATGCCGAGCAATAATGGCTATGATTTGGCGATGGTGAGGATGCCGTGGTCGAGATTCTGGTGGGCGTGGCCGACGAGCACGACATAAGATAACTGCTCTATCAGTGGTGACTCCCTGGGAGCGTGGTCGGTGCCTTGATGGCCCAATGGAGGAGGTATCAGGAGGTGTGTGGGCTGGGTTGTTGGTGCTGGTGCCGAAGAAATCTGTCAGGGTCCTCTGTCTAGGTACATCATGGCTCGGCCTCTTGTCTGCCAAGAGGGTCTCTGTGTGTCTCCTGAGCTCAAGTAAAAATAATCCCAGGCATCTCTGATCCTCAAACTCCATGACCCTACGTAACGGCCCAAAACCCTCTCGGAAGAGGTAGTGATATCTCCCTCGGATCTCATAATAGACTGTACATCGGCAAATGTAGTGTTCCTCTGTCTCTACCTCCTGGTAGCATAGCTGATAAATGCAGTCATCCAAGATCTGTTGCTCATATCGCCCTATCTCAATCCGCAACTGGTGTGATGAGGTCCGGATCTGTCCAATGGCAGAACGTATCCCATGTGATAGGTGTACATCCATGTACGCCGGGCGCGGGTGATAAAATCATCTGGTGAGAGGCGTAGAAAATGGCTCTTGTAATGAGCCATTTTCGTGCTGCCCAAGGGCTCAAGGGGGCTAGTCCATGTCGTCTCTGTGTCCACTCTGATGATATCCATCCTGATCATGCGGTTTTGCTCTGAGCGGGTGAGATCCAAAAATGGACAATCCAGACTGTACTGAAAGGGTGGTAGTGCCTCTATCCGCAAACCATGTAGGTCAAACCATGATCTCATCTGAGCGTACCAACAATGAGTATCTCCATCCTCTGCCAACTGTATGGATGAGGTCAATGCCAATCGGGAGTACCTCTGCTGAGGGAGCTCCCTTAGCCGCTGTAAAAAGGTAACTGCCTGGAATAGGGCCTCGGTTACTACTGGTGGGGCACCTAGCTCAGCCCGAACAATCTCATGTGGTACTGATGATTTGATACGAATCATGCGGACAATCATCATAATCAGTGGTCTCTCCATTTGCCTCCATCCCTCATCTGTCCCTCTCTGAGATCTGTGATGTATACTGGGAACCCAAATTGGAGCTCCGTACAGGGGGGTTGGTGTGACAAGCGTATCAACAACTTGGTGCGTGGCTCCTGAAACTGTATGTGTGCACACTGCCTCTCAAGTGTCCCCAAGGCTGCATGCCCTCGAGCTAATCTAGCTGCTGCTGCCTCCTTCAGGGAGAAACACGGTCCTATGAAAGTAACTCCCAAGTAGACATATGACCTGACGTACTCTACCGGCTCCCCTCGGAAAGTGAACTAAGGCTCTGATCTTGTCACCCATGCCTGTGTGGTGTTAAACACCATAACCTTGGTTTTCCCAAGGTTCACTGTTAGATCTATATCCGCACAGAAAGCCTGTAATGCATCCAGGTGTCTTTGTAATCCCTCCGGAGAGTCTGAGATTAGAACAATATCATCAGCATATAATAAGATGGGTATCAACACCCCTGCGAGGCATGCCCCTGGGCCTCCCAATCTGTCTACATAATCAGAGACCGCATCAATGTGCAATCCAAAGAGGGTGGGCGATAGCGGGCATCCCTGCTTCACCCCTATCGTGCTGGTTACCCTATTAGATAGTCCGCCTGGAGCTCAGACTCTGCCTGTCATAGACTCATACAAAGCATATATCCCCCATTGCATATCCTCGGGTACCTCAATGTCATGCAATTTGTGCATAAGCCTGGCACGTGGTACAGTATCGAAGGCTTTGTGGAAGTCCACAAAGCAGCAGTATATCCTTCTCTTCTGTGCCCTGCCCTCTTCAATAAGTGCCCGAAGTGTCAGTATGTGATCCAAGGTAGTAAATCCTCTCCTGAAGCCAGCCTGTCCATGTGCTCGATGATCATGCCTCTCTGCCCATCGGCTCAGCTCCTCCAATATAGAGCCATATAATTTGGCCAAGTAATGACCATGGGGTCCCCACTCTTAAAGAGTGGTACAATGATATGCTCTGTCTAGCTTGTCGGGAAACCCTCACAAATGGCACGGTTAAACACATGTACGATGAGCAGAGCCAAAGTGTCTCGTGCATATGAGAAGTGCTCTCCAAGTAGCCCATCACGATTCTGTGCCTTTCCATTCTGTAACCTGTCTATCGCATCTAGCACCATCCGCATAGTAAAAAAAGTGCTGGTCGCCGGTCTAGCTCCCAGTGGAGGGGGGGTGGGGTGCTGTCCTGGTGCATCATATAGCTCTCTAGCATAAGTATGCCATGCCTCAGGTGCAGTAATCGGAGTACTAGGCTGTCTCTCTTGAAACATCTTCCATGCCCTCTTGCTGTCCTTCCCCAAGAAGAGTTGGTAGATCTCCTCCTCTAGCTTAGCCAGATAGGCTCGTTTCTTCCTCCGCACAAGGCGCCGAAAGATCATCGTGACCTGTCTATGCGTGTGAGACCCAATGGCAATCTCACGTTGTAGCTGTGCTCGTGTCTCACGACACTCATCATCATACCAACTGTTCTGTGGGGCAGTGCTGCGGGGGTGGGTGGAAGGGATCGTACTGCAGGGAAACGTGTATGAGGCGGATGCATGTAGTACACCTGCCAATCCTCTCGTGATCTCGTCTAGAGGGCTATGCGGGTCTAAAGTGAACAAGCGACCAGATACTGCATCCCGATAAACCCCAACTGTCTCACGTGTAAACTGATATCTGGAGTACCTAGGTAGATGAGTGGCTGGCCCATCTCTCGGGGATCTACCTACTAGTGTGAAACTCAGGTATGCATGATCGGCTGCTATGCCAATGGGCCTATTGGAAATCGTGAAACGCCGCACATCAGGTATCAATGAAGGAGATCCCATCAAATAGTCCATTGTGCTCGCTCCCCCTTTAGAGTTGTTGTGTGTGAGAGCATCTGATCCTTGCCATCTCGATAAACCATTGTATATGACCAACCCATGTGCACTCCCGAGTGTGAGAAAATGCCTGCTATAATCTGTAATCTCCCCCTCATCGTGTGCTGATCTCTGCAACCCTACATCCTCTGCCGTGATCTCCCGGTACATAGCCTCTTGAGTATCACACAGTCTGTCTGCTCTGTGCCTATACGTGCATTAAAGTCTCCCAATAGTAATATGTCTCCCATGCTGGCAAACCTCATGATATCATCATATAGTGGTATATAGGGCGACTCTCCTAATGGTGCAAACCGCTGGAGGAAAGTAGCATACCGCCACATGTAGCTCGCGGAGCCCCCCTCTGCATATTCGGACCCACATGTACCTCGCATCTGCATCTCTATGTACCACATGTATTTTGTCACGAAGCTCCTCCCTGTAAAGTATTGCCACTCCTCCAAATCCTTTGGTACCTCCCACTGTGCGTGGCTGAGGGCGGAAAACTGATTCCCATCTATAACCCCGGACGTCAGGAAGCCTCTTGTTTGTGTAGTGATGGGTCTTCGTATACATAGCAATATCACTGGGTCTGAAAGTATCCTCAGAGTATCCTGCATCTGTTCTTAGGGCTCCGTTGCATTTCCACACCGTGAATCGCAAGGTCTCATAGGCCGCGCACCGTCAAGCGGGCCTCCTCTCCGTAATGATGACGGCCATCTCTGTATACCGCCCATTTTCCCTCTTTCCTTGCCTCAAGCACACACGGCATGTGTTCCTTCCGGCATGCTATCTGTGCCGGTGTAAGGTCCTCATCCAAATAAATCTTTTCCCCCTTAAGGGCCATCCTTCTGGGTGGAGAGGAAGGCCTTCTTCTTCTCCAAGTCACCAAACCTGATGATCAATATCTTTGCCCTGGTTTCATCTCTGCCTACTTGCCATGCTCCGGTAATGGGTACATCAGTGGCTCCAATTTTTGTTGCAAGAGCTTTTGCATCCTCTGGGGGATTTCCCTTATCTTCCCACCCAACTACCCGTACATGTAAGGCACGTTCCCGTCTCTTGGCTTCCTCTTCCAATGTAGCATTCATCACCTCTACTTTATTGACTGGTGTATCCTTTTGTTTTTTTACTACTTCAATCCATGGGTTGACTTCCTCAATTTGTTTCTTTGTGGCACTGGCAATTTCAGCCCATGAGTGCATTTCCTTCTCACCTGCAGCAGCCAGGGTTAGTTCCGTACGTCGTACGACTGAAATCGCACGTACCTGCTGTACGGTACGGTACCGTACGGATTCGTACAATACCGTACGAGTTTTTTTTTTTTTTTTTTTGGGGGGGGGGGGGATGTGGTGGTGTTGTTGTTGTTGTTGTTGTTGTTGTTGTTGTTGTTGCGTGGAGCAATTTCAGTCTTCTAGAGAGCCATTCATCGCCCTTTGCAGCCTATAGGAAGCTGTTTGTCAGGAGCGTGTGCACTTGCCATTGCCATATTAGGCAAGCGATCATATTGCCTGATGAGGAGGAGGAGGCAATCTTCATGGAGCTCTATAGTGAGCTTCCATTGCCCCCTCATGATGATACCCCACTGCCTAGAGAGCCCTTGTTTGATGATGATGGCAACCTACTTAGCGAGAATGATCCCCAGAGTGTCTCGTCCACCTTCGAAGAGTCCTCTTCAGAGAACTCTCTTGATGGACACTCTAGTAGTGATCATGTTGATGATCATGCAGATGTTGGTGATGATGTAGACTTTTGATATGTTATAGCTCTCTAGGCATTGGGCATCTATCTCCTTCTAGCCCATCGATGATGTATTGTAGTATGTAGTATACTGTATCATGTATGTACGCATGTTGGCGGTCGCCCATGCCATGAGTTTTTGGCCTATCCTTTTGTAGCAATTTTGTACTCTAATGGCATGATGACATCATGTTCGTGGTTCTACTATTTTGTAACTTCTTGTCTACAATTTTTAAGTTTAGGAAGTATTTAAAAAAAAAAAAACGTACTAATATCGTACCGTACCTCAAAAAATTTTAAGGTACCAATTAGTACCGTATTTTATCGTACCGTACCGTATCGTACCCTTCGTACTAACTAACCATGCCTACAGCCACTTTTGCCTTACATGATTCCAAAGTGTTTTGCATTTCTGTGATGTCTTTTTCACAGTCAGCCATACATGTCTTCAAAGTGCCTTCGTACGATGCAACTGTTGTGCCAATCTCTTGGAGCATGTCATCCTTCCATTTCTGAGAGAGAGAGAGAGAGAGAGAGAGCTTGAGAGAGCTTGAGAGCTTGAGCTTGAGCCTTGAATGATGAGAGAGGGAGAGACCTTGAGAGCTCTTATACAAGGGCCAAGACTCAAGCATGGAGGTGAAAGCCTAAAGGGATCCAAGGGCCAAGGCCATGTGGCCCAAGGCACATGTGACATGCCCAACTTCAAGGTCAAAAACGGTGATTTTTCTAGGTCCGTTTCGTAGCTATCTGGTACGGTACACCGTTACGAAATCCGGGTCGTTTCGTTGGACCGAAACGTCCGCTGGCTTGAAGGACGTTTCACATCCGTTTCGCTCTGCTCGTTTCGTCCCATCTCGTGCTTTACGTACCTGTGCTGTGGTACGCATCCCGCATACAACTATGGACCGGAGCCCAGTGAAACGGTGATCGAGGATCCACCAGAAGTGGATGAGCTTAGGAGATCTTGCAACTAGAGCAGATTGTGTATCACAAGGAATGCGAGCTTGCTGCAGGCAAAGTTGTCAGGCGTTACCTTGTGAAGTTTAAGAACTATCTTCCCATTGATGGCTAAATGGGTAGATGAAGAGTTCTTCAGAGATTGCCCGCATGTGCTTCAGACATATTTGGATGCTTTTGAGTTGTGGACAACTGTTTAGAAGCCAGGGGGGATTTTACCATTTGGCCATCCAATTGGTCCACCCGTACTTTCTCATCATGTATGTACATTGGATTGGTGTCCATGGCAGTTGCATATGTTGGGGATTGATGCCACTCATGTGATACTGTGGACTTGGCTTTCCGTTGGGACTTGTGCCTCTGTGTACATGTCCGGCAAAGCCTGGTGGATTGGTGTTCCATTGGGTGTGGTACTTCGTGTACTTGCCTGGAGCATGTCTATTTTGGTATAGTCCATAGTCACAAGGGACGGGGGACGAGGACGGGAACGGGACAGGGGACGGCCATATGTAGGGAACGGGGACGGGGGTAAGAACGACACTTAAAAATTACTTTGTTAGTACCACCCACTCGCCTATACGGGCAAAGCTTGCATGCCCATGGCTGTGCACCACCTCCATGAGGGGATGGGGTGTGATTGACCTCATCCCAAAATGTCCATCCCATCGTCCTTCTACGGGTAGTTGGAACTTGAAGAGCCACTACCACAAGGAGGATGCCCTGGATGATGGATGCCTCCTTGTCACTTGATAGCTTGAGAGAGAGAGAGGGAGTGAGGCTTGAGCCTTGAAAGTTGAGGGAGAACTTGAGAAGTTGAGTGTGAGAGTGGGTGGGTGTGTGTGTGTGTGTGTGTGAAGTTTGAGAGAGTGTGTGTGTGAGGGGGAGAGAGTGTCTTGAGAGGCTACAGCTTGCTTGTGTGAGAGCTTGAAACTTGAGACCTTGGCTCTTGAGGCTTGCCGCTTGAGGGAGAGAGAGAGATTGTGTGTGTGTGTGTGAAGCTAAAGCTTGAAGTGTGACAGAGGGAGTGTGTGTGTGTGTGTGTGTGTGTCTTCTTATAGGGAGGGAGGCAAGAGAGAGGCCAAGGCCCAAAGCCTCAAAGGCTCAAGGCCTATGGGCCAAGGCTAAAGGCCCATGAAAAACCCCTCCCAAACAGCCAAAAACAAAGGTAAAAAATGTGACCATTGCCCAAACAGTAACCTGCGGCGTTCCCATGCAGCCGGCCCCCACAACGGGCCCCTCCTGGATCTGTCCCCGGAACGCTGTCCCTTGTGAGGGACGCCCAGTTGGGGACGTCCGTCCGTCCCCGGAACGCCGTCCCTTGTGAGGGACGCCCAATTGGGGACGTCCGTCCGTCCCCGCCCGTCCTCGTCCCACAGTGTTCCCGGGACGGCGTCCCCCCGTTCCAAGGGTCCGTCCCCTCCGTCCCCTGTGACTATGGTATAGTCTCATGAACGGGGGTTGTCCATACCAATGCTGCATTGCATAGCATTTTTATGTGCTTGCTTGCAATTGAAATTGCATGCTGTTTTCATGCTTGCTTGACCAATGTGTAGTTCCAGGTAAGGGAACGCCCGCTCGTGAACCATGCGTGTGAAACTATCTGCTGACATGGTTATGTGGCATGTGACAGGTGGTAAGTATTGGTCATAAACCTTGCCTTAGGTGTTAACACTAATTTATAAGTGAGTGTGTACACACTTCATTAAGTTTTGGGCGACCAAAACTCGCCTATAAATTATGACCAGCTCGGTGTTCACACACATTGATGTCCCGAGGTAGACAAAGCCCAATGCCCACCGCCTAGACCTTAATCCCTTTGTACAAAGGGAGTAACCAGCCATGTGTCCTCTCTAGCTTGCTCCACAAAGCACATGCCTGCCACCTATACTGGACAACTCACCACCTCACTCCTCCTCCTCTCTCAGAGATAGGCGCCTCCTTCATGAGGGCATTTGGGCTGTATTTTTTGCACTTTCTTCTTCCCAACTCCATATCCAAGCTTGCTAAGGTGTTTCCCAAGCTTTCAAGAGTGTTTCCTTGTGCTAATCACTCTCCTACACACTCCCAATGACTGAAATTCAGCAAAACAGCTCTCTTTATTGCTGTAATTTCTGGTCTTTTTGCTGAAAACCCTAATTTCAGTCCTCCTTTCTCAAGTTGAACCATAGGGGAAGCTTTCCTAGGATTCCCTTCATCCTCTTGAAGACTTTTGTCGCGAAGAAATGCGACAAATCGAAGATCTCATCATTCCAAGGACTTCCATCGCGAAGACTTCCGCTGTCATCGACTCTACTTGCAATTGGTAAGCTTTTATGCTTAAATGTGGAAGCAAGTAGCAGTAGGGAGGAACCGGATTACAAGATCACATACCATGTGTAGTGTTCTCTTGTCCTACGTGCTCTCTTGTAGATTGTTGCTACCATGTGTTGGTGGAACAATAGAGAGAAGATGGTAGGGAACATGGGCACTTGAGAGGGTAGTGTGAGTTGTAAGTCTACATCGACAAACCACTTGTTTGCAATACATTATTCATATGCATTGGTATGGAAATTTGGTCAGAAATGCCCATGACACTATGTACTTGATTTTGCTAAACAATATACTTTATTTGAGGGAGGGGCCGGCCGTTCCGGCTCATTGTGTGTCTCTTGTCAATTCAGCAAATTACTTCTTGTATTGAACATGTGTCCATCAAATCTTAGTGTATTTAAGTGTATTGATTAGCATTGTGTTCAACCAAGTTAGAGAGAGAGAGAGAGAGAGAGAGAGAGAGAGTATATTTGTGTGTTGTGTGTATCAAACGGGTGTATGCATGCATGTATATAGATATACATACATATAATATTTGTGTATCAAACGGGTGTATGCATGTATGTATATAGATATACATACATATAATATTTGTGTGTGTTTGTATGCATGCATGTATGTAAATATATGTATGTATATATATACATGCATGCATGCATGTATATATATGTATGCAAAAGGCTTAGTTTGGTGCTTGAGAAGATACTAATAAAGTGTTTGTTATTCCAGGTTCCTTCATACATGTCACGGTCTGTGGCAGGCTCTTATGATAATGAAGCAGTTGCTATTTTTGCTCTAGTTTTCACGTTCTACCTTTATATCAAGGTTGTTGCAATGGTTGTGCTCTAAGTTAGCCTTCCATTTAGGTTTGAAAAAAATTGAATGGTATACTGCCATAGTACAATGAGTGAGTGAAATAACTGGGTTAAATAAGTTTCTTTCTTTTGAAGGTGGATCTTACATCTATGCTTGGTTCTTTCTACAGACACTCAATACAGGCTCCCTCTTCTATGCCACATTGAATGCCCTTGCCTACTTCTACATGGTGAGACCCTAAGTTGTAGTGCTTTTTTAAGACTTATGGTGCAAGTAGGGGTAGCATGTTGGACTTGTCGAGTTTGATCCAGGTGATGGTTTAGGGCTCATTTGTAGCGGCTCAATAAAGAGTGATACTGTTTACCATACATTCAAGTTCAGGATTCTTGAGAGCATTTTTTTTTCCTGTGTGACTAGGTTTGCTCTTGGGGAGGCTATACGTTCATCATAAATCTTATTCCAATGCATGTCCTGCTATGCATTGTTACAGGAAGATTCTCAGCAAATTTGTACATTGCCTACTCACCCTTGGTAAATACGCTTGCTTCTCTCACTCTGATTTGACTGTGAGATGTCAGTGAAAGGATCAATAACAAGGATTGCTTTCTAAGCAATGCTACCTGGCTTTGTGGCATTTATAGGTAATTTTAGGGACTTTGCTGGCAGCTCTTGTACCTGTTGTTGGCTTCAATGCTGTCATGACTTCAGAACATTTTGCTTCATTTCTGGTTGGAGCTTTAAACGTTTTCTTTTTATTCTATGGAGTTCCATCTTTTATTTTCCTATGGAGCAGTTGATGTTGAATGCTCCCAATTGTGCTTTATGAATCTTGTGTTGACACATCAGGCACTTTGGGGTTGCCATACATAAGAGGTGTGCTTGCTAACGAGTGTTGTTGAAAGCAAGGTCTGCAATTGATGTGAACATCTCAAAAGAGACTGGCACTTTCTTTGTGGTATTGATTTAAAAGCAACATGAAATTGTAGAGAAAGGTTGTCAAAGAGAATCAAGTTTCAATGCTGAATCTGGGGTGCCTTACCTCCCAGATTTGATTCATGGCACTAGACAGGATTCATCCTGGATAGGAGCATCTTGGATAACATCTTCACTTTTTGGGAGGCGACCCCCGACATGAGAATATGGCAGTGCTGCTGCTGGATTTTGAGAAAGCCTATGACAGAGTGGATTGGGCTTTTCTTGAGGGCACCATGTCATCGATGGGATTCCCGAGAGGATGGATCCGGGGAGTTTCTGCACTTTATTCCTCCACGATTCAGTTTGTCAGGTGTGCCACGGGGGACAGATATCCGATCACCAGAAGCAGTTCGTCAAGGGTGTCCTCTCGCTCCCTTCCTCTTGCTCTTTGTTGCAAAGGCGAGGAGCACTTTTTTGTCTGCTGAAGGGACAATGTTACAGGGTTTGCATCTCCCCATCAGATCCTAGGTGGTGCTTCTAAATTCAAAGTTTGGGGATGGTGCAACCGCCTACCTCTTAGGAGAGGAGGGGAATCTTCAGAGGTTTGTGCAAGCAATCGAGGACTTTTGTTTGGTCTCTTGTGCACAGATAAACTGGCACAAGTCATGTGGTTTTTGGGTTGGATCCTCACTCACCCCGGCTTGGGGTTGAGTTGAGTCTTTTTAGTGGATACCCACCCCGGTAAGATATTTGGGATGTCACGTGGCGATCGATATCTCGCGAGAAGAGCAGCAACATGCCCCTCTTCTTCTGCGCATTCAGAAGAATCTCCTGTTACTGGTGTACCACTCGGCTCTCCCTCAGTGGCTGCGCGGTGGTGGCCAACGAGGTGCTCATGGCCACCATGTGGTACATTGCTTCTTGCTGGGCGTGTGGTGTTTCTTAGGCATGCGCCGGACAGGTGCAGAGGTTGATTTCCTTTTGGGCAGGGATAGACAGTTGGCCTGCTAGGGCCAAGGTGGCGTGGACGGTTATTATCCAGCCTCGACATTGATGAGGATTGGGCATCATTGATCCAACTAATCAAAGCAGAGCCCTTTTGGGTGTCACGTGCATCCCGCACTTGGATGTCACATGGACATATCTGTACAAGCAGGTGCAAGACCTGGAGTGGAAATTGGTCCCTTGTGTGCCCCAGTCCGGGACAGCCAGGGTTAGTGTCCAAGGTTAGGTGTACAAGTCCCGTACATGGTCTTGGTCAGGTGTGCAAGTCCTGCACATGAAGGCAGTGCCAGTCCATACTATGAGTCACCCTCTGGAATGATGATAGGTGTTCCATGTGTTCGGCTTGTCCAGATACTAGGCATCTGAGTAGAGCATGTAGCTGCATGTAGAAGAAGGGGCAGCCCTTTGGGCTACCCCAGAAAAGGGTTGGAGACCCTTGCCTAAGAAAGGGGTAGGCCTTGTAGGCCACCCTAAGGGTCAAGGAGACCCATGGCCAAGCCCTACAGCCAATCCATGGCTGGGCATGCTGTCGGCCAGGCCTAGAAGGGCTAGGGGCCAAGTCGGCCAGCCCACAAGGCCTTGGCCAGCCTGTCAGCTCGCCCTATGGCGTGGGCAGGCAGACTGGAAGGCGGCCAGCCTGGACATCAAAAGCAAGGCTGCTAGTCAATAAGAAAAGGCGCCTAAATTAATAGAAACAAAACAGGTCGTGGAGGGTTTTCCTACAGGCCGACAGCCTTTATCACCCATTGACCAGCATCTAAAAGAGACTATGCAAGCATGGGCTGATTAGTATTCTAGATATCTCATAATTCACAAAGTGCTGAAGGTATTCAAGGGCCAGGATAGCCAAGGGAATTCTCAAGCAAAGGTTAAGATTGAAGGTCAAGAATCAGATCATCTACAGGCTGAAAGTCTACAGCCAAGAGAAGATCTACAGAACTGATTCTTTTTCTCATCTTTCAATAAAGCAAATACACGATCCTTGGTGGGGGCCGTGCGGAGGGTATTTGGGACCCAATTGGGTGTACTGTGCCTTATTGTCTCTTCTCTCTCTCTCTCTCTCGTTTGTACACCACCATTGAGTCCCCTGTGGTCGTGCTGTCATACTTGTACATTTTATTCTTACTCCACATTTTCCTCTTGATGACTGGAGGAATATCATTGTACTACTTGTTTGTCTCATAGGCCAATTTTGGCCTTTTGTAGACGTTAATATATCTTTCTCTCTCTCTCTCTCTCTCTCTCTCTCTCTCTCTCTCTCTCTCTCTCTCTCTCTCGCTCGTTGGCGCTCGTTGGCGCCATATCGCCCTACGTGGATTCATCTGCGGCGCCTCAGCCTTCAAAAAGTTGCGGACAGAGGTTTCGCTTCAGCCTGTCGCTTCAGCGGCCAGCCTTTAGCGAATCAATGGCGGCGTAGCCTGTTTGAGTTTTGACACTGGTGACCGGACATCCGGACACAGGTGGGAGAGAAACAAGGGGAGCGTTGCTGAACAGAGACAGCCGCCTAGTTTAATCTCTCTCTCTCTTTTGGCGACTGGTGAGCTGCACACGGATGTAGGAGGGGAGGCGCAGGACTGCACTTTCTCTCTCTCTTGTGGAAGGCTGCGCAGGACTGCAGGGTGGCCAGGCTACAGGCAGTGCACAGAGATTAACAAGAGAAGGTACAGTAAGGAGCATCTGCGTCAGGTGCAAACAGGAAGGTGCATCTGCGTGCAAACAGTAAGGTGCAGGAGGTACAGTAAGGTACATCTGCGTCAGGTGCAAACAGTGAGGTGCAGGAGGTATAGTAAGGTGCATCTGCGTGCAAACAGTAAGGTGCAGGAGGTACAGTAAGGTGCATCTACGTCCCTTTTCCCACCCACCCTTGCTCAGGCCCCCAAAGCAGCAACTAGTAGAGGAAAACATGTCTCAACCCCTAGAGGGGGAACAGGATGGTGAGACAACCTTTCACACCCCACGAAGGCACCAAATGCCTACCGCAGAAGACTGAGGGAAGGAATCATGTCCCCTGGCTCACGAAGGATTACGAAGATGGCCCGACGAGATGAGGCCCTTTATGAGGAGCTACAGCTTCACATAAGGACAGAGATGAACACCATGCGACAGGAGCTTGAAAAGGAATGGACCGAGCAGATGCATGCCCAAAGGAAAGTGATATACGAAACGCTGAAGGAAGAGATATATGTCCAATTGAAGGGAGAAATGCAAGCCCAAGAACGGGTTGAAATGGAATTAGCCCAAGCCTTGATGCACACGGAAATGGAAAAAGAGATGCAAAAATGGAAGGATGACATGCTCCGAGAGATTGGCACAATAGTTGCGTCGTACGAAGGCACTTTGAAGACATGTATGGCTGACCGTGAAAAAGACATCACAAAAATGCAAAACACTTTGGAATCATGTAAGGCAAAAGTGGCTGCAGGTGAGAAGGAAATGCATTCATGGGCTGAAATTGCCAGTGCCACAAAGAAACAAATTGAGGAAGTCAACCCATGGATTGAAGTAGTAAAAAAACAGAAGGATACACCAGTCAATAAAGCAGAGGTGATGAATGCTACATTGGAAGAGGAAGCCAAGAGACGGGCACGTGCCTTACATGTACGTGTAGTTGGGTGGGAAGATAAGGGAAATCCCCAAGAGGATGCAAAAGCTCTTGCAACAAAAATTGGAGCCATTGATGTACCCATTACCGGAGCATGGCGAGTAGGCAGAGATGAAACCATGGCGAAGATATTGATCATCAGGTTTGGTGACTTGGAGAAGAAGAAGGCCTTCCTCTCCAAAAGGATGGCCCTTAAGGGGGAAAAGATTTATTTGGATGAGGACCTTACACCGGCACAAATAGCACACCGGAAGGAACACATGCCGCGTGTGCTTGAGGCAAGGAAAGAGGGGAAATGGGCGGTATATAGAGATGGTCGAGTCATCATTACGGAGAGGAGGCCCGCTTGACGGTGCGCGGCCTATGAGACCTTGCGATTCACGGTGTGGAATTGCAACGGAGCCCTTAGAACAGATGCAGGATACTTTGAGGATACTTTCAGACACAGTGATATTGCTATGTATACGGAGACCCATCAGTGCACAAACAAGAGGCTTCCTGACGTCTGGGGTTATAGATGGGAATCAGTTTTCCGCCCTTAGCCATGCACAGTGGGAGGTACCAGAGGATCTGAAGGAGTGGCAATACTTTACAGGGAGGAGCTTCGTGACAAAATACATGTGGTACATAGAGATGCAGATGCGAGGTACATGTGGGTCCGAATATGCAGAGAGGGGCTCCGCGAGCTATATGTGGCGGTATGCTACTTTCCCCCAGCCCACTCCAGGTTTGCACCATCAGGAGAGTCACCCTATATACCACTATATGATGATATCATGAGGTTTGCCAGCATGGGAGACATACTACTATTGGGAGACTTTAATGCACGTACAGGCACAGAGCAGACAGAGTTGTATGATACTCACAATGGACTACTTGATGGGATCTCCGTCATTGATACCTGATGTGCGGGGTTTCATGATTTCCAGTAGGCCCATTGGCATAGCAGCCGATCATGCATACCTGAGTTTCACACTAGTAGGTAGATCCCCGAGAGATGGGCCAACCACTCATCTACCTAGGTACCCGAGATATCAGTTTACACGTGAGACAGTTGGGGTTTATCGGGATGCAGTATTTGATGGCTTGTTCGCTTTAGACCCGCATAGCTCTCTGGACGAGATCACGAGAGGATTGGCAGGTATTCTACATGCATCCGCCTTATATGCTTTTCCCTGCACTATGATCCCTTCCACCCACCCGCGCAGCACTGCCCCACAGAACAGTTGGTATGATGATGAGTGTCGTGAGACACGAGCACAGCTACAT
Organism: Cibotium barometz; assembly: GCF_041138505.1. Taxonomy (NCBI): domain Eukaryota; kingdom Viridiplantae; phylum Streptophyta; class Polypodiopsida; order Cyatheales; family Cibotiaceae; genus Cibotium; species Cibotium barometz. The sequence goes on from NC_141046.1 coordinate 28,156,784, forward strand.
CGTGAGATTGCCATTGGGTCTCACACGCATAGACAGGCCAGGATGATCTTTTGGCGCCTTGTGCGGAAGAAGAAACGAGCCTATCTGGCTAAGCTAGACGAGGAGATCTACCAACTCTTCGTGGGGGAGGACAGCAAGAGGGCATGGAAGATGTTTCAGGAGAGACAGCCTGGTACTCCGATTACTGCACCTGAGGCATGGCATACTTATGCTAGAGAGCTATATGATGCACCAGGACAGCCCCCCACCCCCCCTCCACTGGGAGCTAGACCGGCTAATAGCAGCACCTTTTTTACTATGCGGATGGTGCTAGATGCGATAGACAAGTTACAGAATGGAAAGGCATAGGATCATGATGGGCTAGTTGGAGAGCACTTCTCATATGCACGAGACACTTTGGCTCCGCTCATCGCTACATGTGTTTAATCGTGCCATTTGTGAGGGTTTCCCGACAAGCTGGACAGAGCATATCATTGTATCACTCTTTAAGAGTGGGGATATATGGCTCTATATTGGAGTTAGAGCTGAGCCGATGGGCAGAGAGGCATGGTCATCGAGCACATGGACAGGCTGGCTTCAGGAGAGGATTTACTACCTTGGATTACATACTGACACTTCGGGCACTTATTGAAGAGGGCAGGGCACAGAAGAGAAGGATATATTGCTGCTTTGTGGACTTCCGCAAAGCCTTCGATACCGTACCACGTGCCAAGCTTATGCATAGATTGCATGACATTGAGGTACCCGAGGATATGCAGTGGGGGATATATGCTTTGTATGAGTCTGATAGGGTGACCAGCACGATAGGGGTGAAGCAAGGATGCTCGCTATCGCCCACCCTCTTTGGATTGTACATTGATGCAGTCTCTGATTATGTAGACAGATTGGGAGGCCCAGGGGCATGCCTGGCAGGGGTGTTGATACCCATCTTGTTATATGCTGATGATATTGTTCTAATCTCAGACTCTCCAGAGGGACTACAGAGACACCTGGATGCATTATAGGCTTTCTGTGCAGATAGAGATCTGACAGTGAACCTTGGGAAAACCAAGGTTATGGTATTTAACACCACACAGGCATGGGTGACGAGATCAGAGCCTTAGTTCACTTTCTGAGGGGAGCCGGTAGAGTACGTCAGGTCATATGTCTACTTGGGAGTTACTTTCACAGGACCGCGTTTCTCCCTGAAGGGGGTAGCAGCAGCTAGATTAGCTCGAGGGCATGCAGCCTTGGGGGCACTTGAGAGGCAGTGTGCACACATACAGTTTCAGGAGCCACGCACCAAATTGTGGCTATTTGATACGCTTGTCACACCGACTCTCCTGTACGGAGCTCCAATTTGGGTTCCCAGTATACATCACAGATCTCAGAGAGGGACAGATGAGGGATGGAGGCAAATGGAGAGGCCACTGATTATGATGATTGCTCGTATGATTTGGAGCAAATCATCAGTACCACATGAGATTGTTCGGGCTGAGCTGGGTACCCCACCAGTAGTAATCGAGGCCCTATTCCAGGCAGTTACCTTTTTATAGCGGCTATGGGAGCTTCCTCAGCAGAGGTACTCCTGTTTGGCATTGACCTCATCCATACAGTTGGCAGAGGATGGAGATACTCATTGTTGGTACGCTCAGATAAGATCATGGTTTGACCTACATGGTTTGCGGATAGAGGCACTACCACCCTTTCAGTACAGTCTGGATTGTCCATTTTTGGATCTCACCCGCTCAGAGCAAAACCGCGTGATCAGGATGGATATCATGAGAGTGTACACAGAGAGGACATGGACTAGCCCCCTTGAGCCCTTGGGCACGAAAATGACTCATTACAAGAGCCATTTTCTACACCTCTCACCGGATGATTTTATCACCCGCCCGGCATACATGGATGTACACCTATCACATGGGATACGTTGTGCCATTGGACAGATCCGGACCTCATCACACCAGTTGCGGATTGAGACAGGGCGATATGTGCATCAGATCGTGGATGACCGCATTTGTCAGCTATGCTACCAGGAGGTAGAGACAGAGGAACACTACATTTGCCGATGTACAGTCTATTATGAGATCCGAGGGAGATATCACTGCCTCTTCCGAGAGGGTTTTGGGCCGTTACGCAGGGTCATGGAGTTTGAGGATCAGAGATGCCTGGGATTATTTCTACTTGAGCTCAGGAGACACGGAGAGACCCTCTTGGCAGACAGGAGGCCGAGCCATGATGTAGCTAGACAGAGGACCCTGGCAGATTTCTTTGGCACCAGCACCAGCAAGTTAGCAACCCAGCCCACACACCTCCTGACACCTCCTCCATTGGGCCATCAGGGCACCAACCACGCTCCGAGGGAGTCACCACTGATAAAGCAGTTATCTTATGTCGTGCTCGTCGGCCACGCCCACCAGGATCCCGACCACGGCATCCTCACCATCGCGAGATGAGAGCCATTATTGCTCGGCATCGGAGGCGCCTACCTCGCTTCTACGACCTCTCCATTCTAGACAGCCCCATGGCGGAGATACTTGATCTAAGGAGAGGGCAACAATTCAACTGATAATCATACATGGATCTACCTGATATACATTTTCCAGTATTTTTCAGTATTTTCTACTCAGTATCATCTCGGAGTCTTGCAGTTTTGTTCTTATAATTGTAGGACAATCAGTTTATTGTACTTTCTAGTCTTGTTCTCTTTGATGAGACACCAACTTCAGATGTACTCTCACTTTTGGTCTCATAGGCCACTATGGCCTCTTAGAGACATTAATATGTCATTTCATTTCATTTCATTTCTTCCGCTCTCTCTTGCACTCTTACTTCCACTACATGTGCAAATTGTCACGAACCAAGGTGTTGAATATTCGTTATCCGAAGTATAATTTTGTCAGTAAGCTTCCACATGGTACAGTGTTATCGGAGCTTTGCCTTTCGGTAAAGAGACTCAGCCAAGGAAAAAGAAGATTTTTTTTTTCCGCTTGTGTCATTCCAGCATGACTCTTGTCCCTCGAAGGATGGTTGGTTTATTTCCTCTAGAAGCGACCCGGAATGTCTCCGACACAGAAAATCTTGACCACTCCCACTATGGCGAATTTCGGCGATGAAAGAGAGCACCAGATCCCAACAGAAACTATTTCCTCGATAGTGACTGCTTCCAGAAGCCAGGTCATCAGTGATGATACTAACGCCATGTTCCACACGTCCTTGTGACAAGGGAAACAGATGGAGAAATGTACGGCTTCTATACAAGCCTTGCAGAAATGGATACCTGTTCAAGAAGCCTTGACACCCATCCCCCCTGCTAGTCATCACGGAGCACCCTTCCTAGATCCATACCTTGGCTTTCTCCCTTGAGGAGTTAACATAGCATTCTCGTACATTATACATGAAATCCAGGTATGGGAGGTAGAGCTTCGAACACAGGCAACAGCTTGCGCTGCTGCACTCGACGACCAAAGACGACACGTGGAGCACGAGCATGACACAAGGTCAATACCCGCGACCTTCTCGACTCATCTTCACGATAAGGTGAACTTCAATAAGTATAGCGATAAACTCGATTCCACAACTCTTTACTCTTGGATTCATCAGTTTGAAGCCTACTTTGTTGCTAGTAGGAAGTCAGACATCAATCAATGGCCAAAAAGTAGGCAAGTTTTCTTTTTGGAGTTTCCTGTTGCCAGGCAGCGCAGAGAAGCAGGCCGATTTGAGAGGATGGCAGGATTGCTGAAATCTGTTTTAAGGAGTTTGGAGTTAATTTTGGGTGTTATCTGGCTGTATTTGCCATAGTTTACAAGCATACAGTGTTCATATTTTGAAACCTCAGAGGGGAAGGACTTGCTCGGTAGCCTACAGGCCAGAAGATTGCATGCGTGGCTGCCTGCTTGGTTGTTGTCAATGTTCAATTAGCAGGGGCGTGGACAGAAGTATGCACGTCAGGGGAGCAAGATGCTAGGCATGAGATCAGAGACCGTGGGGAGTTAAGAGTGGGCTGCTGTGGCTGTGGGATAGTTGGAAACAAGGAGCCTTGGAGGTCTGTTGCCGCGTCTTGCTGAGAACTGGTTGAAGCACTTCTTCACATCATCAAGGCTAGCCATGTTGTACGTTGTGTGGTGGCTATAGACAGAGCTATGCTCTCAGCCATGTTGTACGTTGTGTGGTGGCTGAGGTATTAGATACAGAGATCTTTTGGTATGAAGCATGGGAGTCTCCTGCAACAACTGGGAGTAGATTGTGTTTGATGGAAAAGGAGGGTTTGGCGTTGAGGTCTCTCCTTATGATGGTAAGCTCATGTGGGTGTGTTGACGGGCTGTTTGGCCAATATAGTGGGCCTGCTGTGGTCAAGTTTTGTCCGACTGTGGAATGCAAGGGTTGGCTGCCATAGGGCCTTTGTTAGGATTGTATTGCTGCCTTTGTGGGTTGTGGACATTGCTGCATTCTATGGCCATGATGATGATTATGATGATGATGGCAATATATGTTTGTGTTCTTGGTTGATCAATCAAACACTAGCGCTTGAATTCTTGTGTGAGAGCATACTGGACGGGTTTTTTCTGTGAGATTTTATGTAAAGAGTCAAAGCTGGGACTGAGCTTTTGTATACATGCTTGTAATAGTTACTATCCTGAAAATACAGTTTTGTAAATTTGAAGAAGAGCTTTGAGGATAGCCCACCCCAGATATGTATCTTGTCCTGGAGTTTGGTCCAGACATCGAAGAACTGTACTTTGAAGATGGTTCTATGTTTGAGGTCGTTTATTCTGAGAGTGATGCAGGGTACTGGTCAGTCATAGTTCATATCGCTGAAGGGGAGTGGGCTGATTATGAATGGGTGTTAGATGAAGATGGTTCTGAGGATGTAATGGATGTTCAACTCTGTAAAGACGAAGACTTGTATTGAAATAAAGTTTTGTTTAGCTAGTTGCTACATTGAAGGGGAAACCATCTCATAGTGGACTCACTGGGCCTAAGTCAATTCCAACTATGAAGTCAAACATAGAGAAGGGGGTGTTAGCTAGTTGCTACATTGAAAGGGAGTCCATCTCATGGTAGACTCATTGGGCCCAAGTCAATTCCAACTATGGAGTTGCTGACTATAGGTGGGACCAATTTGTCATTGACCTCAAGAAGCGGTTTCTATCGCCTCATTATCTTGAGCGGCTTGAGGACGAGTTTCGGGGTTTGCGCTAGAACGCGCTACCTGTCCTACAATTTGCAAACAAAGTTGGCTTTACCGTTGGAAAAGTTGGACGCAGACAAAAGAGGACAATTCCTCTACGGTTTGGACACGCAGATCCAGTGGGATGTGCGCATATTCGAACCACAAACTTTTGATTGGGCACTTTCGCTTGCGCAAAGTGCCAAGATTAAGTATGACAACGGGAAACTGAAGACCTCCCAGTCCGGAGTAGCCAAGGCAACCACTTCCTCTGGCAAGGGTCAGAACCAGACCCAGTCAGGGTCTAACCCCGTAGCCGTTGGCTCCAAGAACTTGAACAACGGAGCTCGCCTTGCTCTAGACTAGAAGGTTTTGTTTGGCAAGACAGGTGGTAAGCTCAATGACGAAGAGCGTGCAGAGTACAAGGAGGAGGGGCAATGCTTCTTCTATCATACAAAAGGACACACTATTAGGGATTGCCCTAAGAAGATCCCTGCTCAGACCACCACCCTGGCCTTGACAGTTTTTGTGGTGAGACAGCCTTCCACACCGGCCTCCCAGGTTGTTGCTGATCCCCCCGCTCCCATATCTTTGGTTGGTGCCATTGTCAGCCGAGAGCTCGAAGACAGGTAGAAGGGCAACCATGACCCGGAGTATGAGCGTAAATGAATTGCTCAAGACCTTTGGCTACATAGGTGCCCAGAGAGTCGTCATCTTGTTTGACAACGACAGTACAGAGGATGTGGTCACGGAACAGGCTACCTGGAGAGCCTAGTTTTCGTTGACCTCGATAGACGAGAAAGTAGAGGGATTTAGCACGGGCATGACAACGAGCATCAAGTTTGAAGCTTGCTGAGCTAAATTGGTCATACAAGGCACAAAATTTATGTGGGATTTCATGGTTTCCCCTCTTGTAGGAGCAGACATAATCTTAGGGATCCAATGGTTTCACGAGTTTATCCCAAACATCGATTGGGACCAACACACGTTCCAAATTACCCAAAATGCGTGAAAGGTCCTAGTAATCATTAAGTGTGAACCCAAGCTATATAACTTTCTAGTCATTAGCCATCTGTAGGCTAAAAGAGAGATTCGAAAAGGCGCACAGTGTGCGGTGATATACGTTCGGGCCACCCAGACTGTGACTAGTGCTTCGAAGAAGTATAAGGCTCTACATGACCGGTTCCAGAAGATCTTTCTTCAAGACAATTTACCTCCTAGACTACTCCCATCTAGACCGGAGGACCATAAAATTGAGCTCCTCCCAAGTTCCAAACTCCCCCATTTAGTTTTCATACCGCTTGAGTATGGCCATGGAGACGATGTTGGATCGTCAACTCCAAGAATTGTCTGGTTTCATACGTTCTAGTGTGTCTCCATTCGCAGTCCCTATCCTCTTTGTGAAAAAGAAGGATGGATTTTCTAGACTTTGCGTAGATTATCATGCGCTCAATAAGCTGACGATAAAGAGCAAGTTTCCTATGCCTTGGATTGATTATATCTTAGAGAGGCTGAATGGAGCATGGGTATTTTCAAAAATTGACCTCAAAAGTGGCAACCATCAGGTGAGAATTGTGGATGGGGACATCCCCAAAGCCGCATTTCGAACTGAGCGGGCCCACTACGAGTTCGTGGTCATGCCTTTTGGATCAACCAATGTCCCAGGTTTGTTTAACCGCATGATGATGCGTGTTTTCAAGGACTTGATAGGACAATATCTTCATCTTTTTGGACGACATATTGATTTTCTCAGCTACCGGAAGAACAGCACGACATTGACGTTGAAAAAGTGATGAAGTTGTTGAAAAGCAACGAGCTTTATGTCAATGAGAGGAAATTAGAGTTTTATTTATATGAGGTTCAGTACCGTGGATATATAATCAGTGCCGAAGGCATCCAATTAGACCCAACAAAAGTGGAAGAGATCCTAAACTGGGAGATTCTGGAAATAGCGTATGATGTTAGGTCGTTTGTGGGTATTTACCAAACATATTCCACCCACATCGACAAGTTTTCCGAGGTCTTAGTAGCTCTGACTGATTTGCTTAAAGGTGTCAAGACTCGGAGGCAAAAGATCAAGATGATCCCTCCAAGTTTGTAGGCTTTCAAGGACCTCAAGGTTGCATTATTTGAGGCTCCTTGTTTAACATTAGCCTCATGTGATGACCCATTTCAGGTGATAACTGATGCGAGTAAGATTGCTATCGAAGCGGTCTTGCAACAGAATGGACATTCAGTAGTTTACATGTCCCATACGCTAATCCTTGTAGAGAAGAACTACTCGGTTTATGATCGGGAACTCCTCACAGTGATACAGGTCTTGAAGCATTGGAAACATTTCCTTTATGGGCGACTTTGAGGTTCGCATAGATCACCAGGCTCTACATCGTTTTCAGACGATGACAAGCGCAAATTGGAGCCAAATTTTCTAGCAGTTTGGTGGTATGATCAAGTATCTTTTGGGCAAGGCCAACCCAGTGGTTGATGCCTTGGGCATGAAGGAATTGTGTTCCACATCCACTTGGTTGGAATTTTCTTGTGGATAGATGACATGAAGGACAAGTGGTACCCCATAGGTGGCATACCTAGGACCATTGTGTCAAATTGAGATACCAAGTTTACTAGTCATTTCTGGAGGGCATTATTTGATAACTTTGGGACGAAGTTGAACTTTTCGAGTGCATTCCACCCACAGACGGACAACCAGATGGAGATTTACAAACAACTGGCGTTCGATGTGCTGAAGTGTTATGTTCACGACGAGCAAGGTAAGTGGGAACAATATTTGCCTTTAGTTCAAGCTATTTTGAATGACTCTTTTTCTTCAGCTATTGGCAGGACTCCATATGCGGCAACATTTGGAAGACCGTTCCAATCTTTGTTGACTAAAATATCATCCTAGTGCTTGAAGCGAACAGATTGACGGAGTCTTACCAGGAGATATTGGAGTCTGTGAAAGATAGATTGGCTAAATTGCAGGAAGCCGACACTTGATAGGCCAACAAGGATAGTCGAGATGTAATCTTTTCGGAAGGAGATTGGGTTTATCTCAGGATAATGAAGCAGAGGTTGAAATAGGTGGGCAAGCGATGCCTAGAGTTGTCATTTTGGAGCTTCGGACCCTTTTCCATTTTGAAGAAGATCACTGAGGTTTCCATGAAGCTGAAGCTACCACATAGTGAGACTATGCATGATGTGTTCCATGTGAGTTGGTTGAAGCCTTATATTGGACCTTCTCTCTTTGGTGTCCACGATGAACGGGAACTAGACATAGTGGACGAAGCTAAAGTTATGGTTCCAGAACACATCCTTCATCATCGTTTCAAGCACGGCTCCGGCCAAAAAGAAAAGTTTCTCACGAAGTTTCAAGAATGAGGGACACGCGAAGCGATGTGGCTTGACAATACCTTCTTCGAAGATTTTCCGGCATTATTGACGGACTGTTAGGAGGCTTTGTGGCTTCCGTCAAGTTAAGTAGAATATGGTGGGCCGGTTGTAGCAAGGCCATCGAGTGCACTCTCACCCCTTCTGCTGAGTCCATCTGTTCCATATGGACTGACATCATTCATATGCTCTGCAGCAAGTGGGGGAAGCTTTGGGATGGTCTGGATCGCATGCATAGATGGCGAGAGGTTTTTCTGCGCACATGGCGCCCGGCTTCCTTTGTCTCTGATCAAGACGACGAGATCACATGGCGTTACAGAGGCTGCGTGTATGCCCCTCCCCCCCCCCCCCCCCCCCCCCCCCTCTTCCCTTAAGAGGTAGGTTCCCTCCGAGAGTGTCCAGCCATGGAGGGAGCCACCTCCCCAGTTCCTACTTTATCTCTTTGGAGGGTTCTGATCATGTCTATGGCGGTTTGATTTTTAACTAATAGAAGGATCTCTTTCTCGGAAAACAATTGCAGGCTGGCAATGCCCAACATGGGTCAGATCAGTATGTGTATGGGGAGGGAAGCCAATATGTGTAGGGGGAGGAAGGGAGGGCATTGCATCAGAGGCCAGTCAGTCATTTTCTGCTTACATGACCCTTTTTGGGCATGACTAAACTTTGTGGTACCTACTTGCGGTATCGACCAAGAGCTAGCACAATCTTTGTGATAAAAGTATCTTAAACATACAAACCATGAAAGTGTATTGGAAAAAACAAAGTGTTTTTTTTTTCAACTGGCCTTTGGCCCAAGATCCTCCCATAGTTACCAATTTTTCACCACCCGTAGGCGCCCGCCCATAGGCGCTTATTTATCTGCCCGTAGGCGATGCCGCCTAGGAACCACCAAGGGTGTTCTGAACCCCAAGACCTCTTGGTCCTAGGCAAACACTTTCACCACTTGAGCTATCACCTTATTGGTAAATGAAGTCTTGTTTTAGGGCCATATCATTTCAATTTCCTTTATCCTCTTCAAAGCTACATATATTAACATCAATGCTTATAAAGGATTGGCATTTCTTTAGAGTCAATTGCTATGCTTGATCTATCTTCAGAGATCTGGTCTCAAGGCACTTGTCAGAGATGGGAGATAATCATCATCATTGCTGCTTGGCATATATGACGGGTCCGATGCAGCGAGGTTATTGAGGGTATTTACACCTCCCCAGCTGAGTCCATCCATTCCATATGGACAAATATGATGCGACCAGGTCCCTTTCTCTCTGACACGGATGGCGAGATCTTTTGGCATTACAGGCCTCTTGTGTGGCTTCTCTCCCCCCAAGGTAGTTTTCCTCTGAGAGTGGTGAGCCGTAGAGGAACCCCCTCCCCCAGTTTTTTCTCTTCGCCTCCTTTTGAGGGGTCTGAGCATGTACATTTAGCCTATGGCTGCTTGATTTTTAATTAATAGAGGATCTTTTCCGCGGGGAAACAAAAGTTGAAACTCCCATCAATTCTCATGTGGAATGGTTTTGGGATGAACGTTTCAGATTTCCAGATTGCCTCAGAATGTGTGGAGGCCACTAGTTGGCTTAGAATGTTATGATGAGGCAGGCTGTTGAACGTAATGCTAGATTTATGCTAGTTCCTGTCTAATGCCTTCCTCTTTTTCTGTCTCTCTTTTGCCAGAATCTTTTAGGAGTGCTCATTTTTTTTTTGTTTTCTTTTGCAGGTTCTAGTTATACTGCAAGTTGTTGCGGTGGCATATCATGTGAAGCGTCTCCTTGCCCCAAGAATGTACAAAGTGGCAGTTACACTAGTGGTAATGGTGGGAGTGTAAGTTATTTTACTTTTGATTACTGAATTTTACTTGTTTGAGCTGCTATGAGACTTGACCGGACTTTGATAAGATATGGAAACAGTGAGACAGATTTCATAGAGCAATGCAACACTAAATGAAAAATGCTTGTGAACTAGGTCGAACACACAAGGAGGGGGTGCTAAGCCACACAGCCTTGTATTGAAAACTAGTCATTCTCCAAGTGAACCTTGTTTCTCTCAAAAAAGACGTCGCATTATTGCACCTTGTGCTTTCCTTCTTGTGAAACTCGTGGCGCTCGGGGGACTAGGGCCTTTGGCACACTTGTTGATACCATCAATGCATATTAACACATTTAAACATGGCCCCAGCCTTAACACATATCCATCATCACTTTGCATAAAACATAAAGCTGGACAAAACATCCACAAATGCTGAAAATGGAGCTTGCACATGTGACACCGCATAGAGGCCGGAATGGGTCGACCCCCCCTTGGAGTATTTTATTACCCAAGGAGAATAATATTATGTAAAGCTTTGAGGGCCTTACTCTCCCCACGGGAGATGCCGGATTATCCATATACAAAATGCCGTAACATAGCCCAACACGAGGCAACCAAGCCGGAACACAGGCTGTAGAAATGCCGAGCCAACAATATAATCCATATACCTTCGTGTGGGTACTGATTCTTCCCCAAAAACCACGGGTCTTCATGCAATAGAGCTGGTACAGCAAGTACAACTCTCCATTCAGCTGGTAACAAGTACAGTGGTTGATACATCAGGTACAGTAGGTACAGCAAGTACACATGCTGGCACAATAGGTACAATGGCTGGTACAGTTGGTAGTAGGTACAATGGCTGGTACAGCACAGGTAGAATGGTTGGTACAGTTGGTACAATGGCTGGTACAAGCAGGTACAGTAAGTACAAGGACTGGTACAGCCAGTACAGTGGCTGTTACAGTAGGTACAAGGGCTGGTACAACAAGTACAATGGCTAGAAATCATAATAAATGATTAAATACCCTTGCCTTTAGTATTTCTTCGCGATGGAAGCCTCCAAAACAGTATTTCTTCGCGATGGAAGCCTCCAAAATAGTCTCCGACAGCCGGTATTCTTCATAGGCAGCCTTCAAGAGAGAGAGAAAGAGAGTAGCCATCATTAGGGCAGCCTGTAAACGGTGGTAGAGGCTAGTGTGTAGCAAGAGAGCCTCCATTAATGAAGAAAGAGGGCTCCAATTCATAGATTTGGGGCTCCCATGAGTGAAAATGGAAAGAGAAGGCTATGATGACAAGTGGAGAGCCACACAATAGGTGAAGTGACAAGTGTGAGGCCACTTGTCTCACTTTGGTCCACTTTCTTGCGACATGTCCCAATCTAAGAGATTGGTCCTTCCATAAACTTTATCTCTAAAAATATCCCAACTGGTAGACATTCTGTCATAGGTACTTTGCCAACTCTTGGTATCTGCTCAATTCGAGATGTAATGACGCGAACAGAATTTCCATCGGAGTCTGGCCAAAAATAGCAACTCTCCTAAATTTTAGGAGTGTGGTCCTTTGTATTCCAGGATAATCCCCCATTCCCAAAGCTTGTGCTTTCCAAATATTTAGACGTCTTTGAGTCCACCAAACCCCTTTCACACTTGGAAATGTCCAGGCTGGTGATATCTTGTGTCAAGGAGACCATGGCGTGACACGTTTGTTAGGAATTTGGGTAGAGCACAATACAGCCTCTCCATAGCTTTCTCACCACTCTTGATCAACGAGAATACCTAAAACCCAGAAAAACATCCACATATAACCAACTCGACAACACACAGCAACAAACATCGTCACACAATGTGAAAGGGGCACCACCCTTGAGAAGGCAAGGGACCTTAGCACAGCATCAAATGTCTTCTCAGCTTGTCATAGAACAAGATATAGCATGGTATTATCTCAATCTCTTCTCTCAGTCATACATTCAATGGATTTGTCTCCACAATTCAAACAAGACACACTCATTGTCGACTCTGATGATACAAGGCTTATGGCAGGAGAACTCATCATCATCTTCATATATCCATCAACTAGCTTCATGCACAACTGTGTAAATAAACAAAGACATCCTCATGCACATGCTATAACTTTTAACAAGAAGATAGAATGATGCAATACAGACTCAAGAGACAATATTAATCAGACTTGCACAATGCAACGTGCCCCTACTCCCCTTTAATCAGTGTTGTATGTCGTAAGAATTCGTTCCTTCGCTGCAGACTGGTCGACTCTAGGCGTTGGCGGCTGCTCCTTCTCTATCTTTTTTTTGAATTATATCCTTTGCTCTCATAATAATAGCATCTTGGTATCTCCTCCCAGCCGGGCTTTGCTCATTCGCAGACAATTGTATATATAGGCCATCGGCTACCCCAACTGCAGTCGGCTGCTTCTTCGCCCATCATGCACCTCCTATGCTTGCTATTTGTGGCTTCGTCGGTGTTCCATACACCATGCTTAATTTTGTGGTGGTGACCCATACTCATCCATCTCTCGGCTTCTTGTCATAAGCTCCATCTCGTGCTATTTAGAAGTCCACCATCACCTTCCAAATCGGGTTTGGCAGCGCCATCATCTACTAATCAGGTTAGCGGCAATTCACACCATCGATCTGCCCCACGTGGCAGAAAGCTTTTGAATTACATATTGCATTTACTCACATGTTGGCCACTTGCCCTTAGGTCCAATGTACTTTCCTAAGCTAGCAAAGATTCACACCCACCACCTCTTAAGCACGTGTCACCTCCAATAGTGTAGGTTCACACTAAGCACTTACATAAGGAACAAGAGCACTGGCGCGTGCACACACAGCTTTGCAAGAAGCCATGCTATATATTTACAAGATGTAAAAGATGCAATGGCTACACCCTTCAACACACATGCAGACACTGATTGAATATATACAAGAGCTTATTCATCCATTGGGCACACAAAGCTCAACACTGACACACAGACAAAAAAGTATGTACATCTAGGGCTCATCATCATCATCAGCTTAACATCGGTCTTGGTGCCCGCCTTGGCTCCTCCGTGGGTCACCAAAAAACTCCCAACAACGTCACTGCACACTGTGCTCTCCTGTTCATTGTCTTGTTAAAGAGAAAGTGTTTTCTATCCATAGAGCTTCAAGAAGGCACCCCTATACATTCTTGTTTTATTTTGTAGCTAATATAAAATGGTCAATCTAGTTCTATGTGCCCATAGGACCTGCAACTCGTTCTCTCAAAAACTCTCCTCAGATGTATGTGCTGTGCTGTTTGCACAATGGCAGGTGGGTTTGGGTTACTTGTCAAAATTGAGCCTCCTTTTTTTGCAGGGTTTGCATAAGAAGATCACACAAGGTAGTTTTTTTGCATTGGTTGGCTATCGAACATAGTATGGTGTCAATGGACCTTTGAGTGACATAGAATGGGTCAGACGGAAATGTCTATTTACTATATTCAAATGGAAGAAAGGGCTTGGCTTTTCATGGTGTAAGCAAAGAATTCTAATTTATGCTATCACATATAGAAAAACCTGGTAAAGTGCTACCATTTTGGCCAAGTGTGCTTCTGATTTGTGGTTTTTGATGGATGATGCATGGGTGTTTCTCTGTAGCTAGAAAGACCAGGTGCATGACTGATGGGCAGTCTTGCCCATCCAATTGCATGCCTGTCCCATGGATGGGGAGAATTGTGTATACAGCCTAGAAAAGCTATCAAGAACTATAGGCAGTTGTTTGCTTCTGCACGCTCAGGAGGATAGCCTGATCTATTGATTTCTATTTCTTAGGCATGTGACTATCAGCCCTTGTATTCTGCAGCTGCTTTACATTGGCTTTGTAATACTTTGTTGTTCATGGAGAGTTAGTGGCACACAAATGTTGTTAGAATTGTTTTGGGGATCCACAAATTGTTGCTGTAGTTACAATCTGCCTGTGTCTTATCCTGTCATGCTCACCTAGTTTTGTGAACATATTCACAACTTTGTGAAATTAACCCTTTTTTTTTGTTGTTGCATCTGCTGCAGGGTAGGTGCCGTCACACTAGGTGTGGTTTTAGTTACCTTGGTTGCAGCTAGTCCAACAAAAGGTTGGAGTGGTCGGAGCTTGAGCTTGCTTGATCCGTAAGTACTTTTTCGGTGTCATATGAATTTGGAACATGTAACAGGAATTTTCTAGGTGCAGTTTTAGTTACCTTCGTTGCAGCAAGTCCAACAAAAGGTTGGAGTGTTTGGAGCTTGAACTTGCTTGATCCGTAACTACTTTTTGGGTGTGTCATATGAATTTGGAACATCTTACAGGAATTTTCTAGTTTGGGTGTGTCATATGAATTTGGAACATGTAACAGGAATTTTCTATGTTGCGTTTTTTGGAAAACCATGGATTATCAACAAATTCGAACTAGCTTGTTTATCCATTTTTTTTTCTTTGACTTTGTAGAACCTATGCTAGCAAGTACATACCTATAATAGCAAGTGTTAGTGAACATCAACCGCCAACCTGGCCGTCATACTTCATGGACATCAATGTACTGGCTTTCCTGGTGCCAGCTGGAATTCTTGTAAGTATATGTTTTGGTGTTGTAACGTGGAAAGATAATGCGATGTCCATGGTGCTCTGATTCGTCTCCCTTGCTTGCTTGCTTGGACTTATCTTTCTTATTCTGCTTGATACAGGCTTGCTTTCTTCCACTGTCTGATTCCAGCTCATTTGTGGTTCTTTATCTGGTGACGGCTGCATACTTCTCGGGTGTTATGGTGAGATAAGAGTGCATGCAAGTAGAAATAAAAGTATGTCAAGCAAACAGTCTCACTCTCTCTGACAGGCTCTAGTCACCAGTTTTTAACTCTAAGCTTTTGCTAACTTGGTTGTGCCTTGTAACTGTTGAGATTATTCTCTGTAGGTTCGTCTCATGTTGGTGCTTGCTCCAGCTGCTTGCATCTTGTCTGGCATTGCCTTATCAGAAGCCTTCACCACCTTTACCCGTTCACTCAAGTATTATGTCCCTGTCCCAAGTGCTTCTCAACCATCACAAGATTTGGTGGGTTTCCAAAAGCCAACTCAAAGCATGCAAACTGATTCAGGTTACAAGAGCATTTATCTGATTATATGTGCGCTGATGTTTTGGGCTCAAGAACAAGGAGTCTCTGCAAACAAAGCTTACAGGAGGGAATCCAACTGTTAACACGAATCATAATCTCATACCATCATTAAATGGAGAAAAGGAGAAATCCAAGGAAGCGTTAGGTGAGAAGGGAAAAGATCAATTGAAAGAAAGGTCGTCCAAACGTAGCAGAAAGAAAGAGAAAGAGAAAGAGAAAGAGGTGCTAGAGAAGATCGCTGACACAGAGACGAAGAAGAGGCTTTTAGGGCTGCCGTATGAAGCATCAGCTGTTGGTATTGTGCTACTTATCATCCTTGGGAGTTTCTATGTGGTATGTGATGCCTCTGTGATGCCTCTGAAGGATAAACTTCCCACACTTGTGCCATTGACTCATAGAAGTGTCTTGTTTTTCAACAGCCAATACATTATATTCAAGTTTCACATAAAATTTAGAGTCTAATCGACTACTGTGTGTTTTTAATAGTTTCTTCTACTTACATAGGTACAGAGTGGAAGGGTTCCTCGCTTATATGGCATAACTTGATTTTTTTTTTTTTTTTTTTGCAGGTTCACTGTGTATGGGCAGCAGCGGAGGCTTACTCAGCTCCTTCGATTGTGCTGACTTCACATACGGGGGATGGTCTCCATGTGTTTGATGATTTTAGAGAGGCATATGCCTGGCTGCGACACAACACCGAGGAAAATGACAAGGTTTGGTTCACTTCTGCAGCTACAAGGGCATTTGAAGCAGGGCGTTATTACATAGTTGACTATGACATCACCTTGCTTCAAATGCCTTTATATATATATATATATATATATAAAGGCATTTGAAGCAAGGTGATATATATATATATATAAAGGCATTTGAAGCAAGGTGATGTCATAGTTAACTATGTAATAGGATCCCCACGCCTTGCTTCAAAAAAATAATTAAAAAAATAAAATAAATATATATATATATATATATATATATATATATATATATATATATATATATATATATATATATATATATATATACAGGATGGCACAATTAACTATGTAATAGGATCCCCACGCCTTGCTTCAAATGTATGTATGTATGTATGTATACATACACACACACACACACACACACACACACACACACATAAATATATATATATATATATTTGTTGTAATAATTCTTTCTATTTGTTATGATCCTTAGTGCTAGGCTTCATTATGGCTGAGTCTGCCCTGTATCTCTTGAGCTTTGACAAAAACTCAGTACATAGACCTTTGTATCAATGTATTCTCTTATGTGTGTGTGTGTGTGCGCACGTGCGCATGGGGTGTGTGTGTGGGTGCATATATTGAAACCAAGTTCTACACCCACTATTGGGCACTGATGACGTTAGTGGGGATGTCGTAGTATCTAGTGCACACTATGCATGATGGAGTTGATGGTTTATTGTCTTGTGGATGACTACCATTAGGTTATAAATTGCACTTTCTTATAAGGTGAATCTGGGCATGTTCCTGGATTCATCTAGGGGTATATCTTTATGCTATATTAGCGGACATGCAAATTTCACATTGTGAAGTTTTCGTCCAAGTTGCAGCCAATTGATATTGTGTTAATTATTTCTATCTTTAGTGGCGTATATGTCCTATCAACTACCTTTTTGTTGTAATAATTCTTTCTATTTGTTATGATCCTTAGTGCTAGGCTTTATTATGACTCAGGCTGCCCTGTATCTCTGGAGCTCTGACAGAAACTGAGTACACAGACCTTTGTATGAATGTATGCTCTTATGTGTGTGTGTGTGTGTGTGTGTGTTTGTGTGCGTGTATGTCCATGTCCGTGTGTGCGTGGGGTGTGTGTGTGAGAGCATATATTGATACCAAGTTCTATACCCACTACTGGGCACTGATGACGTTAGTGGGGATGTCGTAGTATCTAGTCCATACTATGCATGATAGAGTTCATGGTTTATTGCCTTGTGGATGACTGCCATGAGGTTATAAATTGCAGTTTCTTGGGCATGTTGCTGGATTCATCTAGGTATATCTTTATGTTGTATTAGCGGACATGCAAATTTCACATTGTGAAGTTTTCTTCCAAGATGCAGTCAGTTGATATTGTGTTAATTCTTTCTATCTCTAGTGGTGCATATGCCCTATCAACTACCTTTTGTTGTAATAATTATTTCTATTTGTTATGATCCTTAGTGCTAAGCTTCATTTTGGCTGAGTCTGCTCTGTATCTCCGAAGTTTTGATAGAAACTCAGTACACAGACCTTTGTATGAATGTATGCTCTTATGTGTGTGCGCGTGGGGTGTGTGTGTGTGGGAGCATATATTGATACCAAGTTCCATCCACTATTGGGCACTGATGACGTTAGTGGGGATGTCGTAGTATCTAGTCCATACTATGCATGATGGAGTTGATGGTTTATTGTCTTGTGGATGACTATCATGAGGTTATAAATTGCACTTTCTTATAAGGTGAATCTGGGCATGTTCTTGGATTCATCTAGGTATATCTTTATGTTGTATTAGTGGACATGCAAATTTCACATTGTGAAGTTTTCGTCCAAGCTGCAGTGAGCTGATATTGTGTTAATTATTTCTATCTTTAGTGGTGCATATGCCCTATCAACTACCTTTTTGTTATAATAATTCTTTCTATTTGTTATGATCCTTAGTGCTAGGCTTCATTATGGCTGAGTCTGCCTTGTATATCGGGAGCTCTGATAGAAACTGAGTACACAGACCTTTGTATGAATGTATGCTCTTATGTGTGCATGTGTGCGCGTGGGGGGTGTGTGTGTGGGAGCATATATTGATACCAAGTTCCACACCCACTATTGGGCACTGATGACGTTAGTGGGGATGTCGTAGTATCTAGTCCATACTATGCATGATGGAGTTGATGGTTTATTGTCTTGTGGATGACTACCATGAGGTTGTAAATTGCAGTTTCTTATAAGGTGAATTTGGGCATGTTCTTGGATTCATCTAGGGGTATATCTTTATGCTATATTAGTGGACATGCAAATTTCACATTGTGAAGTTTTCGTCCAAGTTGCAGCCAATTGATATTGTGTTAAGTCTTTCTATCTTTAGTGTTGTATATGCCCTATCAACTACCTTTTTGTTGTAATAATTCTTTCTATTTGTTATGATCCTTAGTGCTAAGCTGTTGAGTCTGCCTTGTATCTACGGAGTTCTGACAGAAACTCAGTACAAAGACCTTTGTATGAATGTATGCTCTTGTGTGTGTGTGCGTGGGGGATTTTAAATGCTTTGCAAGTTGTTGATTTGTGGACTCACATGTGCCATGGGGTTTTCGGCTTTACTTTCCACTACAGGGCTTTTTCTCGATATAGAGCCCGCCTGGATAGATGGTACTTATTACATGCAGATCAGAATGATGATTTTATGTGCAAGCTTTGGATGGATCACTCAGAAGTGTTATCTGGCCATGTACCACTTTGGATGGGGCTATACTTTGGAGTGCAATTAGATGATCGTCCTTTATACCTCCATTGTCCACTTCTAATCAATAACCGTTACCTCTCGCATGACATTTTCCATAACTTGGTTAAAGTGGTGATCACACCGCTAAAGCTGCAAATGCTGAAAGTACGGATGTGGCTTGGTATTGTTTTGTTCAGAGGGTCCAATTCATCATTAGAGACCATGGTCACTGGTACATGCATGAAGAAAAAGAGAGGGTCCATGATGCAAAAGCAACTTGTCAAGTTCTGGAGGAGCTTGTTCACACGAGAAATCTTTCGTTGTCTGAAGAGGAGAATTCATACAGTGCAAAACATGTTCTTGCTGAAAACGACATATGTAAGCCAGAAAAATGGCAAGTCAAAGCCATGCAACAACCATTCAAGGATAAGGGATACTGTTTCAAGGATTTTTTCAAAAGCTTACACTTTGAACGGCAAAAAGACACCGTTAAATGCGTCAAGGCCTCGACGCAAGCTTGGACATGTTTCAAAAAACAATTGGCTGGTGAATGTGTGTCCCACTATGTGCAGGTCTTTGCTACTACAGGTCCTGCAAATGCACAAGTTCGGGCAGCTAGGGATTAGTTGCTCTGTCATGTTTCACGCATAGTATCACAGGAAGAGGCACTGTCTTCGTATTGATTGCCTTTACTATAGAGGAGATGGTGGAGGCATTGATTGCTCTTCCTAGGGGTAAATGCGCGGGGGCGGATGAGCTTCTAGTTTCTTTCTTTCTCTGCCTCTGGGACCTCATGGAAGGCGGCCTTCGAGCTGCCTTCAATGAGATTATGTCCATAGGAGCCATGCGAGAGAGGCTTCTTGAGGGTTTGATACACTTGATTCCTAAGGAGGGTGGTGACGGATTGGAGATCTGATAGTGGAGACCCATCACCCTGGGGTTTCAAGACTATACTTAGCCTTTTACAGCCAGGTTCTCATTTAGGAAGCCCGTGGTGACAGATTTTCCCTCTCCCACTCGGTTCGGCAGGGCTGCCCTCTGGGACCTTACCTTTTCATATTCGTCGCCGAGGCCATGAGGAGTTTCCTCTCAGCCCAGGAGACAGGGCTTCGAGGATCGCGTCTCCCCCTCCGTTCACAGGAGGAGCTGTTGGACTCAGAGTTTTCAGATGATACAACCGCTTTTCTTTCTGGAGATGTTGGGAATCTCTAGAGATTTGAAGCGATCGAGATCTTCTATCGCGCATCAGGAGAACAGATCAACTGGCACAAGTCGTGCGGTTTTTGGGTAGGCTATGTACCTGCCCCGACTTGGCGCCCAGTTGAGGCTTTTTAGTGGATCCCGAGGGGCACTCTAGTTCGCTATCTTGGATGTTAGGTGGGCATTGACATCTCTCTGGAGCAGCAACTCACCCCTCTTCTTCTAGCTGGTAGAGCGGTGGTGGCGAACCAGGTCCTTCTTGGCACCATGTGGTACATCACTTCTTGCTGGGCCTTCTCTGGAGCATGTATTGGCCAGGTGCAACGTTTGATCCGAAACTTCTTATGGGCTGGCAGTGATGGGAGGCCCGCTAGGGCCAAGGTGGCATGGAGAGTGATCATTCAGCCACGATGTAGAGAGGGCTAGGCATCATTGACCCTGGTATTCAGAGCCGTGCCCTGTTGGGTAAGTTGATTGTTAGAGGACGCCTCCTTGGTGGTGAGCCTTGGAAGGACTTCCTCTTGGCCCGAATTTTAGCCCGCACCCCAAGCCTAGGGAGCCCTTGGCGCAGAGTGATGCGGGCTCGCAGATTCAGCCCAACTTTTGAGGTCAGATTTGCAGCCAGTTTTCTTGGGGCTTGGGATCACCTCAGGCCGGCCCGTAAGGCATATTGCTCCGGTGGCGTCAGAGGAGCAGCTCCGGCAGCCATCGATTTGGAACCCCTTGATCCATTGGTTTCAATGACTATGGGCATGGAAGTATTCCAAACTGTGCAGTTTGCCACCTTGTGAGATCCACGACAATAGAAACACTCATGTGTTCGATTAACTGCTTCCTGAGCAATTTCTACCCTTTGGACTGTTTCTGTTTGGTGCACGAGAGCTGGAGGTTTTGAGTCAATTGTGGATGAAGCAGGACACTTTTTAGTATCGTGGTCAAAGGTCTTACAATATATGCAGTATAGAAGAACAAGTGCCTTGTATGCACAATGGGGATTGGGATGGTCGTAGTGATTTCACTCAACACAAGGCATTTCGTTCCTCACTTGTAGAGGCATTAAGGATGTCTGGTTTTGAAGGTTCTCATCCTCTCTTATAGATGTCGATTGGAAGGTTTTAAGCAAGGCTGCATAGAGGGGAATGTCAATTCCGAGATCGATCTTTCTTTTGCCATTGCTTCACTTGGTTTAGATGACGAACACCTCGTAGCATGATCATCTTCCAACATGTTGTCATCTAAACATATTGCTTCTTTACAACATTGATCGAATGTTTCCGAATTGGATACAGTGATCAAGTTGTGTAAGTTGTTATTCTTCAAGCCCATCATGAAACATCTCTTCAATTGAACATCGTTTAATTTTTCCCATGACTCACAACGTGAGTCTAAGAGTTTTATCTACCGAAGGATAAAATCTCTCATGGATTCATTTGCTTGACACTCAATTAAATAGAGTTTTGTTGATGCGCTCCACCGATCATCTTGTCTTGAAAAGCCATGTATAAAGGCTGATTTCAAGGTTTTGAAGTTGGTCTTGATCGTTGGCATCAATGTGACCTCATGTATCATGCGGTGCTTTGAGCATGGGACTTGCCAAGTCCCTTAGAGATTGGATTGCACACAGGCAGTTACCCCTGGAGCTTCAGGAGAGGCCTAACAAGAATCCGCGGTAGAGATAGGCTCAACATCGACAGTGACTTTGCTATCCCTCAAGAGTGGTTGACCCCTATCCCACACCCAAGTTCCCCTCTGTGGCTAGGTGTGTTTACTAGGCATGATATTCTTTTGGCAGTCCACGGAGCGGATGAGAGCAGTGGTTTGCTTACTTTTTCTATTGGTTCACATGGCAGATTAGAGAGATCCGACCCCCCCTTGGAGGATTTCAATGGTTACACCTTACAGAGGGTGAGGGTGATTGGATTTCAGGAGCGGAAATGACACATAGACCCCCCACCCGCCAAGGTGGCCAGGGAGAGATTCTAGCGGCTATGGATATGGGAGAGCCGACCCCTCATGCGCCTCCAGTAGGACCCAAGAGAGTGGACTTGGCATGACCCTGCTGATCGGGAGGAGACCTTGGATGGCCCGTTTTTTGCATATATAGCGCGGCTAGGCCGCAAGATTCTGATTCTAGAGATTGATGGCACCCCGGTAGTAGCAGTACATTGGCAGTCCCAGGGCCTCTCACAGCGTTCCTCTCAGATTTTTGGAAGAGGCTTTGGGACAATTTTCGGCCTTGAAAGATCACCCTCTTTCTCTTGCTCATGGCACACATGAGTTTGGCGGTTGGCCATTGGAGGTCGACCCGTAACTTGTATGCACCAGCGTCATTGCCTTTGGGAGTGTCTAAAGGCTTAAAGGCTCAGCAGGTTTGGCAGTGGATTCTCAGCATCTTCACGATGGATAGGGCCTCAGGTTTGGCAGTGGATTCTCGGCATCTTCACGATGGATAGGGCCTCAACTTGGATCATTTCTTGGGGCACCGTCGCTTGGGCCACAGAGGCTGAGATGATCAGATCTTATGAGGAGGATGTTGGGAGGCTTGCCCTTCAGGTCTCTCACCTCCGTATTTCGGCAGTACTAGGCACAGCCCCATCTACGAACCACTAGAGACTGGGCTCATGTTAGGGATGGGAGATTTGCAGTAGCATTACAACATGGCACATATGGCGGGCTAGATGCAGCGAAGCCATAGAGGGTACCCACACTCTGCTTGTGGAGTCCATCAGGAGCATTTGGCTCAACATCATTCATACCCTCCGCGGTCAGTGGGGGAAGTTGTAGGGAGGCTTTGATCGCATACAGAAGCGACAGGAAGGTTTCCTGAGGCTTTGCAGGCCTGGCCCTTTTCTTACCGATAGAGGAGGTGAACCCACTTGGCATTACAAGCCACCTGTGTGGTTGTTTCCCCCCCGTATGAGATAGCCTTCTCCTCACAGAGCGGCCACCTGGAGGGGAAGTGCATCTTTCTCAACCCTTTGATTATTTGATCCCCACCCTGTACATGAGGCGAGGTTGTATCTAGCCCTTGGGGGTTGTATTTGGCCCATTTTGGCTGTTTTTCATTAACTAATAGAAGGATCTTTTTCTCAAAGAAAAAAAAAAGAGGCACTCTCTATGGAACAATGCTTCACGGAGGAAGAATTGCAAGATGCAATAAAACAATTGGGCACTTGGAAATCTCCAGGTTGGGATGGTTTAATTGTGGAATTCTTCTTGCACTTTTGGGATGACGTCAAACATGCGTTGCTTTTCAGGATTAATGATGCTTGGCGTACTTGGGAAATGCCCGTGTCATGGAAAGAAGGGCTTGTAAAACTTCTCCCAAAAAAGAGTCCATGTGAGACCTTTGCTGATTGGTGGCCAATAACCTTGATGCCCATCGTATACAAATTGGTCACCCAAATATTGGTCAATAGGGTAAAAGGGGTACTTTATGGCATATGCATGCTTACACAAGGCGCAATATGGTTTTGTCCCGCAAAGGCATATAACGGGGATAACATTGCAAATGCTTACATTGGGGTTGAATATGCAAAATATACAAAACCAGATGTGCTTATTTTGCAAGTGGACATAGAGAAGGCCTTTGACACACAGTGCAATGGGATTTTATCACGGAGACCATGTGCAAGATGGGGTTCGGAATTAAGATGTCAAATCTTGTGTTTTGGTTGTATCAAGGTAGTAAGGCATCATGTATTCTTGATGGTGAACTCTCTGACTCGTGGTCTTTGGGTAAGTCGGTGCAACAAGGATGCCCTTTGAGTGCCTTGTTATATGCCATAGCAACTCATCCTCTGTGCCTACACATGGATCATCTTACTCAGCAAGGTTCACTTCGTGGTCTTCAATTGCCATCTGGCAAGCATTTTGTGCCACAAGCTTATGCAAATGATTCTTTCTTCATGCCACCATGGCACACGTCATTCAAACTCTAGGCTGATTGGGTTCTGCAAAGAATAAATGTTAAATCGCAGTACTGGAAGTTGGCCACATGGCCTTACATGTTAGACTCCATATTGTGTAGTCCATTCTCATCGCATACATACAATTCTTTCTTGCTGCTGCTTGCTTGGCCAAAGAAGCAGTTGGATGAGTACATGTCTGCTATACTAGAGGTACTTTGGAAAATTAAGCACCATACTCAAGGCCTCAGATTGTTGTGAAAGGACAAGCTATGTACGCCAAGAAATCATGGCAGCGTCAACATTCTCAACCTTCGTACTCATGTTATTGCGAGGAAAGCCACTTTGCTCACTGATTTTGCGGCTCAAAAACAGCCATGGGCACAGATGCTAGCAGCCATGTGCACCACTCTGCAGTCCGCCACATTCGGTGCATGGACCACAAATTACTGGGAGGTGGTTTTCAGGCACTTTAAAGGTAAAATTCCAGGCTTCCCTTACAGCTCTAGGCTACTCATGGACTGGAAATTACTGACAGAGAAACTAGAATGGCATGGTAGACCACTCGACGTTGGAAACACCATGCGGCTGGAAAGCATACATTGGAGTAGGCTGTTTCGTGCTTCGTTAGGCCTTCTTGAGCTACAGAAAGCTTTCTTCTTGTCACAAAAGGGTGTACGTTTCGTGGCGGACGTGGTTAATGATGAAGGCTATGTTATCTCCTTCCCAGGAGCATGCTGGAGGTATGGGTTAGGCATGCATTATAGGCCTCTATGGCATCTCATGCGCACCCTCTTACAGCCTCTTCAGCTAGTGCCTTTGCTGAATCATGAGGAACGTTTGAAAGACTGGCGGGTCGCTCCACCACAAGCTACAAGGTTACATGAACTAATAGCTAAAAGGGTCTATATCAACCTTGTCATGACTCAACACAAAATGAAAGAAAGAATTCTTTGTATCCTTGGTAATAATTATACTTTCTTCTATAATTTTGATGTTTTCCTTTGAATTTAGATAAAGCAAGAAAATCCATTCATTTGGATAGATTCATGCATAGGAGCTGGCTACTGGTGAGTGGCCATAGGTCATGGTGGGTCCACGCAGTGGACTAGAACATGGATAGTGCACACTTCCTCCTATATGACCTGAGTGGGCGCCTATGGCCGGAAATCAAGCATACCAAGGTCAAGCTTGCACATAGAAAGGATTGATGCCTGGGAGTGTGGGCTAGATCCGCTAGAACAGACAGTCACAATCGATAAGATGGCATGACCAATTAAAGTCTATGTTAGAGTGATTGCTTGATTTTCATTTTACATGATTTAGATGCATCAGATTGAAAAACCATTACTTTTTGTGAATGTGGACGGAAAGAGCTTTCATTTGACTCCCATATTGGGGGGTCCCTAAAATCTAGGGTCGGGTCCTAAAAAAATAGGGATCTCGGTTTGCCCTAAGAAGGCTAACCCTCAAAAATAGAGATTTCCTAAAATTTAGGAATCACTACTTTTTTGGCACTGTGGACAATCAAATGCATTACGAACACATTCCTCTTGATCAATATGCCTACTTCGCTTGTTGAGACAGTTTATGCATGACTGTCGAAACCTTCAACAAATAGATGACCAACAACACACGGTCTTCTTTGACTGCTTCTAGGCAGTCACATCCGTGGCCCTTACAAAGGGCCTTAGTTGTATCATGATTCTTTTTTGTGGGTTTCACTTCACAACGAGGTTTCTCACTGTTAATATAAGAATTACTAAAAAAAGTGTGCGCGTGGGGGGTGTGTGTGGGGGAGCATTTATTGATACCAAGTTCTACAACCGCTATTGGGCATTGATGACGTTATTGGAGATGGCGTAGTATCTAGTCCATACTATGTATGATGGAGTTGATGGTTTATTGCCTTGTGGATGACTACCATCAGGGTATAAATTGCACTTTCTTATAAAGTGAATTTGGGCATGTTCTTAGTATCTAGTCCATACTATGTATGATGGAGTTGATGGTTTATTGCCTTGTGGATGACTACCATCAGGGTATAAATTGCACTTTCTTATAAAGTGAATTTGGGCATGTTCTTGGATTCATCTAGGCATATCTTTATGCTGTATTAGCGGACATGCAAATTTCACATTGTGAAGTTTTCGTCCAAGTTGCAGCCGGTTGATATTGTGTTAATTCTTTCTATCTTTAGTGGTGCATATGCCCTATCAACTACCTTTTTGTTGTAATAATTCTTTCTATTTGTTATGAGCCTTAGTGCTAGGCTTCATTATGGCTGAGTCTGCCCTGTATCTCCGGAGTTCTGACAGAAACTCAGTACATAGACCTTTATATGAATGTATGCTCTTATGTGTGTGTGTGTGTGTGCGCGTGCGCCATAGCAGCTAGAAACATATTAAACGTTAGAAATAGAAACGCATGAAACGCATAAGAAACGTTTATAAAATTCGGGCCAAAATAAGAAACACCCTTTTTTTAAAAGGTTTTTAATATTTTCATATAGGATTTTAGCTTCAAACCTAAACATTATAGCAACACTAAAGTAGTAAGAAGCTAAAACTTGTCATTTTCTGAGAATGATATGGGGATGAAGAGGAAGAATAGAAGAGGAGGAGAAGAAGATGAAAGAAAGGAGAAGAGGAGGATGAAGAAGAAGAAGAAGAAGAGGAAGAAGAAGAGGGAAGAAGGAAGAAGAGGGAGGGAAGAAGAAGAAGAAGGAAGAAGGAGAAGAAGAAGAAGAAAGAAGAGGGAAGGAAAAAGAAGAAGAAGAAGAAGCGCACGAGAGAGAGAGAGAGGGAGAAAGAAAGAAAGTTGTATTAATGTCTTCAAAAGGCCAAAATGACCTATGAGACCAAAAGATTACATCATATCCATGAGGTATATCATCCTGGGTACAAAATAGTAATAAAGAAAGATAACAAAAAATCTAGAACTTTAAAATCTGATCTAGGTACATGAGCAGAGAGCTCTCATATCACCCTAATACATCCCTCATGGGCCGCTGTGACATGGTGCTCAAGGTGGTAAAACTGAGCTGGCGCGAGAATGTCCTGCGATGATGGAAGATAATTGCCTGGATCTTCTTGTGGTGGCGTGGCCGTGGGCGAGGACCATGGGGTCTGGGGCGTCGAGCTCTGCAGAACTCAGTGGCTCTGTCGAGTGTCACACCTCTCCGTCGAGCTCCTACACTAGCCTGTGGTCTGGGTATGATGGGTGGATCGGCCCTCGGAGTGCTGGTATGGAAGAAGTCGGTGAGAGCTCTCTGTGCTCGTCCTCGAGCAAGTACAGCTGATCTGGATCTCACTAAGGACTCCCTGTGTCTGCGGAGCTGTAGAAAGAAAAAGTCCCATGCATCTCTAATCCGGGAAGTCCATGATCCTAGAAGGTGGTCCGAACCCAGCTCGGAAGAGGCAGTAGAACCTCCCCCGAATCTCATAGTATACAGGGCATCATCATATGTAATGGTCCTCTATCTCGGGCTCTGTGTGACAGAGCTAGCATATCCTATCCTCTGGTGTGGCCGCCCTAGGCCCATATTTGGCAGTCTCCACTCTCAGCTGGTGGGACGAGGTGCGGATCTGCCCGATCGCACATCTCACCCCAAAGGATAGGTGTATGTCCATGTAGCGTGGATGGATGATGAACCCATCCACTGTTAGGCATAGGAGGTGATCTCTGTAGAAGGCCATCTTCGTCCCCAGTGGACGACTAGGTGAACTCCATGTCCTCTGAGTATCCAGTCTGACAATGTCCTTCCTGATAACCCTGTTCTGCTCTGTGCGGGCTGAGAGCAAATGACGGGGCCTCTATGCTGTACTGGAAGGGGGGGAGTGCCTCCATCTGCATACCGTGCATGCCAAACCAAGAGAACGCGGCACACACAGAGAGAGCGAGCAGAGGATTGAAAACATCAAACCGTTAAAATCTTTGCTAAGGCTAAAGTTTATTAAAAAAAAAACCCCTTACCTCACGTTTTTTATGAAAGAAATATTTCTTATTGTAAGAAATGTCCCGTACATTTCTTTTCGAAAGAAACACGTTTCTTTGCTGCTATGGTGTGCATGCTCGTGGGGTGTGTGTGTGTATGGGAGTATATATATTGATACCAAGTTCTACACCCACTATTGGGCATTGATGACGTTAGTGGGGATGTCGTAGTATTTAGCCCATACTATGCATGATGGAGTTGATGGTTTATTGTCTTGTGGATGACTACCATGAGGTTATAAATTGCACTTTCTTACAAGGTGAATTTGGGTCCTCGATTCATCTAGGTATATACATATATTATATGTGTGTATATATATATATGTGTGTGTGTGTGTGTGTGTGTGTGTGAGAGAGAGAGAGAGAGAGAGAGAGAAAGAGAGCACCCTGCTGCCTGCCTTCAAGACGTCGACAGAGGATACCCGCTGCAAGCTCTGCCCTGCTTAACGCGGCGTGCAGCATCCGACCATCGTCTCCCAGACTGCCGCTCATCATCCTCCCTGCTCCTCATCTGTCTGTCGCACCTGTGCTGCCCTCTTTCACTGTTTACGCTTCAGTTTTTCTGCCTCGCAGTTTTTGTTCCAGTTCTCTCCTTTTCTGTTCTGCACTGTGACCGCCAAACAGCCCTCAATCTTCCTCCCCTATCTGTCCACTGTTGGGGTAAAGGCATTATGCCCACCCTTATAGTGTGTACAAGTCCATTGGTTATAGTACATAGTACACTTAGTACTTTTAATGTACTAAGTGCACTATGTGTACTAGTGCAATATACATGTGTGATAGGGGAGTCACACACTCAATGCTTGAGTTGACTTATCCCCACAACTCTCTCTCTCTCTCTGGAGCTTCGTAGACATAGAGAGGGTCTCTTGAGAGGGAGGGGATCAGAGAGGGAGAGACACCTACTACAGAGGCAGATTACAGACTTCTTTCGACCAGAGATTGAGCAGTCACGCCAGCAGGCATTGCAGCTAGCCCCAGAGCATAGCCGCACTAGAGGTACACTGATTGATCGGGCTATAGAGCTGGGGCGGTCCAGGCGCCCCAAGATGAGAGGCCCATCTCGACACCGGCGGAGACTACAAGAGAGGATCAGGACCATACTAGCACGGCATGGGAGACGTCCAGTCAGAGTACTCACCATGGAGGACATTAAGGATATCCACCATCGACCGATGAGAGACTTCTTTGGATAGTGATGTGTATGATGCTTACCTTTGTTGTTGCTGGAGTTTTCCTCCCAGATGTTATCCATGGAGCTCCTAGTACCGTACTTTTCCTCATAGTTATTTCAGTTTCAGTTAGTTGTTTTTAGCTTTTCTTACACAGACATTGTATCAGATCCACCAATTGTTGTAACCTTTTTGGTCTCATAGGTCATTTTGGCCTTTTGAAGACGTTAATATATCATTTTCATTTCTCTCTCTCTCTCTCCCTAGTTTTCTGTGTATGTCTCCCACACATGAACTCTAACCTAACCCTAATTCTCTCTCCCATTCAACTGGTATCAGCTTTTGCCCAATTTCTGTTCGGGACTGTTGTATGCAGTGTTCGGGACTGTAAAAGTCTGATTTTTGAGGATTCAAGGCATAAAAGTCTTGCCTGCTGCTTTGCCAAGCTTAACAAGCATAAAATCTTGAAAAGCCCCTTGATTTAAGATCAATTTCTGATCATACATGGTACATTGACGCACATGAAGGCATCCAGAGTCTTCGTGATCCTCCCCCTTTGCCCTAGAGCTTGCCATTTTCCGGTGCAGCACACTCGGCTCGTATTCTTTGTGCATCTCTATTGATGTACAAGCCTAAAGCGCTACTGTACCTGCCAACCAGGCGCCCTTCAACAGCAAATTCAACTGGTATCAGCTACAGCAAGAAGCGCCCCCCCCCTTTCTGCATGAGATTTCTGCAACAGCATCAACAGAAATTCAGCCTGCAAATCTCAGAGAAATTCAAAAATTAAGAGGAAATTGGATGTCGAAATTTGGGGCTTTTGATGTATTTGTGCAATTAAGCATTCATACATGCTGTATGATGTGAGAAATCGCACATTCGGGCAAAATTGCAGCAAATTGCAGTGCAAATCAAGGGGCTTTTGTGCTGATTTGGTTGATTTGCATGCAGGCACTCGCAATTGATGCTTTGGGCAATGTGTTGATGCCTGTCAAGCACTCAATGTGCCTGTAAATCAAGGGGCTTTCATGTATTAGATGTATATGTGGCCAGGGGGAAGCATCGCGAAGACTCTGGATGCCTTCATGTGCGTCAATGTACCATGTATGATCAGAAATTGATCTTAAATCAAGGGGCTTTTCAAGATTTTATGCTTGTTAAGCTTGGCAAAGCAGCAAGCAAGACTTTTATGCCTTGAATCCTCAGAAATCAGCTTGCAGTCAAGGGGCTTTTGCCCAATTTCTGTTCGGGACTGTTGTATGCAGTGTTCGGGACTGTAAAAGTCTGATTTTCACTCATTTGGACAGCCAGGAGAGCATTTATTGCTACTGTACCTTTTGGTACAGATTTGGCACAGCTTTGTGCAAGTTTTGGCATGGCTGTACACTGATTTGAGTGAGAAAAAGGTTCAATTTCAGCTGCTGTACTTGCCGGTACAGGTTTGGTACATCACAGGTGAGCACTTGGTACTGTTGTACAGTACTTTGGAAGGGCAACAGAGCACATTTAAGGTGCTGTCCTAAATCTGCAGCAACCAGATTTTGGTGTTTTCATCACATACAGTGGGAGAAAAGTTGCATTTGTGCTTCTGCAGTGGGAGATAAAGCTTGGGAGAATAACTGTAAGCACTTTGTGTGCTTTTGGTGCAGTGTTTGCACATTTTGCAGGGAGTCAGGCATTGACAGGTTGCATATTGCTATGGCAACCACAGGTGAGAGCTCTTCATTGCTTCACATCAAGAAGCTTGAAGGCTCACATAACTATGATATTTGGCAAACCCAGTGCTATAATGTGTTGCTCCAGAAGAAGCAGCACAAGCCTATCAAAGAAAGGGGTGTAAAGCCCGCTTCTCTTACTGCTGAAGAGTGGGAAGATATGTTTGAGCTGGCAAGATCTACTATCATGTTATCTGTGTCAGACTCTTTACTTTTCAGCATTCGTGAAGAGAAGACCTTTTGGGGAATGTGGCAGAGATTGCAGGACTTGTATGCCCAGCAAAGTGCCGCAAGCAAAGTGTATTGGTTGAAGAAACTCATAGGTCTTCAGATGAAGGAAGGGGCGTCTATGACAGCCCATCTAAATGAGTTTAATGGTATTGTCAGCCAAGTTATAAATCAAAAGTTGGCAATGGACGATGAGTTCAAAGCCACTTTTCTCTTATGCACTTTGCCAGAGAGTTGGGACACATTCAGGACACCCACTAGCAATTCGAATGCTATGCTGTCATATGCAGATGTTGAGGGTGCTCTTCTTCAAGAAGAGATGAACAAGAAAAACAACTCTGTTGGAAAGTCCAATGCAATGAATACACGTGGGAGATCCCAACAAAGGGGTAAAAGCCAAGAAAGAGGAAGGAGCAAGTCTCGCTCCAAAAAGGATTTGGAATGCCATTATTGTGGCAAGAAGGGACACATCAAAAAGCAATGCTACAAATGGAAAAATGATCAAAAGGAAAAGGGAAAAGGCAAAGGCAAAGACAAAGATGAAGCCAAAGATGTAAAGCCAAAGGGCAAAAGTGGAGTCAAGATTGAAGAAATCAATGTGTCACATGCAGGTGACAGTGAGGATGAGGTCCTATTTACGTCTTCACTTGATGCCCATTCACTTCTTACAGGTGGTCATGGTATGCACTCATGGATCATTGATTCAGGTGCCTCCTTTCATGTCACAGGTTGCAGAGACTTGTTTGTCAGGTATACTGCTGGCAATGAAGGAGTGGTTTATTTGGGTGATAACCATGCATGCAAGATTCTTGGCAGAGGTGATGTGAGGCTTATGTTTTCAGATGGCTCACAGCTTATGCTCCATGATGTCAGGCATGTGCGTGAGATCAAGAAGAATCTGCTTTCTACTGGACAGCTTGATGATGCTGATTATGTTACCACATTTGGTCGTGGAAAGTGGAAGATTAGTAAGGACTCACTGGTTGTTGCCAGAGGCTCTAAGGTGGACACTCTTTACTTCATGCATGCAGGTGTTTGTCACCATGCTAATGTAAATGCAACCGAGCTGCCGGAAATTTCTATGTGGCATAGCCAGTTGGGACACATGAGTATCAAGGGAATGGAGCAATTGTCTCGTTTGGGTTACTTGCCTTCTCTAAAGTTTTCAAGTTTTCAGTTTTGTGAGCATTGTATATATGGTAGGCAACTACAGTGCCCCCACAAGAAAGCTCTTGGACAGAAAGATGCTCAGTTAGAGGTTGTGCATACAGATGTATGTGAGATGCCTCAGCTTTCTTTGGGAGGGGCGAAATACTTTGTGTTTTATATGTGAGATGCCTCAGCTTTCTTTGGGAGGGGCGAAATACTTTGTGTCTTTTATAGATGATGCCACACGTAAGGTGTGGGTTTATCCTCTTCGTTTGAAGAGTGATACATTCTCAGTGTTTGAGAAGTTTGTTGCTCTTGTTGAGAATCAAACTGACAAAACACTGAAGGCTTTGCGTTCCGACAATGGTGGAGAGTATATGTCCAAACAGTTTCAGGACTTTTGTGATGCTAAAGGCATCAAGAGGGTGCTCTCTACTCCTTATGATCCTCCACAAAACGGGACAGCAGAGAGGATGAACAGGACCATACAGGAGAAGGTCCATTCTATGTTGTCACATGCTGCATTACCTCATGGTTTTTGGGCTGAAGCTGTTATGACAGCCGTTCACCTTATAAACAGGTCACCTAACACGAGGCTTGGTGGGAAAGTGCCAGAAGAAGTATGGACAGAGAAGCCTCCGTCATACAAGCACTTGAGAGTATTTGGTTGCGTTGCGTACCTGCACATACGCAGGGAAATGCGCACCAAACTTGATCCTAAGTCTCACAAATGCATATTCCTAGGATATGGTGACATAGGTGAAATGGGGTATAGACTTTGGGATCCCGTGAATAGAAAGATTATACGCAGCAATGATGTCATTTTTGATGAAACATGCATGTATAAGGAGCCTGCAAGGCAACAGGAGCCTGGCAGAGTCATCTTTGATGATGATGGACATCATGGACAACAACCAAGGGATGTAAATCAGCCATTACAGCAGGAAAACCAGCCCTTAAATGGTGCTGAAAATGGTCCAAATGGACAGCCAGAGATGGCAGAAAATATCCCTATGGATATGCCACAGTTAGAGGAGATACCGGGCATGATATTTCAGCCTTATGGCATGGAACAAGAGCCACCAATAGGTGATATGCAGGCTGGACAGCAACCTGCAAATGATGGTCATTGGGTACGGAGGTCCACAAGACCCTCTAGAGCCCCTGACAGGTTTGTTCCAGGGGTTGACTACTTGATGCTTACTGATTGTGGGGAGCCCTCATGTTATAAGGAGGCTTTACAGAGGGCAGACAAGGCTCTTTGGGAGCGTGCCATGAAGTCAGAGATGGATTCTTTGCACAAAAATGGAACATGGAAGTTGGTGCATTGCCTGCAGGCAAAAAGGTTTTGCCATGCAAGTGGGTTTACAGGCTCAAAGTTGCACCTGATGCAAAGCCAAGGTACAAAGCTAGGTTAGCGGCTAAGGGCTTCAAGCAGGAATATGGTGTGGACTTTGATGAGATCTTCTCTCCAGTGGTCAAAATGACCACACTTAGAGCTGTGTTAGCTTTGGTTGCACATGATGATCTGGACTTGATTCAAATGGATGTGAAGACTGCTTTTCTTCACGGTGATCTCCATGAGGAGATATATATGCAACAGCCAGAGGGTTATGATGCAGTGAGTGGAAAGGAGAAGCTTGTATGCAAGCTGAAAAAGAGTCTTTATGGGCTCAAACAGGCACCAAGAGAATGGTATCATAAATTTGATACATTCATGAAATCCCAGAAATTCAGGAGAAGTGACATAGATCATTGCTTATACACCAAGAAAGCTTTGGATGGCAGTCTATTGATCCTCATCTTGTATATTGATGATATGTTGATTGCCGAGAAATCTCGTAAAGAGATGGATGCCTTGAAGAAGAGGCTGCATCAAACCTTTGATATGAAGGATTTGGGTGATGCAAATCACATCTTGGGTATGCGGATACTTCGGGACAGAAATCAGCATGTGTTGTATTTGTCTCAGAAGGAATACATTGGCAAAGTTTTGCAGAGGTTCAATATGGACGGGGGGAAGAAGACTAGTACTCCTTTGCCTCCATATGTGAAACTCAGTGCTATGGATAGCCCACAGTCAGATAGTGGCAGGGCTGATATGGCCAAGATTCCGTATGCTTCAGCTTGTGGCAGTCTCATGTATGCCATGGTTGCTACTAGGCCGGACATTGCATTTGCAGTGGGAGTGGTTTCTAGATACATGGCCAACCCTGGCAAGAAGCATTGGGAAGCAGTGAAAGGTGTCATGAGATACCTGAAGGGCACACAGGATATGTGCATTTGCTTTGGCAAACAGGATGCATTAGTGCATGGTTACACGGATTCGGATTATGCCGGTCATACTACCGGTTATGTGTTTACATTCACAGGAGGTGCTGTTTCATGGATATCCAGGATGCAGAAGTGCACAGCCTTATCTACTACAGAGGCCGAGTATATTGCAGTCACAGAGGCTTGCAAGGAGGCATTATGGCTATCTCGGTTAGTGGTTGATTTGGGCTATACAGGTGATATTCCATTGTTGCATTGTGACAGTCAGAGTGCCATCCAGTTGGCAAAGAACCCTGTCTTTCATGCAAAGACGAAGCATGTGGATGTGAAGTATCACTTCATCAGAGAGGTGATAGAGAACAAGCAAATTCAGCTTGTTAAGATTCATACGGATGACAACCCGGCTGATCTGTTGACAAAGAGTTTGCCTCCGGAGCGGTTTGCTCATTGCAGACACTTGATGGGCATTGGATGAGGCCAGTTTCAGCCTTGATATGGCCTTGTATATTATCATGTACATGCTGATTTTTTTTCTTTTCCTTCATTTAAGGGCACTTTGCCTTTAAGTGGGAGGTTGTTGGGGTAAAGGCATTATGCCCGCCCTTATAGTGTGTACAAGCCCATTGGTTATAGTACATAGTACACTTAGTACTTTTAATGTACTAAGTGCACTATGTGTACTAGTGCAATATACATGTGTGATAGGGGAGTCACACACTCAATGCTTGAGTTGACTTATCCCCACAACTCTCTCTCTCTCTCTCTCTCTCTCTCTCCCTAGTTTTCTGTGTATGTCTCCCACACATGAACTCTAACCTAACCCTAATTCTCTCTCCCATTCATCCACGTACCTGCGTATCCACTTCTATTGATTCTGCCCTCTCCTCGAATTCTCTGTCAATATCTCATCTGCCTCCTTCAAGAACCTTTCTCTCCTTTTCCTGCGTGCTTTGATTATGGCTCAAGGAATGGACGTCTGTACATATGCCAGGAAAGAAAGAAATACAGATGCGAAACGTCGCTTATTAGAGCCTCCTTTGTTGCAGGAAGAATCTACATCAGAAGCTCAATATGTATATGACACTCTTAAAGATGACTTCCAGCAGTCTCCCCAAGAATGGGGCAAACCCATTCCAGAGGTCACCTATAAGTTGAAATTGCCGTCCATTGTGAATCCCCTCAGGAAGCTCTCTCAAACTGCGGTCATAATATTCTTTCCAGGAAGAATTCCCGCGGCCAGTGATGTTGCACAATGGATCAAATCCATCCTTGGAGGATGCTTTGTAGAAGGAGTATACTTTGCTTCCAGAGGTTTTTATGAGGTGCATCTATCAGATGCTTCATGCAAACAGAGGCTTCTTGAGTTTTCTCCGCTGTTTTATGGGAGGCAAATGGTGCATGCTATGCCCTGGTCCCCCAACAAGGATTACCAAAGCCTGATACGGCACCACTGCCCAGTATGGGTTGAGGTTGCAAACTTTCCGGATTATATGCGTGAAGAGTTGCCTGGCTTGGCTGCCACTTTGGGACAGGTTATTTGTCCTCCACCCATGGGAAACCGTAACAGATTCTGTATACTTTGGGACACTGATATACCTACCCCTCCTTCTATTGCAGTTGAAGTTGAGGGGGTGCAATTGGGCAAAAAGTATTTTGAATTGAAGTGGGGTGTGTTTGCAGGTGCTTGTTTTACCTGTCACAAGTTTGGGCATCTAGCTTCTGAATGCCCGATGGTTCTCCATCAGCCCCCTCCAAATGCTTTGCCACCTGAGAAAGAAACAAGTGTGAAAAGACCAAGGGAGAAAAAAACCTAAAGGTTAAAGCTCAAAAGTTCCCTCACGTTGGTGGCCATTCTTCTCCTTTCTTCATAAGCTAGCAGCCAATACATGAGAGCTTGATGGTGGATCCTTCTCTTTTATAATTCAATTTTTTGACTTTGTGTGATGAGCCTAAGAGGCGATGAAGTTTCTCTTTTTCTCTCTTTTTTTTTTTTTTTTGGTAATTTAAAAAAAAAATGATGCGTTATGTTACAACTATCGCCTGGGTCTGCTGACGAATGCTTGCACAGGTTGTAGAAGAGACTGTCGTGTGTGTGTGTGTGCTGACGAATGCTTGCAAAAGGTCATACAAGAAACTACTACTTCACCCACCACTCTTGCTCGATTATCCTCTTGTTCTAGGGTTACAAACCCTTCCTCAGCTCTAGGCTCCTCATTTATGGGTTATAAGTTTGAAATTTCTCCTCACTTCTTCCCATAACTAATTCTAGATCCTTACTCCATGATTGGAGTAAGTTTAAACCTCCCATCTCCTTTTGTTCAGCTCAGAATGAGAATTTGTAAGCTAAGGCAGCAAATACAAATGCAGCCAGGAATGCAAAATCAGCTAATCAGGTGCACTCGCTTGTTAGAAAAGGAAAAGATAAAGGGAAAGAGAAGCTGAAGGAATCTGTGGGAATTGATCAGGATGGTTTCCAACAACCTAAGAAGGTAGTTGTTCTGAAGCAACGCCCTCTTCAATCTCGTGAATGGGATGCTTCTTCTCCTTCGCCAGGACAGACTTCTACTTCAGCCTCTGCCCCTGTCCTTCAAAATTGGGTGGGGGTCTTGAAGAAAGGCATCCCCATATGTGATTCAGAGGAGGGGAAAAATGCTATGTCCTACATGAGTAGTGAAGGCATGCAGCCTATGCAGGCAGAGGCTTAGCCTCTTTGAAGTTCTCCTTTTATCCTCACTTTTTTGTACATACCCCCTTTATGCTTCAAACACTTAAGTGCTTTACATATAATGTACAGAGCCTCTGCAATGTTTCAAAGTGGAGGCTTCTATGGAATTATGTACATAAAATGCAGCCAGATATTGTTTGTTTGCAAGAGCACAATCAGCACTCCATGGCTGGACTGTGGACATCATGGCTTTTTGCAGGGTTATGATATATATTATGCTGGTACCGCTACCTATTCAGCTGTATGCATACTGGTGAGACATGAGTTGGAGCCTCAGTTGGCCTTCAATGACAGCAGTGGCAGATGGATTGTCATACAATGTAATGTCAATGGTGATATTCTTGAGTTTGCATCAGTGTATGCCTCCCAGACCTCGGCCATGAGGGCTACATTGTGGGACTCTATATGCAGATATCCATGGAGATCCAATGCATTCATCTGTGGGGATTTTAATAATTCCCCTCTGCTTAGGGATAACACCACTTCACGGTCTCATATGCTATCTTTGGAAAGGCAGAAATGGGATGGCATGCTTCTCTCTGTGCAGGCTGAAGATTTATGGCTACTTCTTCAAGGGTCGGTCCCTGGATATACCTTTCACCATAATGCACTTACCACATATTGGGCAAGGCTAGATAGCTGGTATCTGTTTTATCCACAACAATTTGCAGATTTCAGCCCTCATCTACTAATAGATTTCTCATTGGGATTGTCAGACCATGCTCCATTGTGGATGAATTTACAGCTTGGCATGCCTCTGGATGATTTGCCACTTTTTCCGAGTAGATTGTTGCATGTTAACAGCGCATACTTCTAGCACATATATTTCCGGCCGATGATTAAATTTGCTATTCATCCTTTGCTATTGCATGCCCAGGAGGACATGAATTTTGCTTGGGACAGCTTTGTCTCTTGCATGCAAAATGTCATTAGGGAGTATGGCAAGTGGCATATGACTGAATGGAGGAATGAGATTAGGGGGGCAAAAAAGACAGTGCAATAATTGACTGAGTTTTCTCAATCTAGGTCACTTACGGATTCAGAAAAGGATTACCTATCACGTGCTCAATCAAAACTTTCTGCTAATGATTAGAGGAAATTGCACAAATGGCAGATAAGGGCGAGAATGAAGCCCCTCATGGACAAGGGCTGCTCATCAAAAGCATTCTTTCAGGGGTTGCATGCTACTCGAAAGAAAAACTCATGCTTAAGGGTTAGGAAGTTGGATGGTTCTTGGACTCATTCTTTTTTGGATCTCCAAGATGAATGCCACAACTATTTTCAGAAATTGTTCTCTGCTCCTCCTTTCCCATCTAATCAAGTGATTGATGCATGGACTGAGTTACTCCAATACGTTTCTGCAATAGTTGAGCCGGATAATGCTCTTGCTTTGGAGAGGCCTTTTATTCACACAGAATTGGATAATGCATTGTTCCACCTCAGTAAATATAAGTCTCCTGGCTGGGATGGCCTTACGGTGGAATTCTACATTTCTTTTTGGGATGATTTGAAAGAGGTCCTCTTGAGAATGATCAATGTGGCATGGCAAGAAAATCAGTTGCTGCATTCTTGGAAACATGGCATAGTCAAGCTTGTGCCCAAAAACCATCTGTGTGATCACATATTTGATTGGAGGCCTATTACATTGATGCCGGTAATTCACAAACTTATTGCCAAAATGTTAGTGCATAGGCTTCATGGGATACTCCATGCAGGTCTTCACCCTTATCAGTATGGGTTTCTGCCGCGAAGACAAATCCATGACAATATATCCAATGCCTTGACTGCAATTGAATATGCTAAGTATTCTCGTCAGGATGTGCTGATATTGCAGGTGGATATTGCTAAGGCATTTGACAATGTTCAATGGGATTTCATTTCTCAGATTATGACAAAGCTGGGCTTTGGTCCCAAGATGGCAAATGCTGTTTATTGGCTATACTCTGGCGCTACTGCTCAATGCATTCTTGGGGGCCATTTGTCTCGATCATGGATATTGGGTCGATCGGTTAGACAGGGCTGTCCTCTTAGTGCTCTCTTCTATGCCATTGCCACTCATCCTCTGTTGATGTATCTTGATCATCTAACAGACTCAGGACAGATGACTGGTCTTAAAATCCCAGGGGCTAAACCTTTCTTGGCACAAGCATATGCAGATGATTCCTTCTTTATGCCACAGAATTCTCCTACGGAACTTTGCAAGCTTATGGCCACTCTCTCATTATATGGACAGGCAGCTGGATTGCATATTAATTTTGATAAATCTAAATTAATACCCCTGAAAGAATGTGATTGGCATTCTATTCTTTGGCCGGGGCAGGTGGTGCATTCCAGAGATGTGGTCAGACATTTGGGATATCCCATTGGATGGCATATCTCAAGAAAGCAGCAACTAAAATGGATTTTCCAAAAACTCCATCATAAGCTGGAATACTGGAAGATATCTACTTGGCCTCTTCATGTCAGGCTCAGAATTGTGCAATCCATAGTGATGTCTTATGTTCAGTTCTATTTGCCTTTATTGCATTGGTCCTCCAGGGATATTTCAGCCTTTATGTCTCAAGCTATGGAGATATTATGGAAGACAAAATCTGCTGTTAAAGCTTTGAGACTGATGAAGATGGAAATGGTGTGTTCCCCAAGGATGCATGGTGGACTCAATATTCTCAATATAAGATATCATGTACTTGCAAGGAAGGCTACTATGTTGCACACTTTCTTTTGCCAACAACAGCCATGGACTTGTATGTTAGCGTCCATGTGTGTCAACATGAGGACTTCAGCTTATGGTCATTGGATTACGGATCATTGGGAGGTTGTTATTGGGAGATTTCAAGGCATGATACCTGGCTGTCCTTTTTCCACTGCCTTAATACTTGACTAGAAACAAGTTCTCTCTAAGGTCAAATGGGCTCCTCGTAATTGCTTGGGGATGAACTCCATGAGGAAGGAAAGTATTCATTGGAGTGCCATTTTTGACACTCCACTTGCCTTGGAGGAACCTGTTCGGGCATACAATCTTATGAAACTGGGAATTAGGTACATACATGATGTGGTGGATGATCGAGGATATGTCTTATCCTTTCCTCGGGCCACTCCTACCTATGCATTGGGAATGCATCATAGGCCAATATGGAAGAAAATTGCTGATATATTGCTTCCTTTTTTACCTATTCCAACTATGGCTGACATAGACAGGCTCATGGATTGGCAATTGTGCTCATCTACTGCAAGCACTCATCCTGTTCCCCTTCCAGCCTTGACCTCCATCAAAGCTTACAGGCTTTTTCAGCCTCCCCCATGGATTCAGCAACATGCCAATTCTGTGGCATATGAGAAAGCCTCTCTCTTGGTGGCGGAAGAATCTCCGCATGTTATGGAAGTGTAAAATGCCACTGAAGCAAAGACTCTTTCTTTGGAGATGTTTGATAGGCACATTATCAGTTGGGGTCACACTTGCCAAACGTCACATTGCACCATCCACATGTCTAAGATGTTCAGCTCCCTCAGAGACCTTTCTTCATCTGCTGTGGCAATGTCCTTGTTCCAGGACCCTCCTCAGCAGAATTTCAGGCTATCTTCGGCTCCGATTCCCGAGTCACAGATTTTGGGAAACATTTTTGGCTTTTTGGCAGATTATTGCAGTCTTTGTCCCGATACTCACTATTTCTTTTTTGGGTGAGATATTGGGCTCTTTGGACAATTTGGAGTGAGCACAACATGGCATACTTGGGTAGGCTGAATCAACAGTCATATGAATTCTTCAGAGCCTCATTGCAGCAATCCTTATATGATGCCTGCCATGAGGGTGATATGGATGCTTCTTGCATAGAGCTCTTCTGTTTATGTTTTTGACATTTGGGTTCCTCTCCTTTATGGAGATCTCCCATCTTTGTAAATTTGTGAACATATAAATATACTGCACTAGACATTACCAAAAAAAAAAAGTGTGTGTGTGTGTATATATACACGTACACACTAATGTCGTTAGTAGGGATGTTGTAGTATTTAGTCCATACTATGCATGATGGAGTTGATGGGTTATTGTCTTGTGGATGACTACCATAAGGTTATAAATTGCACTTTCTTCCAAGGTGAATTTGGGCATGTTCGTCGATTCATCTAGGTATATATATATATATTATATGTATGTATGTATATGTGTACACACACACACACACACACACACACACACATATATATATACATATGTATGTATATATGTGTGTGTGTGTGTGTGTGTGCGCGCGCGTGTACACACACACACACACACACACACACACACACACACACACACACACACACATATATATATATATATAGAGAGAGAGAGAGAGAGAGAGAGAGAGAGAGAGAGAGAGAGAGATTTTATTAACGTCTTCCAAAAGACCGAACTCAGCCTATGAGACAAATCAGTGTCCCAACAAAATGAAAGAGTACTGAACTAAAAAGCTGAATCTGGGTGTGCAATAAGTACAATGAGTGGGGGAGGGGATGGAGCTCTACTACTAGGAGAATGCAAAGCTATATGCATGGAGTATACAATCATGATATGCAACCTAGCTAGCTCCATCCTGTATCATACTGGGGGTATAAAATGGTATACATCAATGAAGGGGGTGTCCACAGCTCCCTGAAGAACATGCCTGGGTCTGCTCTGAAGCGAGCCAGTCGCTCCACACCCTCTCTGTGAAACTGAGCTGTGATCTCTGTCATCTCTCTTTGGTATAGGCGTGGTGTCGGAAAGCCAGGTGTCCTCTGTATCCTGCGGGCTCTGCGGGCTCTGAGTGTCTCTGCTCTCTGGAGAGTAATTCCCTGTTGTGTAGGGGCTGGGAGTGGGGTGGATCTCTGAAAAAATGTAGTAATCTGTGTCTGTCGTCCCCCCTCTGGAGCTGTCTGAGCCTGTAATGATGTCTCTTGTGACGCTCTATGTCTAGAATGAATCTCCCCAGTATGTGCTGGTTTGCTGCCTCAAAGAGCTGGTGTAGGGAAGGTGGCTCTCTAAATAAAATGAGATATCTCTCTCTGATGGCTGTATATGCTCTGCATCTGCGTACATAATGCTCCTCACTCTCCACCTCCTCTCTGCACAATCTGCATACCCTCTCCTCTCGGGGGATCTGTGCTGCTCTGCCAGTCTCGATCTCCAATCGATGTGATGAGACTCTAAGCTGACCAATAGCTACTCGGGAGCCGTGTGGTAAAAAGCCCTCCATGTATCTAGGCCTCTCTATAAATGCATCATCAGTGATACTCATGAAGTGATCTCTGTAGTACAACATCTTCGGTGGAAGAGGCTGTGTATGTGGGAAGCTCTGTAATGCAGCCGTGTGTAGGAGGGATGCCAGCTGGGCTGTAATGGTATCCATAGGTACCAGGGGATCCATGAATAGGAGCCCATCCTCTACTTTGCCAGTGTATATGTCTGCCATGTCATGTGTGAAATAGATGGTAGTGTGTGGCGTCGGTATGTGGGGGGCTGGTGATACTGGTGATCCGGCTAGTGAAAATGCCAAGTATGTATGATCTGCCCCAATAGGACGAGGTGGGATGGAGAATGAGGTGACAAGCTGTGATGCCTCCAAAGACCCCATAATGTAGTCTACCACTGTGTCTCCGGTCCGTGTATGACCCCCATGTGGGAAGCATGTTAGCCCTCCTGATCCCGGCCACTGTAGCATCCCGTTATAAATAATGAGACGATGCCTGGCTCCCAACTCTAGTAAGTGGTCCCCATAATGTCCTCTGTCTGGTCCAGTGTCCTCTGATGCCCGACTAGCCCCTATCTCCTGTGGATCCACAGGGTGGAGGATCTCCATGTCATCATAGTCATACACCTCACACTGTCTGCTCTGCTATGGAAAAGAGCAAGAAATAAGCCACGATAGACGTGGATTTCTCGCTAGGAGATGGCCTTTATTGCAAGATACGTGTGTATCTCAAGAGCCATGGGTGGTAATAGCTAAGGTCCTTATAGAGGGGGTCGCACTTGTGCATGGTAATACCAAGATTGATGGTGGGATGTAGTGAATGGTTCCCAATAGGTTCGAGTGGTAGCTTCACCTCTCCTTTCTCATTTGATGATCTCATGGAAGGAGGTGTTGGCACACACTAAATGGAAGCCTTCAGATCAACGGTTGTAGTTGAATTCTATGGTAGGTGAGGTGTTGGCTACTTCACAAATTCTGGAGTGGCCTGACAAAATTGTTGAGCGGCCAAATTTCAATAGAATGGCTCAATTGGGACTAGTGAGAATTTTGGATGCTTTGTTGTCACGTGGAGGTCGCTTATTGTCTTTTCGGAAAATCCGTCAATATTTTCAGGTTCCATGCGGATATGTGCAGTTATGGGAGAAGGTGAGAGCAGCACTTACACTGTTTGGTGATATTCCTCAGTTAGAGGATTAGCAACCTTGGTTAGTTTGGGCATTTAGAAAGCCTGAGGACATTGTCTCGTGTACAATAAATCAAGTGTACCATATGATGGTGGAAGATAAGCGCTAGATCACTGAGAAGGCTAATAGGGTATAAAATATCAGGAAGAGTAGGGCCTGGTGGAAGGAAGTAATCTTACAGGGTTGGTGA
Source organism: Cibotium barometz (assembly GCF_041138505.1). NCBI lineage: Eukaryota > Viridiplantae > Streptophyta > Polypodiopsida > Cyatheales > Cibotiaceae > Cibotium > Cibotium barometz. The sequence goes on from NC_141046.1 coordinate 28,200,645, forward strand.
TCTATGATTCCATATCAAGGGAAGGTGCTCCTATGGCACATGCTAGTTGGAGGTCTACCATTGGGGGACCAGTTGCGAACGCGGCAGATTGCTTCTGGTAATTGTGTGTTTTGTTCTACATGCTTGGAAACATGTCCGCATCTTTTCATTTCATGTTTGGTGGCAAAGAAGGCGTGGGATTTTCTTTCACACGTTTGGACTCCGTTGATAGATAGGCCCGCCCGTAAAGGTTAAAGACTGGATTTTTGGCAGGATTCTGAATAGGCTAGATAACCCAGAACATTCAGTTTTTTTTCATTTTTTCAAGTGGACATGTTTGTGTGGCATATCCGATTAACTGGGAATGCCTTCATATTTGATGCAAAAGCGGGTATTACAGCTCACATAGGTTGTATAAAAGGGCTACCATTGTGGCAAGTCTCTTTCTTGCGATTAGCTCATTTGGTGGAGAATGACACGGCTATATATTGGATGAGGGTACTACGAGCTACACCTGTAGTTCGGAGGAATTAGTGAGGGAAAGCTAGTACATCACATGGCAGCCATGTGGCCATTTGTAAAGTAATTTTGGTAATATATCTTCTATTACGAGAGAGAGAGAGAGAGAGAGAGAGAGAGAGAGAGAGTTATATTAAACGTCTTGAAAAGACCCAATGGGTCTGTGAGACCAAAAGTGATACAATAGTGTCCATGTAATCTCATCATGGTACAAAAGAAAACAAAGATGAGCTATGAGCTAGGAATGTCAAATCCGAGCCATATGTTACAAAATGGGACAATCATCATCATGCAGTCTATGGAGCTACCCCCCGGTAGGAGGAGGGGGCCATCAAGGATAGAAAGCATGGGGGTAGCCTGTAGAAGGCTCTGCAGATCCGTTGGGCGTGGGAAGGTGGCTCTGTGCCTCTCCAAGATCTCCTCAAGCTGGGGCTGATGTCTGTGTTGCTGGTGAGGTCCAGGGAGCTTGGGACGTCGGGCTCACTTAAGTGCCATGGCCGGATCTAGAGTCATACCAGAGTGGGGTTTGACGGGAAGTCGGGCACTCGAGAATGTCTCTCTCGATGAGGCTGGGGGTATGTCATCCATGACTGGTGTGGCGTCCTCTCACGGTCGTAAGAACCGAGTGATGGTCACCTGGGGCTGGGATGGATGTCTCTCTCGAGGTCTCAACTCCCTAATCAGTGAGTCTCTGTGGCGATGAAGCTCTAGTAGGAAGAGGACTAGGCACAATTGAGGATAGGATAAGTGTGCCATGCATCGTCTCGGTTCTGTGTGTGTGTGTGTGTGTGATTTCTCTGTGTCAAAAGATAAGGCTTCAAGCCTACAAAAGCATGTACTTGGTTAAGGTTCAACACATCAGTCAAATCATCAAGTTGTGCAATCTAGTTCTCACTCTACGGCTTTGCCATCTGTCTCACTGTACATGGCTAGACCCTCAGGAGCTTCCCACCAAATCTCGGTTCTACAGTGAGCATTTTCTCAAGCTCACACCAAATGGATTCATACAACGGCCACATGTCACATGTCACATGCCATGAGGATGGCGATTGGCTGGATCTGAGTCTCATCCCACTTGCTGAGGATAGAGACAGGGAGATACGAGTGCATACAAGAGCAGAGGATTTGTCAGATGTGTACCTTTGGGGAGGTAGAGACAAAGGAGCACTATATCTGCAGATGCCTCATGAGATTTGGGGCCGATACCATTGCCTATTCAGGGAGGATTTGGCCCACTCTCTAGGGTGATGGATTATGAGGATCAGCGTTGCCTAGGCCTATTTCTGTTGGAGATGCGTCGCCACAGAGAGAGACTATTCAGGACACATCACCGAGAGTCCTCACAGTTTTTTGCCCAGACAACCCCCGAGGTGACCAGACGTCATACCCATGAGCAGGATTCATCCCAAATCAGGCAGACCCGCCAACGCCTTACCTAGAGCACCCATTAGCGAGGGGTCACCATTGAGAGAGCATGCCAGATTTGATGAGCCCGATGTCCACGGCGCATGCTCACCCAGGTGCAGACCCTGGACACAACAGCTCCAGGTTCGGGACATACTTGAGTGGTATCGGATCTGCCTCTCCCTATGAGTGGATGTGTCTCACCTCATAGATGTAGATGTGGATGGCATGGACACACCAGCTACATGATGTACACATGCCCCAAGGCCCAAAGCCTTTAACTAAGCAGCATTATTTTGTCTTTTTCGTCTTTTTACCAGTTTTTTGTAACACATAATTTTCCCTTATGTCTCATAGACCTTATGAAGATGTTTAATATAACTTTCTTTTCTCTCTCTCTTCAAAGGACCATAAGTTTAATATGTTTTATTAAACTTATGGTCCTTTGAAGAGAGAGAGAGAGAGTGAGAGCTAGGTTGCACCCATGGTAGGCATGGAGTTTCGAAACGGGTTTCAAAGGTTTCAAGAGGTTTTGGTCCATGCATGAAATGCCGTCGGAGAGGTTTCGTAAAAAACTCAAAGATAAACATATATCTCTATACATAGACTCTAAATATATATATATATATATATATATATACCTAGATGAATCCAGAAACATGCCCAAATTAACCTTATAAGAAAGTTCAAGTTATAAACTCATGGTAGTCATCTAAATATTGATGCACATTGCACAAGATGTCAAATTAACACATCAGATGAGTTGTAGATGAGCTGCAAGAGCAGTCATGACCATCTTCAAACTTGAACTGAATAAATCACAGCTACACAAGCAATATTATGCCCTGCGATTTATGGGTAGAAATCATGACATGAACATTCAAACACATCTTCATAAGACAAAAACACATGTTCATGAAATGATTCATAGATGAAAAAAAGGAGAGTAGTCACTAGAGCCATAAATGAAGAGTCAAGGCTCTCAAGTCAAAGAGGCTACATCAATGAAAAATGAGAACAAAAAAAGAGTTTTAGAAAAAGCCTTCAAAGAAACGTGAGTTTCAAACACGAAACGTTTCCCCAAGATCTTTCATGGAAGAAACGCGTTTCTTGGCAACTATGGTTGCACCACTCAATGATGATGTGATTGATGTGTTGAACCTTCACCAAGTACATGCCTTTGTAGGCTTGAAGCCTTATCTTTTGACCCATAGAAATCACACACACACACATACACTGAACTGATGAAACGTGGCACACTCATTGTATCCACAATTAGGGGGTGTTCACACCTAAGAGGGTATTTACACCTATTGAACCCGAATCATAACAATATCCTCATACACTCTCCCTCTCGAATCTCCTTACTGGTGTATGGTGACCCATTGTGAGGGAAGTAGCATGCAGCAATCAAACTTGTTGAAGTCCTTTGGTCTTGATCACCCACACAGGTATTGCACATTTGTGTCCTTCACAATAGAGAGAATCTTCAAGAGGTGTGATCGGAAAAGCACAGCTACTACACATGCAGCTATACCCTATCACAATTGGTAGTCCTCTCTCTGTATTAACTCTGTCTATGTAAGTTTCACTTAAGTTTCCAGGATCTGATCATGAAGTGCCATTGCAATTCAAACTTCGATATTTAGCTTTTCTGTGGCCTTTTTCGTTGTCCCATAGATCCCACATTGTCATGCTATGTGTGTGTGGGTGTGAGAGAGAGAGAGAGAGAGAGAGAAAGAAAGAAAGAAAGAAAGAAAGTCATATTAACTTCCGCGGAATGCCTTGAAGGCATATGAGAGAGAGAGAGAGAGAGAGAGCCCTTTACCCAACAAACTGATTATTGAAGTCTCCACTGTGTACAGCTTTTCTAATTTATATTTGACAGTGCAGGTAGCTTCGTGGTGGGATTACGGGTACCAGACGACAGCAATGGCGAACAGAACAGTAATTGTTGACAATAATACCTGGAATAACACCCATATCGCAACAGTGGGCACAGCCATGTCTTCCCCAGAGAAACAAGCATGGGAAATTTTCCAGTCTCTCGATGTGAAATATGTCTTTGTAGTATTTGGAGGTACGTAAATGTAGTGTTAAATTGTATAAGTCTTTCTTAGATTGTTGCATCTCACCCCTTCTTTGCCTTATAAAATCTTGGTATTTTTTTCTCCAGGATTAGTTGGCTATCCAAGCGATGATATAAATAAGTTTTTATGGATGGTGCGGATTGGAGGGGGGGTGTTCCCCCACATAAAAGAGCCGGATTACTTGGTAATGACCCTAACCATCCTCATCTTAACTGTGTTCGATTTATGCAGTAGTTCTATTCCTCAAGTCTTGTTGAGAGTTTGATCGTGTTTTGCAGAGAGATGGCACATACAGAATCGATGCACAGGCCACACCAACTATGTTGAACTGTCTGATGTACAAGCTTTCATACTACCGGTAAGATTTTGTTGTATTGCAAAAGATTCTCTTCTATGATAGCTTTAGATGAAACATGACTATGGATGAGTCTGGATCCTCTGTTTTTACATGGTATTAGGTTTGCTGAGTCATCCACAGATGGGAAAGGTTTTGATCGTGTACGGAAGACGGAGATTGGGAAGAAGAGTTTCAAGTTGACACACTTTGAAGAGGTTTGTGCTGCTGGCAGTTGCAGATGCATCTGCCGCAGGTTTGGTGTCAGTTATGGTAGACTCAGTTCTTTTTGCAGTTCTTAATGATCTCAACTGTTTCCAGGTCTTTACAACCCATCACTGGATGGTCCGTATCTACAAGTTGAAGTCACCCAAGAACAGGGTCCGAGGAAGGTTTAAGAGGAAAGGAAAGCGAGTAAGTTTCTCAACTTCTCCAAGTTGCATGTCCTGTAAATTATAGTCATTGTTAGGAATCAAAGTAGGTTGATAGGTTCAAGTGATTGCCAATCGTACTCTACTATGTTCTCCCTATGTAAAAGTCTCAGTAGCCGGAAAGACTGTTTTGTACTTAAACCTTTTCTCACCGTTTGGAGATCAGCTTGGATGTTCTTCCTAAAGGCCGTTTTGTAACTTCCGGTATTCCCTTTATTGGGAGCTTAGCTTGAATTCTTGGTGTCCTTGTTATCATGGTTCTGCTTTTATATGTGAACTCACATGATTTGTGGGATCGGAGAGAAAATGCTTGGGCTGAGCCAACACTCGAACATGCTTAACCTTTTCTGAGTAGTGTCCATGTTTATCTTAGCTGGCAACTCTCGTCCTTGCATTATGCATATCAATACCTTCTATAGCCTAGAAAGCAAATGTTCATATGGATTTTTTGCAACCATGCAGGCTGCTAAAACCCCCAAGATGGTGAGCAGCAAACTGCAGCCCCGGCGGAACCCCTTTGTGGACATGGCGCTCAATTAGTATGTAATTTTCCTGGTCAAGCTTTTGCAAAGCTAAAAAATGTATCATTGTTTCTTAGAGGGAAGAGTTCAGCACTCTGAGGTAGTCAGGCAGAGTATGATTTGCCATCTCTAATTTTATGGTGGTTTTTTCTACTTAGAAAGGGCATGGAAATGCCACCATACAATAGAAATTCCCTGCAGTAAATCCGGCAACATCAGGGCAGTTTCAGGTTCCAGCCTTTCAAATGGAACTCTCCCATGCATGCTCACCTTGGTTTGCAATCTCCTCGGTCTTGGGAGTGTATCTGAACATGATTTTCTCCTAAAAGGGTGTTGCGACTTGATGAAACAGGCTGGAAATAGTCTGACCTCTAATTTTTAAAGAGCAACATGATCAATCATGTGGGTTTCGCAAACATGTCAACATTATAGTGTCTCTAGATAAATGAACTTTTGCAGGATAGAATCACCTTTGGATGAACCTTCAGCCATCAACAAACATCACTCAAAAAGTTGGCATTGGTGGTGGATTGTATTGAATCTTTAGTAATACGTGATTTTTGTGGTCGCTTTGATGCAAGAATATCCCCAGTTGAATGTCAAGAAAGAAACCCCTCTCTTTCTCTCCCGTTACACACACACACACACACACACAGTCTCTCTCTGTGTGTGTGTGTGTGTGTGTCTCTCTCTCTCTCTCTCTCATATAACCTTAATAACCATAATGTAAGTGAAAATAAATGAAAATGGTTCGTTGATGCGCAATAAAGGCATGCCATGTCAAGCGTAATTAGGCCTCTTGGAACCTTCAGCTCTCTTCGACGCTTCATCTCCTCCTCCTCAAGACTCAGGCTCCCAATCCCCCCATCCACAGCCCACGCACCACACAGCCCCGGCCATGAAGAGAGACAAGAAGCTGCTCAAAGCCGATGAAGCTCAGAAATGAGATCATCCGGTAGCTCCAAAGCACAAATGAGCTACAGTCTGCCCTACAAAGCCGAATTGCAAGAGTTAACGTGCATGCATATGATTAAAAGACGTGTCCAATATACTAAGAAAGCAAGATTGCATTAGATCTCTTACTAAAGTGATCCAATGAAGGTTGTGTATGCAAATTTGATTTATTTCAAAGCATATTACAATCTATTTAATTTAAGTGGAAAAAAAAACGTTGTGGGTGCATATTGCCTACAGGATCCAGAGTGTTATATGGCCGAGTTTGAAATTCGACTTTGGCTCCTCAAAGCTTGGAAATAAGGAAGTTGACAAAAGGAATAATGATGACCAAGAATTGTTCAGGCTTTTGATTGATAGCAAAAAAGGGGATGACATAGCCGCATAAATAATGACAATTGATTGAATTAAAATTTGCTCATGCCACCACATAACAAGCTCTTTCAACCCTTGAACCCAACATAGTGAACAATTAGCATGAAGGTCAAAGTCATCTTCTCCAACATGGTGGTCTTCAACCTTGTGCTGAATTCCTTAAAGCTCAACGATTCTCTTTTCTTCACTTGGGTAGCATGACACTCTTTTTCAATTGCAACAAGTACGTTCACCCATATGGTGGCATAACATATGTTAACACTATTTTGTCTCCCATTGTAAGCTAATACTTTTTTATGTAATGGGTTAGCCAATAACTTAGCCAAGTGTCAATCTTTTGAGTCCATGTAACAATATAAGTTACTTTTTGCGTGTATGGAGATACATTCTTTTTGAGTCCATGTAACAATATAAGTGACTTTTTGCTTGTATGAAAATACATTCTTAAACATAATAGAAATGACTCTTGACTAACTCCTGTGCATGAGAAAGAGAGTGAGCTTGAGACAGTCTTGCCTATTGTGTGTTTTGCCTCCTCTTTTTTTTCTTGTGTGTGTGAGAGAGGGAGTGAGAGAATAGATCATCTCTCGTATGTTAGAGCAACCACAGTTAGTGACACTCGTGGAGCGAACTAGGAGAGTGAATGACCAAATAAAGGCACCACCTAGGGGCACGACTTGGTGTGGGTAATAGATAAGTTCCAAATGAGAATTTTGCACTTATACTAGTTAGGTTGCGGTAGGAAGTAACATCTTTGATGCCATTGCTAGGGGGATGTCTTGCTACCTTCCCTCTTTTTATTTGCTAGCTTAGTACACTTGAGATGTGTTTTCTTGCTTGTGTTCTTTGAACATGGTGTTAGGTTGAAAAGATTTGTTTATTGTTACTTTATTTTGCATTGAAAGTTGAGGACCATGGAACACTTTGGGAAAACCTTGTCAATGGGTTTTTGTGCACAACATAGCTTCCAATTTGGTGTAATTTATTGTATCCTATTTATTTTAAGCATTTATTTTATTAAAAAAAAATTAAAATCCATAAAATTTGAGCTTAATAATTTCAATTGATAGAAAAATTAGGTGCACTCATACTTGATTCATTCATTGAAACCTAGGTAACAACTCAAAAACTCAAAATTTGCAAGAACATCTCAAAAATTTGAAACCTACAAAATGTACACATTGTTTGCATTGTACGTTGTATATTATCATTTTGTACATGAAAAAAAATGATAACATTATCCACCACAGACAAATGAAAATTTGATACATGGTAAATGAAATGAAAAAAACATTATACATTTTAAAAATATATCATACAACTTGATTGTCAGTCAAATAGTTTGAACTTTGTCTTATATGTGTATGTTTCATTTGATACGTCATACTTCTCATATCATCTTGTACATTTTGATTGGTACACTGTATAATATCACATTATATTATATGTCGTACTTTTAATATCATCTTGTACATTTTGATCGATACAATACGTGTGCGAAGCCATAAAAATTGGCATGTACATTTTATTTTATGTCATATAAACCATATTGTATAACCATACAATTTGAAAAATATGTTACATTTGCAATTGTACGTATAAACCATATATGTCGTATATAATACCATATAGAATATTTATAATCCTACGTAGAAAAATTATATTATACACATACAATTGTAGAAAACTAAAAACTTAGACATATATTTTTGAGTTTTGGGGCACATTTTCAGAGCTTGAGAATGCTCAAGTTTTTGAGCATGATAGGTTTGATCCTGAACCTATCCTACTTGATGCAATTGATTTTTTGAGTTAGATAGGTTCATTAATTTTTAGTAGGATAGCTCAACCTTGAACCTTCTTTCAGCCTTCATTCGCTGTGTTGAACGAGGTTGAAGGTTTAGACCAATCATAATTCATCGCCATCCAACTTGCTTCCAATTAATAACTAGTTAGAAAAATACGAAATTACACCACGTTTGCACAAACAAATCCGGACGCAGTGAGATCAAATCGAAAGCATAACAGGGAAGTCCTACTTGATGCAATTGAGTTTTTTTGAGTTAGATAGGTTCATTAATTCAGAATAGAATAGGTTCAATCTTTGAGTTTTTTGAGTATATGGGTTCTTGAACCAACCCAATTAATTCACTTGAGATCAAGAAGAATCATTGTGAATGATGTCAACAAAAGTACATCTAACAAGATCCCCTTATAAACAACTAAGCTTAGGTTCATGTCACTCATGTATGATAGTTTGTGAAGTGTTGTTGGTTTGAGATGTTAGGAATCTTGAAATGAGTTAAAGCATGATACTTGTGGCAAAAATGTAGTACTATATTATTAGTACGTTTTAGGTTAGGTAAATGATGAACTAATGCATGCAAACTATCACATTAGATTTTTCTGCTTTTCAAAATTTTATTTAATACAGTGTATGCACTTTTGGCAAAAATGTAGTACTATACTATAAGTATGTTTCAGGTTAGGTAAATGATGAATTAATGCATGCGAACTATCACATTATAGATTCTCATATACGCGCACTAGTTCACTTTTCAAAATTTCATTGTATTGACAATCCTTTTGGTACTTTCTTTGCTAGAGAGCCTTTGATCTGAAGCTACGTAGAAAAAGAACAAGCAGACATGTGAGTGTGTGATACTCTGTGCTCTCTCTCTCTCTCTCTCTCTCTCTCTTTCTCTCTCTTCTTCTTCTTCCTCTTCTTCTTTTGCTCTGTTTCATAGGAATATACTCTAACTTTGTAAATAGAAGCCCAACATGTCTCCAAATAAATCCACATCAAAGCTTGGGATCGATCCCCTCTCCCCCACACGAGGAAATTGATCACCTCTCCCATTAGGAAATCAATGACCTCTTGCACCAAGAAATCGATCACCTCTACCACTAGAAAATCTGTAACAAAGGGAAAGGGAAAGTGTAAGGCACAAAAAATCCTTTTAATTCTAACATGTGTTAAGCATGGATGGAAATTTTTCCTTAGAGCTAGGCTCGAATTGTATCCGCGTTCAAGAAATGGATGCTTGATACCTAGGGCACCAATGACAAGGCTAGCTACCATGGCTATCATATCAGCGGTCTCGAGGGAGGTTTGTTTGAGGAATTCATTGTAAGTATACAACATGATATACGAAACCCAATTGGTCATTAACACGAGGTAGGCACTATTTTAGCAAGAGCATATGCTGTATCTGCTCACAAAATTCAAGTGGATTGGGACAACTTTGCACAACATAGAGATCAAAACTTGAGGGTTGTGCGCTTTTGCCGCACAGGTCGTAGCTGGGGACTTGCCAGACACCATATGCGAGCCACGAATGGCTACAAGCATACAACCAGGGAAGGAAGCTCAAACAGAATGCCAAAGGGTGTGTCACTCACCGCTCAACCGCCGCCTTGAAGGATTCCCGTGTCGCAGCTGTGAAGGAGGAGCCGCCGTCGTCGCTCTACCGCTGTCGCCGTGCCGCTACACAGTGCGCTCGATCGCCCTCTCACTCTCTCTCTCTCTCTCTCTCACACACACACACGCAGGAGAAGGAAACCAAGGAGATAAGGCAAGAGCACTCTTGTATTCACAACACATGAGAATGAGGATTTTAGGGTTACATTTGACTCATATAGGTGACTTGGCCGTTCACACTTGGGCGCCCATACATGGCCGGCCGACCCTAACCCTTATCCTACTGATATCCAAGGTGCGCCTCTCATCGGCGATCACCCAATCCCTTCATCCTTAACATATGGTGCCAACAAGCCCGGCCATGGCTCAGAATATTTAAATTAATGACGTAAAATATAGTACGTCGCCATGTCCGCCATGGGTTAACATGCCCCCCTTCCTGATGTAGATTCGTCCTCGGAAGCTATGGTATGGTAAGCTCGAGAGGGTGTTGTGGTAGACCGTCTGCAAAACAGGGAAGTAGAGTGAAGGTATGCTGGAATTCAAAAGATATAAAGTGTATAAATTCAAGCATGTTAGACCACAATGGATGTTGCTAGGAGAACTTAGTTTAAGGGTCACATGAGTGAGCTAGTGTAGCAAATTAATAGGAGTTTAAAATTATTGAAAGGAATTCAAGAGTTAGCAAGGTGTTAAAGGTTAATCAAGGTTTATAACTGGCCTAAGTCACGGAAAATAACCAAGCTTAATAAATAAACAGATGACCACATTGTGTCTACTCTAAGAACAAGTTAATACCACGCATCCAGGGACACAAGAAACATCAGAGTTACAGGAGCCTTTTGCCTCTTTTTTTTTTTAATGCACGTGACAATTTTTACACACAATGGCGACCTTCTTAAGGCAAAACTAACATCGATCCTGGTACCATGTTTAACACAAGGCATTATCCAGGAATCTATTAGCTCACTTTAGGCAAGGCTACCCTCTACCAACCAAGGCATCGGTCTGGAGTAGAATACTCCTCGCCTACCAAGTATCAATAAGGCGATAGGCCAACATTAAAGCACATTAAGACTTGTATTGCCATTTATTGTAGGCTTTTTTTAAAAAATCTATTTCTTTTGATCTTTGCTCCTGAACTATTATTTGTCTTGCATCCTTTCGACAAAGGGGTAATAGCTATGTCCTAGAGGTCAACACACACATGGCCAAGTGTCAAACATTAAGATGGTTTGACCCTAGACCTAAGACAATCGTATTCCAAGGTTAACTAAAGACATCATGCTGCCTAGGAATATTTCCAATAAAGTTAAGCTCATTAATGTTTTACACTAGCATGCAAGCAACTTCAAAAACTAAGTAGTACATTGACAATTTCCATGTGGTCATGCATTATAGTTTATGCAATTAATTGAACAGTAAAAACGAAAGAGAGTGGGTATGGAAGAATTACACCTGTAATTGGAGATCTCCTTGATTTGACGAGACAGCTTGCAATTTGATGTAGATATATTTTGATGAACGTTGCGGCAGTCTCAAGACTTGAAAGCGAACCCACCTCAAACTTTTCAACCTGTACAATCAACTAACAAGCACTATACCTCGAGAGGCACATCAGTGTGAAAATTTCAAGACTTGTTTAAGGAATCTAAACTAGAAAAAACTTGAAAACGCTAACCTACCTACCAGTCACCACACTACTACTGAGGATACGGTAAGAGGATGTTGTAGAGTCCTGGCTCTAGCCCTAAGGCTAAGCCTCTATCCGCATCATCCAAACAAATAAAGTCAACCTCAGTAGTGCCATGAGTTTCATCCGTCCATTCATCATTGTCAGATATTTCCTTTTCATTTTTCCATCCACATAAACTCATCAAAAATGTAACCATGCGAGGATAGTCATCTTGTGGAAAAGGAAAGCATTGGGCTATCGGGGATATGTCCTCTACGGAGTAGGGGTCAGTCATGGTCAATAGGCGAATTAGCCATTCTAATTCCTCAATATTTTCCTCTCTGGCTAGTACATCAATATGATCCCGTTCAGTTTCAATTACAGGATAGCACATGTGGAATATCTGAGAAAGGTACAGGTGATACCTCTCACCAAAGGTAGGAGTGGATGAAGTGTATGATGATCGGGCATCTGCCATATCTGCAAACACAGATATAGCATCAGTAGGTTTATGACAGGACAATCTAGTTCTTGATTGTATACGGATATTTCTCTTGTTTTTGTGCTCTTGCTCTTTTTACTATTTTTTGTTTTTCTTTTCTTTTTTTTTTTAAAAATGTATAAAGCTATATATATACATCCCCTTTAATTTGGCAATTACATGGTCAGGGGAGAAGGTTAAGGAGGAAGCATTAGAATGTCAAGCGTGAGTACATGCTCCCCCTTTCCTTGGGTAGATCATATTATTTGCAATGATGTTGCAGCCTCTTGGAACCAATTTGTCCAGCGGGTCATAGGTTGTGATGTGGGCAGATAGCTTTTTATGACCCTTGTGGCCACATCCAATTGCAGAGATGGTAGTGTACTCTCCCATTGGCGAATGGAGGAAATGGTTTCCGACGATACTATTACAAGGGGAGACGTAGACTCATCAGTTTTTTGTTGGGTGTTGACAAGAGTAGGTGTAGAGCATGTAGAAACTTCTATATCAGCGTGTGCCTGGCATGAGGAGTTAGAAGCTTCATGTGGCTCCCCCCTTCCTGAGCTAGGTGGTAATGATCGATATCGTTTGGGAATCCAAACTAACTCTGGAAGAAGTGGTGTGGAGCACTCTGTTACCTTTCCCTTACCACGATCTTGAATTATCGTTGGGGTGGCAACAATTGGTTTGCAAAGTTTTACAGGTGATGTAGAGGGATTCAGCTTATGTTTAGGGACCCAAATCTGGTCATTTCCCTCGTAGTACCCTTGGGCTATTAATAATTTTTTAGGGATTCATCGTGATGTTACCTTGCTCTTTTTCGGGTGGGTAGCTGCTTTCCTTTTACGAGGCTTCTTGGTGGATTGAGCAGGGGAAGTAGCTGTTAACAAAGCTTTGGGGACCCATTTGTATGTACTCTTTGGCATAGTAAGCGAAGCTTTAGGGACCACCTTGCCTGTTTCCATTCTTGGCGTTGAAGCGTTAGAGGGGTGGCCAACAATCGAAGATGGTTTTGCCACTGGACTTTGTGATTTTTCATTATCTAATATTTGAGTGGATGACTTAGGTGCGGGATTTTGAGCGGTCAGACCTAGTGTTGGTTCTTGCGTTGTGACTTGTCTGGTTGCCCAATCGATATTGCACTTGGTGGCCATCATCCATTTGCGCCCTAAGATTACAGTCCCTTCCATGGTACCAGCAGGCATAACCAAAAAGCTTTGAATTATGGTTCCCTTGTCATAGGCAACCGGAGTGTGCAGAATTCCTGAGACAGGGGTTTTCTTCTTGTTGATTCCCTGAACTTGGATAGAACTCTTGGATAGAGGTGGTTTTCCTAGTTGACACCACACGCCATATGATAGCAAATTGTGTTGAGCTCCTGTATCCAATAATGCATTATACAGCACCTCCCCGTAAGGACTCTGTAACTCAATTGGGTATCTTAGAGGTGGGTCAGATTCTAGTGCATCCTCCTCTACTTCCTCGAAAAATACTTGCGTAATTCCCAAGTTGGCTTCTCGTTGTCTCCTAGCACGCTGTTGACGTTCTTTGGCTTCGACTCTCGCTTGTATCTTTTTAAGCTCAGCCTGTTCTTTAGCTGCCTTCTTTTGATGGATTGCATGTAACTCCTCTTGGCTCAGGGGGTCATAGTACCTTTTGAATTTACTCCCATTAAGGAATCCAATGGTTTCAACTCCGTCGAGAGTCTCCACTCTGATGGTACCTTGCGGGGTAATTTCACATACTCTATATGGTCCCTTACCAGCATATTTAAGCTTCTTCTTTTCGTTTCGCACTCCATACATCAGGACTTTATCCCCAACCTTGATGTCCTTGTCCTTTAGATGGCGATCAAACCATTTTTTCCTTCTATCCTTCTCCACAAGGGCATTGTATACCGCCAATTGTCTTTCTTCGTTTAGCCGCTCAAGGATATATAGACGCTCTGCTAAGGGATTACCATCCCAACCCTCTTGAGTAGCAACACGAAGACTAGGAATGACAAATTCCCATGGCATGACTGCTTCTTGGCCATACACCATTTTGAATGGTGTGCAATTAATAGCCACTTTGTACGCAGTACGATAGGCCCATAAAGCTGTCATAAGCTTTAGATCCCAATCCGTGCGATGAGCTTCAACTGTCTTTGTCAAAATAGAGATTAAAATCTTGTTGGTACTCTCGGCTTGGCCATTCGCTTGCGGATAGTAAGGAGTAGATTTATGATGCGATATCATGAAATTTGTTGTGAGCTCCTTAATCACTTCATTTATAAAATGCGTACCATTGTCGCTCACAAGTTCAAAAGGACAACCGAATCGTGTGATTATATTTTCAAAGAGGAACTTGGCTGTTGTCCTCGCATCTGCCTTACGTGTCGCTTTCGCTTCAGCCCATTTGGTCATATAGTCAGTGGCCACAATAATATAGCGAGATTGTGTGTTCCGGGCCGCTGGACTAATTGGACCTACAAAGTCTAAACCCCACTTTTTAAATGGTTGGTTTACTTTGATCGGATGTAGGGGCATCTGATCTTTCCTCTGGGGTTTCTTATATCGTTGGCATTCATCGCAACCCTTCACAAAGAGTGATGCATCTTGGAACATAGTGGGCCACCAATACCCTGATTGTAAGATCTTTCGCGCAGTTAAGTCTCCTGAGAAGTGACCACCGGCTACGCCCATATGTGCCTCTTGCAAAATGTATAGATACTCATCCTCTCGGGCACAATGCCTAAGAACGTCATCCTTTCCTCTTTTATAAAGAGTCCCGGCTATCAGGCAATAGGGTTCGCATTCTTTGATTAGCTTTCGAGCTAGATCTTTACGAAGCTCCTTGGGTGGAAAGCCATTAACCAAAAAGTTAACAATCTTCTCACTCCATTCAGGCATTGTCTCCACCATGAACAGGGAAGTGTCAGGTAAGTCATCATCAACCCCTGTAGGAGCCTCACCATTGGGTATGCGAGACAAATGATCAGCCATAATATGTTTTTTGCCAGGTCTCACGACAACAGTGAAATCAAACTCAAGAAGAATCAATAGCCATCGTGTGATTCTTCCTGTGGAGCATGGTTTGTTTACCAGATACAACAATGCTTGATGATCCACATAGAAAACAAACTTGGTGGCAAGGAGGTAATAACGAAATTTCCTTACTGCATATATCATTGCCAACCCTTCTCGCTCCGTAGTGGTGTAGTTCATCTCTGCATCATTCAACTGGGGACTGGCAAAGCTAATGGGGTAGTCTAGCTTGTGTTCTCCAGGTTGAGTCAACACACACCCAATAGCAAAGTTTGATGCATCAATATGCACATGGAAGAGTAAATCCCAGTTAGGCATTCTCAAGATTGGAGCACTCGCCAAGGCCTTCTTTAATAGCTCATAGGCACGGTCACATTCTTCGGTCCAAATAAACTCGATGAGAAGCTTATACAATGGTCGAGCTATCTCGGCGAAGAAGAGAATAAACCTTCGATAATAACCAATGTGGCCCATAAAGCGTTGGACTCCCTTGTAGTTGGTGGGTGGGGGTAATTCCAGAATGACCTTGATTTTACTCTCGTCAGTGGAAATCCCATTTTTGGACACTATATGTCCTAAGATAACTCCGTGTTTAACCCAAAATTGGCATTTGAAAGGATTCAAGGAGATGCGATATAATCTACACCTTTCAAATATCTTTCGTAAACACATCAAGTGCTCGTCCCAAGAGGAATGAACACAAAGATCATCTAAGAAAGCTTCACAGAAGTCCCTTAGATATTCCTTAAAGGTCGTGTTTATCAATCGTTGGAATGTTGCAGGTGCATTGGTCAAGCCAAAAGCCATGACGCGAAAGGCAAACACTCCAAACTCCGTGATAAATGCTGTTTTAGCTTGGTCCTCGTTTGCAATTGTGATCTGATTGTAACCCGAGTACCCATCTAAAAAGCTATATGCCTCCTTGCCTGCCACTCTTTCAAGCACATGTTCAGAATATGGCAAGGGGTAATGATCCCTTCTGGTGGCTGCATTAACCTTTTTGAGATCAACGCACACTCTGAGTTTCCCATTCTTCTTTGGCACGATGACTATCGGAGAAACCCATTCTGAGTGCTCAATTGGGTATATGAATCCACATTTTACCAGCTTTTCAATTTCCTCTTGTACAATCTTTGCGTACTTAGGATTCATTGGGTAGGGACGTTGCTGGACTGGTTTAGCAGTGCTAATCATTGGAATTGTGTGTTGCACCACCGAGGGTGGAACACCCTTCATATCATGATATGTCCAAGCAAATATGTCCTTGAATTCTTTAAGAAGCTTCGTAAGTGCAGCTTCTTCCGCCTTGGTGAGGTCTTGAGCAATAAAAACTGGTTTAGACTCCTCACCCGGATCTGCTAAGTCTATCTCCTTAACTACCCGCAGGGCCATACTTTACGTTCCCCTGTGGTGAATGATTTGAAATGCTCGGGTGCGGGGTGTAAGTCTACTGGTTCTTGTTGTGCCCGGTTTTTTTCTTTTAATTCTGCCTCCTTTTGTTGTTGAGCCAACTCTTGGTTTTGCCGCCTTCTTGCAGTACGACTTAGTTTTGGCTTCTCTTCGATTTCTAATTGGGCGACGTCATGAGGTTGCGGAATACACCACATAACACTTTGGAGGTATTGTCCCCAATTATCCGCTATCTTCCGATGAGCGTCAATGGCTCCTACATAACTAAGCCATTCTGCAGTGGATCTCTCCTTATTTATTGCAGTTCGTACATTAGCTCGATAGCGTTGGCGCTTATGTCTCGTTTTCTTCTTACCAAGTTTTTGATTTTTGTTTCTATCCGATTCGGACTCACTTGGTCGATCTTCACTTGTGTCCCCCTCACTTTTGGATGAACTGCAGGAGGTCACTGTCCTAGGCCTTGAGCACCTTGCTTCCACATTTGGGTGAATATTTGATTCATTTTCTCCATCAGGCTCAGGGTCAGTTTCTTCTTGAGATTCATACTCAGAGTTGCATTGGTCAGAGTCTTCGCTACTTTCAGTGTCGGTGGAGTTTGCCACGTTCTCGCCATCAGGAGTCAAGTGCATAACACCTATCATGTTTATTGGCACTAACGGCGGCATATCTTGCCCCTCAGGTGTTACCCAACTTGTGCCTCTATTTCCCCATGTGTCTATGGTTGCCGCTAGGTGTACCCAATCCACGTTATCCGACTCAGTCATACCCGGTAGGACATCCATGTAAGGAGAATCTTTCCCATCATCAGTCTCTTTTTTGCATGTATAGCAATACCTTAATGGGGCGGAATGAACAGTGGTATCCGATCGATTATCGATGATAACCTTGCTTCCTAAGGGATGTGCACGACCATTCTCAAGATCAACTCGAATGACAGAGTCCTGGAATTGTAGGTAGACATGGTTTTTGGACCAGTCATGTACCATTTGTGCTTCCCTCATGAAAGGACGTCCTAAGATCATTTGATATGACATAGGATGCTTGGAGAAATCCATTACAATGAAGGTATGTTTTACCTTGTATCCCAGGACCTTGATCTTGAGGTCCCTTAACATTCCAATAGGTTTAGCTATGGTTCCGTTTGCCATCTTAACCACTATGTTTGTGACTTCGAGGTGAGGTCTTCCCATAGATTCCCAACAGTTTTTAGTCACAATGCTCACGCCAGCACCACCATCAAGGATTCCCTTTAGAGTTAATCCCTTGGTAGTAATGGGGAGGGTGGCATTAGATTCGTCCCCTTCAAAGTACTGACCCAACTTGTTCACAGGTATTTCCACGACCGAATTTGGGTTGTAGATCCCAATGCCCCCCTTCATCTTGAAGCGTGTCAGGTCTATCCATATTTGCAAATTGTGGTAGCCCCGCCTTTAGTTCTCCAGTGAGAAATGCCCGAAGAGCTAAGAATAGCTCAGGATCTCCGTATAATTTGGATATGATCGTGGTTCTGATCTCAGAGGACATGAAATCCATTAGCTTAGACACATTCAACGGTACTTTTCGAGACATCGCCCCTTGACTAGGGACTGGTGAAGATGGAATCACTTCCTCTTCAATGGGGTCAGGCATTCCCTCACTAAACATTCTTTCCAGCAAGAAGGGTGTTTGCCCACTTCCGGATGTCCTATCCTCACTTTCTTCCCGAATGATACTCGGTATAGCTAACGGTTTATGGTTTCGGTGAGGCTGAACTTGCGTAGGAAACACTGTGTCTGGAATTTTGATTTTTCTCGGGTTTGGCTCCAGTTCTCTTTGTGTTTCTTCCACCAAACCCCTTAAGTGTTGCACTTGTTCAATCTCCTCAACTGGGTTCGGGTAAGTACCAATCTTTTTCTTGAGGATTTTTGGCCCACGTGGCTTGTCTTGGGGAGTCTCAGTCAGTTTGGGTGGTCGAGAGGGCATTAACTGACTTGGTTGTGGGGCCGAGGAAGTTTCCTTCTGTTTCCCCTTATTTTTGTACTCGCTTGATTCTCCTTCATTGAGCTCCCGAGTGGGTTCCTCCCTTAAGGTAGTGGCTTTGGTCCCCATGGTTTCTATTGAATCGGAATCATCTTCAGGATCATTCATATACACGGGGTCGTCTCCTGTCCCTATGTTAGTCTTTGAACTGGGCTTGGAGCTCGTGGCATTAAGTGATCTCTTTCGTCGTGTTTTCTTTTTCTTTGCCTGAGCGATTGATGCAGTATCCCTCTCTTCAAGAATGTAGTTTTGATTTTGAAGCATTGACCGTGTAACTACATTCGCGGTTACAACGGGTGTGGTTCCTCGTGCTTGGTTGGTGACCTCAACCAAATTCAATGGCGTAATCTTGGGTGCATTAGGATTATGTGGACATTGAGCGATCAAATGATCTATGCCACAACGATTACATGTAAGTACCGGCATTCCCGATGTGCTCTCTTGATTTGGTTGCATTTGAGTAGAGATCTTCTGTAGCCTATTAGGGCACTCCGCTACACGATGCGGTCCACCACAATCGTAGCATTGAAGAGGTGGTCTCCTCGCCAAGGTATTAAGGTTTTGCCCTCTTGTGGCGAGAGCAGCCGCTTGATATACAGGCTTAACTTGCCCGAAATGATCCTCCATGTAGTACTGGGGAATCATTTCAAACGTATCAATCCCGTATGGAGCAGTGGGGTCTATCTCCTCTTCATAATCCCCACATGAACTATGTGACTCACAACCCATCTGGTTTATTGGGGTAATCCTTGGATGTGGAGGTTGTGGTCCTAGCACTGGCGGTGGTAACGGCACAGACTGGACTACATTTGGATTCCTTGGAACTATGTGCTGTGACGGTTGCTCGACAGGTTGTGCAGGCATTAGTGCGGATACTTGAGGTGTGTTTGACCAGGCTAGTGGTGCCTGATTCGCCAACATTCGCTTAAGTACTAGGCAATCTTTAGATTGATGGCCATACTTACCACATGCATTGCAATTCCCATTGAATTTGACTCTAAATGTGGGACATTCACTCGTGCTATGTGGTCCTAAGCACACCGAACACCATTGTTGCTCTCTCCTTGGGTACATATGGCTATTCTGAGGAGCTCGATTACCCCTAAAGTATTCTTGGAGAGCCTTAGTAAGGTCGGTCACAGACATTTCAGATATCTTGGGCTCCTTGGCAATAGGTTTTACCGTCATTGGCTCGTGCCCAGATACTTGCGAACTAACGGATTTTGTTTCTGAAGACACCTTTTTACCTGCAATCATCAAGTTGTCTTCTAACTGGATTGCATTGGCAGTGACTGCTTCCCACGTTGTAAGACCTCTAATGACTAGGCCATTGTAAATGTCCTCGTGGCGCAATCCTCGGATGAATCTATCGAGGAGTTGGTTGTTATTGAAGCGTTCATCGGGAGTGCAGCGAGAATTTAGATGCTTCAATCGACTTATAAAGTCTCTCACTGACTCCCCTTCCTCACGTTCAGCTTTTTGGAGTTGAGATGCTACTCCCCAAAGCACACCCTCACGTATGTATTCCTTCAAGAACAATCTCTTGAGAGTGGGGTAGTGAGTGCGCTCTTCAACCCTTAAGGTTCGATACCAATCTCCGGCCTTCCCACTCAAGGTTAAGCCTAAAGCTTTACACTTATGCAGCTCATTGTGCTCTTCCAAAGGAATCACACACGTGTTCAAAGACTTCAATGTGCTTCCTAACATCCTCGTTACCATTGAAGTTTTGAGTGAGCTTAGCCACTTGTACTGCCTTGCTTCTAGGTTCTCTCTCAGGCATACCCCGCATGTTTTCTGCAATGGATCGTCCGATCGTCTGAGCAAATGCTGCGAGATCACCTAAGTGACAGGCATAGTTGGTGGAGGCACTTCCGGGATAGCCTGGCTGATAGGAGTAGGCGTTGGTCTGAGTAAGTTGGCAAATGATGTAGGATATGATATGTGGCTAGGCCTAGCTCCCCTTGGATAATGGTTATGATAAGGTGGTCGTGGAGCATACGCCATTGGCATACTAAGAGGCGTAGGAGCTACATAAGCATGAGTAGCGATAGGTACATATGGTTGATAGGCACTGGCACGCACTGTTGTAGGTACTGTTCCACTAGGTAGTGGTGTCGTACTAACTACAGCGGTAACAGGTGCACTTTCAGCTATGCTCATCATTGGGGTAGGCATTGCGGATTCCCTAATGGAAAGTTGAGCCAAGGTTGGAAAGCTAAAGTTACTACTCGTGGGCTCAACCTGCATTGAGACTCCACGCGAAACAACGTATGAAGGGTCTATGGGACTCACCGAGGGAGTTCCAATTGTGATAGGGTTGGTTGTTTGGCCTTGCCCGTATCCAAAAACCTCATAGGGCCAGTGGAAACTAGGTCCACTCCCCTATTTTGCCTCTCAATTTGGATAATTCTATGAATAACATCACATATCATGTGTTGTTGCTCCTCTAGATTAGTGGCGCTAGATGTAGATCGTAGGACTTCTAACCAACCTACATGGTATGTGTAACCCGTGTATAGGTCCGTTAGAGTCTCTGTGTGTAGATCATATTCCCAATTTTCATTGAGAAATATCCCATCTAGACTTGGTGTGCCAAACGGTTCTCTTGAAGTGGACGCAATGTCACTTCTTATGGATTGGCTTCTAGGGACCTCTACTTTAGGAAGAGTATCGGAAGGTGGTAGCTCAGTAGGGCTCTCATTAAACGAAGTGGGTAGAATATCCACATGGACACTCTTTTGGAGGGTAGGGTCTACATAAGATGTGAATGGCGAATCCACTACCCCTCCTTCTTCATTTACTTCGCTTGTCGCATGTTCAGAGCGTGTAGCTCTACTAAAAGTCTCTATTAGACGATTAAACATGCTAGATCCAGGTTGTGGGGCCCACACTGGCATGTTTTGGCTTGTCTCCTCAGGGTTCTTGGTAGGGTGTCCTTCCATGGCTTCTGAGTCAGAAGATGAGTCACTATCCACTATTCGTGGATCTTGGGTCGCACTCCCTTGGGTTCCAGCAGCCGAAGGCCAAGATGCTAACGTGGAGGGATGGTGTGAGCCTGCGTAGACTGAAACGCTTTCTAGTGGCTCAGACTCCAGCACCCGACCAGAGCGTAGATGCATGTGACGTGGATACCCTACGTGCGTTGGTAACTACCCTTGAAACTCACGCAAGTGGTTTCTTAGGTGTTTCGCACCCCGTTTTTACTTGTTTTTGTGTTGTTTTTAACCCGTTTTTGACCCCCTTACTTACGGTCGAACTTGGACTAGGGCGTATGATAGCTCGAAATGAGCGTATCGTTCAAAGGATCCTAGTGTGCTTTACAGCACCGTGTTCACCTATCTAGAGCTCCTGTAGTCCTCAAAACAGTCCGTTTCCCTTGGGGGGAAGGGGCAAAAGCCTATTTGCTTGTGGAGGAAAGGGTGAGGGCTTTATCCCACATACTCACTTTACTCCTTGGGGAGTGGGCTACATATAGGGCACAACTTCCCATAAGCTCTCACTTGAAAGAAAGCTATGGAGGCTCACTCTCCTATATATATATATCAAAAGACCGAGACCGAGACCGAGGCCGGGGTCGTGGGTCAATTGGGGTTCTTTCTTTTCAAAATTTTTTTCTCCAATTAGAAAATCTTTCCTCTCCACACGTTCGGTTCTTTCTTTGAAAATAAAATTTAATTTTTTCTTTTTTATTTTTTATAGTTTTTTTTATTTTTTATTTTCTATTTTTTTTGAGATAAGTTTTCTAGGGTTTCCTTAGGGTGCAGCCTTGGCCGCGGCGCAGTTCGCACACACAGCACAGATCTGGGGATTCAGAAATCCCCCTCACCCCCTCACACACAGAAACCAAATAACAGAACGCACGCCCACACGCGGAGCGGAAAAACAACGAAAGAAACAGAAATGCAGAAGACAAATTGCAGAAACAGAGAAAGAAAACCACAGAAACACCTCAACAGCAACATAGACGCTTTCCTACAGTGTAGATTAAACTTCACGCAGCAGCCGAGTTGCAAACTAGAGCTTGGTGCAGGGTAACTCCCCGGTAGTGACGCCAAAAATGTGTGCTTTTGCCGCACAGGTCGTAGCTGGGGACTTGCCAGACACCGTATGCGAGCCACGAATGGCTACAAGCATACAACCAGGGAAGGAAGCTCAAACAGAATGCCAAAGGGTGTGTCACTCACCGCTCAACCGCCACCTTGAAGGATTCCCGTGTCGCAGCTGTGAAGGAGGAGCCGCCGTCGCCGCTCTACCGCCTCGCCGCTGTCGCCGTGCCGCTACACAGTGCGCTCGATCGCCCTCTCACTCTCTCTCTCTCTCTCACACACACACACGCAGGAGAAGGAAACCAAGGAGATAAGGCAAGAGCACTCTTGTATTCACAACACATGAGAATGAGGATTTTAGGGTTACATTTGACTCATATAGGTGACTTGGCCGTTCACACTTGGGCGCCCATACATGGCCGGCCGACCCTAACCCTTATCCTACTGATATCCAAGGTGCGCCTCTCATCGGCGATCACCCAATCCCTTCATCCTTAACATATGGTGCCGACAAGCCCGGCCATGGCTCAGAATATTTAAATTAATGACGTAAAATATAGTACGTCGCCATGTCCGCCATGGGTTAACAAGGGTAGTTAGTAAAGACAACACATGTATTAAACACGAGCCTAATGTACACACCCCATCAGAAGCATTGAAATTGGAACATGCTGGGAAAATGCAAGCGACTATTGTACAGCATGAGAACTTGACTGTGGACCAAAAAAGTGTACTGTGTGATTGGAAGAGTAAGGTGGGTGAGGAGAATACCATATTGTTGTCAGAATTTGAGTCTGCTACCCTAAGTGAGTCAAAAGCCCAAAAAAGGTTGACTCAATTACGTACACTGCTAATTGGGTCTGTAGGCAAAATTGATAATGTTCTACATGCCTTTAGCACCGCTAATCAGGCACTTCAGCAAGAGCTAATGAAGGATATGACCAACTTGGAAGCAGAGCAGGAATCAATAAGAAAAATGTTAGAATTGGCAAAAATGCACTGTGTCCCCATTGGGGCAAGTACAAGATTTTGGAGTAATATGAACGATTTGATTGAGGACCTTACAAAGCAGGGTTTGTGGGTTATGAACCCCAAACTAGTAGACCATCCACTAGGCTCTTCAAGAATGAAGGTGGACATTGAATGTTAAGATGAACATTCCATTAACAAAATCTCTGTTTTATCTTAGGGGGCTAGGTCTTTATAGCTAGTATCTACTAACCCTTTCCATACATATGCAGGTGTGTTTATTGTGGGCTTGGATTTTGTAAAGAGACCATTGATGTGGTGTTTGCACCATGTCTGCACACTTATCGCATGTTGTGTGCAGCACTTCATTTTTTGAGTGTTTGCAATCAATTTCACTGTCCTACGATAAGTATGTATTAGATGCATGGGTGGCAGCCTGGGGATTCACAAAAATATGGTAAATTTGATGCATGGGTGGCCTCTGGGGATTCACAAAAAAATGGTAAATTTGCTATGTCACATGTGTGATTGTTAAAATATCAGTTTTTTAGTAATTAGTAAAATCCTAGATTAGTAATATGTTGTTAATCTAGCAGATACCAATATAGTACTATGCTAGTACTAACATAGCACTATGTCAATATTGAAATAGTCATATTTTAGTACTAACATAGTGCTATATTAGTACTTACATATATTATATTAGTACTAATTTAATTTTATGTTGGTACTTAAATAATATTGTGTTAGTACTAACAAAGTACTCTGTGACTATTGTTGGGTGCTACCATGGCATCTCTCTGATTCACAGTACTATACATGTTTATATGCTGATAGTAGTATCTTGACATCCTAATAGTACTACGTTAGTACTATCAACATATGCCTTATGCTTATTTTACTAGGATTGAACTATGTTAGGATTATAGGATGATTGTAATATTTAGTACTATATGCTAATTTAACTATTTTAGTACTATTAGTACTAGTGGTGATGTGTTTTAACTAAATTGGCACTATATACAAGTACTAGTTAGTGCTAATTGTTACTGATTTTACTATTTTAGTACTATTTTCTTCTTTGTTTTTATAACTATTTTAGTATCATGTTAGTACTAATTTAGTACTAAGGTAGTAGTGATTAACTGTATATAAAGTAGTACAATTGCTTTAGTACTAAACTAGTTTCGCGCGCGTAGTTCTAATTTAGTACTCAATGCAAATGTAGGTGGAGTCTCTCATACAACATGTTGGGAGAAGTCTAGGAGTATTATAGGAAGGTGTTCCCAAACTTGAAGAAAGACCAACATGGATCTGCACAGGCCTCGTGTAGAAAATAGGGGAATGATATCCTTATGGATGGCAGCCACTTGGGTGATGATGATTTCGTACGTGTCACCATCACCATGGTGGAAGATGATAACCCTGTGGGTGACTTGGTAGATGCCAAAGGGAGCCAGGGCTATGATGAGGATGATGTATTGGAAAGGGTCTGAAAGAGCAAAAGGCAGTCATTGAGAAAGCAGCTACTACAAAGGGAGATTCGACAAAGGAAGATTCAAAAGAGGGAGATGGGATAGAGGGAGACCCTCCAGGGGTGGCCATGTCTTGATCATTCTTCCCTTTTTTCTTGGTTTTTCTATTGTAATGTATGTTTTATACATATAGAGATTATTGCATTTTGTTATTTGCTTCACTAGGCAAAAGTATGTCAGAAAAGGAGGTTGTTGGTGCCATGAAGTGAGGGATAGAACCCAAAAAGAGAAGTGTTGTATAGTCCTTGTACAAGAGCAAGAAGAGAAAAGATAAGAAGGGTCTGTATGTATATCCAAAGATGCACATTCTGAGACTTGTACTACGTGCTATACTTCAATTACAGTCCTAATATAATTGACCTTGTTGTAATTACACTATAGACAAGGATAAGGAAGATACACAAAGTCTTGCTAGAGGACTTGGATGTTATTGCAGAGACAATTGTGAACAATGTATGGAAGACACCAAAGAAGTTGCGGTAGACAACCTAGATGTGCCTGGAAAAGACATCCCACAAGATGGGAGCAAGGATGGCTAGGGTATAGAGAGGAACAACAAACGAAAAGCTCATAGAGGCGGCATATATTATTTCAATTTTTTTCATTTTTCTT
Organism: Cibotium barometz; assembly: GCF_041138505.1. Taxonomy (NCBI): domain Eukaryota; kingdom Viridiplantae; phylum Streptophyta; class Polypodiopsida; order Cyatheales; family Cibotiaceae; genus Cibotium; species Cibotium barometz. The sequence goes on from NC_141046.1 coordinate 28,226,446, forward strand.
AGCTCTATTGGCTCTAAGGGAGATGACCTTTTGGATAACACTGTACAGGTAGCCTTCTCTCAGCTGGTTTGAAGAAAAGGAAATTTGGTCTTGAGAAGACTTCTAATGTTCCTGTAAATGAGCCTAGTAGGACAAGATCCTCTATGAAGTGAGAACATTGTATTTGTGTTGGTCTTCTTACTTTTTACATAACATGAAATGAAAAACTCATTTTATCTACATTCCCCTTTTCTTGTTTTTTGTTATTTATTCATGTATTTAGATTTGTTATCACAGATCATTGTTACTTATAGGTTATACTCAAAATGTCTTGCCTCAAAGAAGTTGCTTGTATTTGATATGAATGGCATTTTGGTAAAGAGTAAAGAGAATGTGTGAGAGAGAGAGCTTGAGTTCCTTGCAAGCTGTATCTCTATAACAGCCTCATTAGAAAGTCCATAATCAACTGTGGACTTTATGTACCAAAGAATCTGTCTAGCCTAATCCAAGTGTGGCTTCCTAGGGGCCTACATAAACTGACTAACAAGTCCAACAGCACAACCCAAGTCTGGCCTAGTAATGGTCATGCACATCAAGCTACCCACCACTATGCACATATATGTAGCGGCATATTGACCATAATCTCACCAACTAGAAAGTCCATAATCAACTATGGACTTTATGTACCAAAGAATCTGTCTAGCCTAATCCAAGTGTGGCTTCCTAGGGGCCTGCATAAACTGACTAACAAGTCCAACAGCATAACCCAAGTCTGGCCTAGTAATGGTCATGCACATCAAGCTACCCACCACTATGCACGTATATGTAGCGGCATATTGACCATAATCTCACCAACTATGCCAATGGCATAAGTGCGGAAGCTATCACACAGGTGGGTCATCAACGTCACTACTAAAGATAACTATTTAGTACTAAAAGTCCTACTTAATAATAGTACTGAATACTATTGTTTAATATTACCAAATAGTTTTTCTAGAAGTTTTGAATGTTATTACAACCAATATTGTTAAACAATTATTAAGAACTATTAAATAATACTATTTAGTATTGCATAGTAATAATAATAGTACTGTATTATAATATTATTTAAAAAGTACTATTAATAGTGCTAGTAACAACGAGTACATATGATAGTATTAGATAATATTTTTAGTAGTGTCTCTAATATTTTTAAATACATAGGGTTTAACTACAACTATTATATAACTAGTATACTATCAAATAGTACTTGCTAAAACTAAATAGTGTCTCTAACAGTGTTAAATAGTGTCTCTAATAGTATCTCTAGTATAACTACTACTAAATAGTACTAAGTACTAAGTGTCTCTATTATAAATAGTACTTAATAGTACAAGTACTCCTATATAATAGTACTACATATAGTACTAATTACCAAGTACCAAAAAGTACTAAATATTACTGAATAGTTCTAAATAATACATGGTACTAAATAAATAGTACTAGATACATCAAAAGTCCATGTCAAGTGTTAAATGAGTGTCTAATACATACTCTGTAAGCTCCAAGAAATGGGATGCTCTTCATACTATTTTGGAAGCCTCTTCTTACAAACATCCTTCTTGTTTGGATACATCAAGTCCATGTCAAGTGTTAAATGAGTGTCTAATACATACTCTGTAAGCTCCAAGAAATGGGATGCTCTTCATACTATTTTGGACTAAGCCTCTTCTTACAAACATCCTTCTTGTTTGGACACACCCTAGTGTTATCTTTCTAGAAGTCGGTGACACTTTCAACAACCTCAAAACTCAAGAAATCTTTTATGTGCTTTCAACCTCCATTAGCCCATTTGAAATCTTCTCCTTCTATGTTGACACAATGCTTCTTTAAATTTCATGGTGAATACCAAGGGCTTTAGCGACTTTGCTATCACTATATTCTTTTACTCTGCTGATTTTTTCGCCATCATGTGGAGCACTGCTCTCATTTGCAGCTACCTTATCAGCACTTTGCACTCCTTTGACAACACCCAGTGATGTCTACATATTCTCCACAATTGCCATTGATATTGAATGGCTTGGAAAATCTATCTTATACACAACCTGTTTCACATCTAGATGTCATATAAGCCTGGCCAAAATGTATGTCTTCATACTTAACTCAAGGTTTCTTGTCACTTTCTTGAAATGTGGCACAATTGTCAATGTCAAGTGTTGTATGTTCTTTCAGAGCATTTCGGTCGTACACAACATGATTCATCTTCATTTAATAGACCTGTGTTAGATGTCCGAGCTTAGGTGCTGATATCATTATGAACAACTTCAGATTCCACTGCATTTGAAGATGAATGATCCATCTTGCATACAATCATATTTCAATGGTGGCTAATCTTGAATTAATGAATGGGACAAGAAGAATTAACATTAATACATGCATGCTTGGTGAATCAATCTTACTGTATGGAGAAAGAGAATATCAATGGCAAAGGAAGGGGCTTGATCAAATAACAAATACATGTGTTCAACTTGTGAGAGAGAGAGAGAGAGAGAGAGAGAGAGAGAGAGAGGAGGGAGGGAGAGACCTATGCAAGCGATCCTTTGTGTGTGTGTGTGTGTGTGTGAGAGAGAGAGAGAGAGAGAGAATCTGCTGCCGCCAGAAGAACGATTGCAGATCACAGAAAACATGAACGAAATCCTCATTGTGTAGGGAAGGATCTGAATTTTATGCAATTTTACTTAGGTGCCAACCCATAACTACTATTTAATTTAGTACTAAATTTGTGCTTAGTAATCCGCCATTTGTTTTGTCAAAAGAGTATTTTTTGGGACACCGTATCATGCTTCCATCCAAACACAAATTCCATATGGATCAAAGGAATGAAAGTTGGGATTTACATCACGTATATGCAATAATGTGAGGAAAGTTGGGATTTACATAAGATATATGCAATAATGGAAGGAAATTCTAATCCAATCATACCACTATCACCAACTAGTGTCATCAACTAATGCCTTCCCAATGGTTTGTTAGGGACTATCTTAAGTTGTTTCGGGATAAACCCTATCACAGAAAACTCTATCTAGGAAGGATTTCAAAAGAAGACTTAGAGTTAAGGGAAGGTGCCATTTCAAGGGACCTTGAAATCAGTTTATAACCAAGAGAAGGGACCTCTAGATGAAATGCCAGCTTTAACTTTAAGCCTATGTAGACAAAGACTGAGTTGTGGCCACAAGACCACCAACTAAAGAGGATGTTTCCTCGTTTTATGCTAGAAGACTTCATAGAGAAAGAACTTTTGGAATGTTAACAATTAATGATGTGTATTTTTTAGAAGTAGGAGGAGTTAGAAAGAAAGGGATTGATGAAATCTTAGTCAAATGCTTGGGTGAAACATCAACTCAACTCTTAAAGGAATCCTTGATTCGTAATGTGGGGAAAACTACAATGACTCCTTAATTGAGATGAACATGCACACATGTAGTAAGGGGTGGAGTAAGAGAGAATTCAAGAGTGGTAAAAACATGAATAATGGGGATTCATACCACAATATTACATTCTCACGTGCCAATAACAAGACCAAGGTTTATATGAGGGTTTTTTTTTTCCCATTGCCGATCATGGTGAATATGATAGGATGACCAATATTGAGAACCCTAGCTAGAATTTCTCATGTGATACCACCATTTTATGGAATGCTAGAAGGTGGGTGCATACTACAAGAAGGTTTGTTGACACCTCCAGCCCACCACCACAACCTTGGTAGTGGATATTTTGAGATAGGAAGAGGGGTAACAAGAGATGTTGGAAGAGGATCGAGAGGAACTTAAATCCAGCAAGCTTAAGTCACCTAATTGATGCACAAATTTCAAGGAGATACAAATCCTAGGTAGCATCATTTGGAGATTTTTGAATAAATTTATGATACATTTTGTGAGCTGAATGACTTGACTAAGTTTAGGTTAGAGAATTTAGTCTCACACTAGATGGAAGAGTAGGTGAATGGTTTAGATCTCAAAAGCATTTGGAAATTATAAAAGCAGCATTTATGGTTGGAATTGTTCAAAGTGCAGCACAATGGAGTGTAGCTAAACAATTATGCCATATAATAAAATTGAGAGTGAAAGTGTGCATGAATTTATGGCTTCCATGAAACATCTAAATCAAAGATGTGAAGAAAGGGAGAGAATGAGTATTAACATGAGTGATGGCTGGCCATGATTTGTTATTGGATTTCACTGTCCAGGTCTTCATATTCATGTGATTGCTAGGATTGCAAACATGGGATGCATCATGTTTTCTCTCCATCAGAATAGATGATAAGATGAAAGATAGGGCTAGAAAGAAAAACTTCCTTAGTTTCTCAATAACCTATAGCTCAAATGCCAATAATTGTTGATGAGCTTATTGCAGCAGTGTTATTGGAAAAGTTAGGACATAAACTCAAGATTTAAGATAATTTAGACAATGCAAGGTATGCTCATTTGTATTCTCGCAAAGATCTAGTGTTGTGTGTAATATTCCACCAAAAGTATCTAACGAGTACAAAAAGAGCAAAGGTTAGCATTAGATTAATGCTTGTTATATTAACTTGTTGCATTTTATAGGATATGGTAACCATGATACCAATTCTACCATTATTTTATAATGTCTAATGCATTGCCATTTTACCTGTGCCACCATGTTTGACTATGGTTGAGAACCATTTTGTAGTATACAAGCTTAAATGCTAGGGTGCAACTGCATATAATCAAAGGAGTGTACATTGGATACTATCACCATCATAGTCTATGGAATTGAGAACTATGCCTATCAATCTAGCCTTGATTGATGAAACTATAGAAAAATTGGGGTACAAAGTTGAACTTGAAACAAACCCACCATATATAATTGGAGTTGAACTAAACCCACCATAAACATATGAAACCTAAAATTCTTTACCAAGCTATTAATAGGATCATTAAAGAATTTTATTTAGGTTTTCAAGGAGGGGTTCAACCCCAAGGTAGAGATATTAACACAACCACCCATAGGATGTCTTGGGGTTTACTCTTGATGTAGATATATTAACACAACAACTTGTAGTACTTCTCTTACTGTACTACCGTATAGAATTGTAGAGTGTCCAATGAAAAATACTATGAACTTACAAACAGTTGTAATCCCGATGGCCTAAACTTGTAAAAACAAATGTGGTTTGGATCATTGTTTTAAAGGCTGTCCAATGACATAGTAATTTTCATAGACCCAGATTTCCCAGAACTTCCCAAAGAGTGATTGGAATGAGGTCCAAAAAGGAACCTAAATAATAAGAATGTTTGATAAAGAATAGCATATGCCTCCAAAGGAAATGATACTAAGAATGTTTGATGAATAACCATATGCCTCCAAAGGAAATGATTTCTTAGGAAAAGTTTACGTTCTCACAAAATGTTCACGCAAAAGCACATGATTTCTTGGAAGTCCATTATAGCACTAAAAACAAGAATATCAACCACATCAATCGCATCAAAGTAACCACATTCCATGACCACATCAACCTCAACCTCAATCTCAACCACAAGGAAGACTCTGACACGTTCAACTGGGGAGAACATAGCATAACTTCCAAAATATCTCTAATTAAATAAAAATAGGTGGAAACACAAGAGCAACAAGAATCAAAGCTGCTAGGATAACCATTTTTGAGCTAATTATTGAAGCTTTTCCCTTGCCCAAAAGATAATGAAGGAGACATAGCTCTCTCACATAGAATTTGAAGTGCAAGATTTTGACCTAGCGGATTTGGATTGTAATGAATCCCATTGGATTCTTTTACAAAAGGATATGTTGGATGCAACAGACACCATACTAAGATTCCATAAGATTACCATAAGGGCTATGAATAAAGAACTTGAGAATCTAATGATAGATCTAGTCAAAGACAAGAAAATGCCCATGAACAAGCCCTCTAATAATAGTATGTGGAAAAATAAGAGAAATTCAAATCAAGCACTGCTAGTAGGACAACCACTTTTGAGCTTATGCCCTCTAATAATAGTATGTGGAAAAATAAGAGAAATTCAAATCAAGCACTGCTAGTAGGACAACCACTTTTGAGCTTATGCCTATGCCCAAAAGATGAAGGAGACATATCTCACTCATGTAGAATTTGAATTTCAAGATTGTGACATAGTGAATTTGGATTATAATGAATTCCATTGGATTATTTTATAAAAGGATATGCTAGATGCAACATACACCATGCTAGGATGCAACAAGATTACCACAAGGGCTATGCATAAGGACCTTGAGAATCTAATGATAGTTAGCCCCGAAGACAAAGAAAGGACCATGAAAAAGCCTTCTACTAACAAGTATGAATTGGTGGATTAAGAAAATAAGGTTCAAGAAGAAGTTGATGCAACCAAGAACTTAGGAGATCCAAGAAGGAGACACTAAAAATAAAAGAAGGAACATGAAATAAAGTAGCAACAAAAGACCTACCATAACTAAGTGGTGGAAATACAAAAGTCATTGGAAAATTAGCTTGGCAGTGCATGAATAATGCATAAAGATGGCCAACTTGAAGCACATAGAGCTATGGAAAAGAAAAGGAGAGAACACAAGTTTCATTTAAAGTCTTGTAGTAAAAAATAAATGATATGCCCTATATGGGTTTTGGGGGTAAATTTGTACATCAAATCTCTATTTTTTTTTTAACATGCCCTACTGCCTCCTCCTCCTTTATCCCATCCTCCACATCTTATTCTCCCATCCACCTCTTCTTTTGTCTTATCTAACAACATCCTCCACACCTTCTTCTCCCATCCACCTCTTCTGTCTTATCTAATAACATCACCATTGCTTCCACCTTCCTAGCCAACCCTCCTACCCCCTTCTCCAAAACTCCTGAACTAATGCTTGATAGAACGACACAAAGTGAGATGCCACACGAAAGCAGGACATTGATGTGGCCCCCTTCATCAATATAAAAAAAGAATGGGGGAGAGGTGGGTCGGGGCATGGGGAGCGGCTCCTTCTCGAGAGCATGACATCATCGGCTTGATGAGCCCCCCCTTCTTCGACTCTCTAGAATCTCCTCCCATTCTTTGGCCCCCCAACCACATTGTTACCACCCCACCCCCTTCTCCCACTGCCTACACCTCCTCCCCCTATTCCATCCCTCAACCACGTAGCCATTGCCGCTTCTGCTTCCCCTTCTTCCACCCTTCCTAACTTTGCCATTATGGCCTACCCCCTTCCCAACCAACCATTCTCCCATCCTCCACCCTTTCTTGAAAAGTGCCACAACATACACAAAAAAGAAGTACATGGAAGGAAGAAGAAGACATAAACAAGAAAAAGGGAATGAAAAGGACGAGAGGAAGAAGAATATATAAATAAGAACAAGGGAAAAAAAAAGATGAGAGCAAGAAGAAGACTTACATTGACATCACACTCCCACTTTACTACAAGAAGACACATGAAGACAAGGGGAGAGAATTGAAAAAAATATATAATAAGCTCACTTTTGGATTCCAAAATTTGCCAAGGTGGATCTTGGAATCCAAGTAAGCATGCACTTTGGATTGTAGGATCCATCAAGAAGGATTCGGGAATCTAAGTAAGCATGCACTTTGGATTGTAGGATCCATCAAGATGGATTCTGGAATCCAAGTGAGCTATTTGTTTTGATTGAACGGCCTCGATATTTTCTTAAATATATTACTTAGAAAGTATACAAATTTATTAATAATAAAAAAATTTAATTTTTAAGTGTTAAAAATATGAATATAATTCTACAGGGAGCGGATTTTGAAATGCAAGAGAGTTTTCACATGAATTGCACGATCCATCAAGATGGATTTTGGAATCCAAGTGATCCATAGGTTTGGATCTAAATTTTTCGCTATTTGATTTTTTTTTGGATCTAAATTTTTCGCTATTTGATTTTTTTCTTACATATATTATTTAGCAAGTATAAAAAATTACCAATAATAAAACAATAAGAAGTTATTGGTTTTAAGTGTTAAAAAATAAAAAAGTGCTAATATTTTAGTTTTAAAGCTTTTATAATCCAAATTTTAACAAAATAAAGAGTCTGTTATTGAAAAACGTTTCACATTTGATTTGTTTAAAATTGAAACTTTCAATAATATGATATTTTCATTAATAAAATAATTTTAGTACATTAAAAAAAATACTTTTACTATTTCGCTTAATTCACTTGAAAAATATACTTTTACTATTTCACTTAGTTCACTTGAATTAACGCACTTAAAAAATATAAAATATCTTAAAAGGCTGAAAAGGCTCAAAATAGACTAAATGCCCTTGCACAAGCTCTAAATTGCTAGATCCACTTGAGAGTGCTGAAGGCTTGTCCTTGCTTTTAAAAGTTAAAAAAATAATAATAATTATTTTGATGATTAGTTTTTAGATCATTAAATTTTGAAAAAAACCTAGATTTTAATTACTCATTGTGTTTATTGCATTTACAATGTTTCAAAAATGATTTTAGTGTGAAGACCTTTTACATCAAAGCTTGTAGTGCTTTTCATAGTAGTAAGTCGATCTTAAGTTATGTTGCACTCTTCAAGATGGTATGGCATGATTAGAATTCAATAAAAAGACATCGAATCTAACGTAGGGTGTTCCTACATTTCATTCAATTCATCCCTAGATTCAGATTTAGAACTTCTAAAGTGAGTAAGGTTTTGTCTATGTTAGCAACAAGAAGAAGGTGAAGTCAGCAAACTTCTCATAAATATGAGAAAATATGAGGATTTTCTCATCTAACAAAAAGTGCAATGAAGAAAATGAAGTGGAAATGAAGCAAATGAAGAAGATGAAAGAAGCAACCCTTTGAGAGAAAATGAAGCATTATAATCAATGAAATCAACACATGCTATTAAAGGAGTCAATAAGATAAATATACAAATCATTTTGTTGTGTGAAAAATTATTTTAGAAAGTTAGGACATTCAAAATATAGGGAAACAATATATATATATTTTTCTTTAAGCAAAGCTCAACAAAATATGTTGTTGAAAATATATCCATATTACATGGTAGATCTTTACCAAAGTATACTATTTCTATCATCACTATTTGTTGAAGATATATTTTTTTAAAAGTTTATGCAGTTGGGAACATAAGGATTCAAAAAGTATTAACATCTTTAAGTTTTGAGGCAAGCTTGGAATTTGGTTCACATGAAACTCCACAACTTTGTTTCGTGCGACAATGATTAGATAACTTTGTGGTGTTGAAATAATCCTAAATTCTAACTTCACTCATCCTCCTGATATGATCACTAAGAAGGAAGCACAGAATGTGTACATAGAATCATTCAGGGATACCTCAGAGAGAAGACTCTCTCTCTCCCATCTTTCCTTCGTATTTGGAGGCAATACTTTTCATACTAAAAAATTCCCAAAAAGATCAGGATGTGTGCATGTGAGATTTGTGTAGAATCAAAGGTAAGTTAATAGAACACAAAGACCAAAGAGAAGAGAGGTAAGCTACAATGATTTTGAACGGTTCTTGATTTAACATTTGCGTTCATATTCAATATCTGCAGAGTATTTGATATTTTTTTATAGATGCCATTCAACATGCTTTGAAGATTCATCTAGAAAAACAAAGCACAAAGTGATAGAAACTTACAAAACATGGAAAAAAGTGCTTGGATTACAAGGAAATATACTTGGAATTGGTGGTAGACGGAGTTGATAAAAAAAGATGACTTTAATATCTCACTTTATATGTTCTCCAAAGTACTTGAACGAGAATGATTGTTACGAGCTTCTTTTTGTGACTTGAAATAATGATGCATTTATGGATTTATAGTTTTTTTAGTTAATGGATTGTGATTAAAATTTTGAGAAATGATGTATTTTTTCACTTCTTTAAAAAACACTCAAAAACTTAAAATTTATTAAAAAAGAGGTGTTTTTAATGATTTTTTGTTAAAACAAAAGTGGGTTGTCATTTTCACGATTTAGTTATCGTTTTCACGATTTAGTTATCATTTTTTGTAACTTCATGTAAAACATAAAATAGGAAGAACCACTCAGTGCCTAGTATAGTGGTAGGCATTGTTGAGATATCGAGCTCAACAAGTGCTACAACGGACATTGATGACCTGCCTGGGTGATAGCTTCCATACCTATGTCACTAGCACGGTTGGCGCGCCATTATGGTTGATATGTTGCCAGTGGATATGACAGGCTATGTGATAGCCACTTTGGAGTACTAGAGTTATGGCATAGTTATAGCACCAGTTCATATAGTCGGCTTCACACTATAGATTGACTACTTTGTATGTTGTTGTAGGAGAGTACTTTTCCTTTATGTATGTACTCTTATCTTTTAGATATATGGTTGTAGAGAAGAGAAGAAGATAGAAGAAAATTCAGCCATCCATCTCTCTTGTGTCTTGCACTCTTTGTGTGTGTGTGTGTGTGTGTGTGTGTGTGTGTGTGTGTGTGTGTGTGTACTTGCAAGGAACTCAAGCTCTCTCTCTCCTCTACATTCTCTTTATGGTATCAGAGCTCCGATTTCGTGTGAGAGCTAAGGGGGAAAGCAAGAGGTAAGAACAAGCAAGTAAGGAAGCGGTACGTGGGTAAGAGCATCACCATCTCTTTCCCTTCTTGGTTTAGGTACAACACCCATTGGTAGCTCCCAGGAGCTACACATCTGTCACATTGAGGAGCTTTCTTCACAAGCTTGGAGGTGACTATGTGGTACATAGGGTACTTTATACTATAGTTTTACATCTAGAAACGTGTTTCGGACACGTCTCGATCTTTATTCTGTCACTATAAGGTATTTTCGATAGTTTCAAGAAGTTCTGGTTGAGAACTGTCTCTAGTCAAAATCTGGTTTTTGTAGTGCTATAGTGCATTTTGGGAGTGTATATAGTGTTTGCACATGTATTGTTGACATTGGGTGTATGTACATGTACTTTGGTCAGATCTGGTGACCTACCGGTTGTGTTGAAGTATCACTGCAGTAGTCATAGAAGATACTGTTGTGTTACAGGCTGTATATAGAAACTATCTGTTGTGTTACAGGCTGTATATAGAAACTATCTGTTGTAGTCTTGATTGTTGTAGGAAAACATGTATGGTGATGGAATCAATCATTAGTGAGAAGCTAGAAAAGAACAACTTTCATGCTTGGAAGTTCAGAATGACCAATTTCCTTATGGATAAAAGATTTTGGAACTATGTTGAAGGAGACAATGAGGAGCCTCCTAAGTTGTCTAAAGATAATGCCACTCTAGAAAACCTAAAGACATTTAAAGATTGGAAAAAGAGTGCAAGGAAATTCATGTATTGGATTTCAATTAGTGTCACAAACTGATGATGATAGAACACATACAGGATACCAACACTCCAACAGTTGGCGTGACAGAATTTGGTGCAGATGTTCTCCAAACCAACACAAAGGCAAGGAAATTGCAGCTAAGCCAATTACTGCATACTGTGGGAAAAAAAAGCATGTCAATAAATGAGTATGCTTTAAAGATCAAGGGCATTATTGAATCCCTTGGGTCTATCAATGTATCCGTGGAAGATAATGACTTGGTAAGTGTCTATTCGAATGGGTTGGCAAAGAGTATAAGCCATTCAAGACCTCCATTGCAGTCAGGGAGAATTTTCCAAACTTTTGGGATTTGGTGTCCATGCTGATCATAGAAAAAAAGTCTTTAGGTGAGGACTCTTCTTCACAAAGTAAGAATACATTAGAAACTGTCTTCTACTCCAATTCAGGTAGAGGTAGAGGTAGAGGTAGAGGTAGAGGTAGAGGTGGAGGTAGAGGTAGAGGTAGAGGTAAAGGTTGTGGTCGAGGCCAAGGTGGTGGTTGACAAGGAAATCTGAATTCTGGACAACACTCCAATGATTCACAGCAACAATCATACACAGGTAGAAGAGGCCAGTCTAGAGACACGGGAAGCCCAAAGAGGCCGAGTGGTTGGCAAAGAAATGAGAATGCAAACAACATAGAGTGTTATTATTGTGGCAAACTAGGGCACATGGCAAAGGATTGCTATAAAAAGCAGAATGACATTAAAAGTGGAAAGTTGCAGTAAGGCAACTATGCATCATCTAGTAAATAGGGAGGTGATGATAGAAGTGGAAAGTTGCAGTAAGGCAACTATGCATCATCTAGTAAACAGGGAGGTGATGATAGAAGTGAGTAGTTATTTGTGATGCAGCACATACTCAGTTCCATAACAAGAGATGTGTCAAGATCTCAAGATACATGGTATGTGAATTCTGGTGCCTCTAACCACATGACCAGTCAAGCTGAGTGGTTTAGAGATATGTAGAAAATGGAAAAACCAGGTTATGTTGAAATAGGTGATGATACTGCGCATCCCCATTGTGCATGTTGGTAAAGTGCCATTGTCTATGCATGATGAAAAAATGAAGTACTTGTTGGAAGATATACTTCATGTTACAAATATTACAAAGACCTTGGATTCTTTTGGACAGATGGTTGAGCAGGGTCTGCACAACAAGTGAGGTTTAATCCTTGTTGGAAGATATACTTGTTGGAAGATATACTTCATGTTACAAATATTACAAAGAACTTGGATTCTTTTGGACAGATGGTTGAGCAGGGTCTCCATAACAAGTGAGGTTTAATCCTCAAGTATGTTTTGTGGAAGACTTCAAAAATCAATCACTTGGTTGCAAAGGGTAACAGAAATGGCAGGATATTTACTTTAGATGTGAACATGCCTGAAGTAAAGGCAACCATGTTTGTGCATGGAACATGTGTCATTGCAAATATTGACATATGACACAAGTGCATTGGTCATGTGAATGTATAATGACTGAAGTCTATGTAGGCCCAAAATATTATTGTGCAAGTTTGCCAAAGTTTAAGGTTGATGGTATGCACAAAGAATGTGAAGCATGCCAGCTTGGTAAGCAGGCCAAACATGCTTTTCCACATGAAAAGCATGTCAGTGCAAGGCCATTAGATGTCATACATTCAGATGTATGGGGGCTGACCAAGACTGCAAAACAGGTTACATGTATTATCTTACATTCATTGATGACACACTAGAAATGTGTGGGTTTATTTCATGAGGGAGAAAAGTGAGGTGTTTGCTCACTTTCAGAGATTTAAAGCCTTGGTCTAGAAGGAAAAAGACTGCAAATAAAATGCCTCAGATTAGATGGTCAATGAGTTCAACAATTTCCTGAGAAAGCAAGGAATCAAGAGACAGTTCACATGCAAGTACACTCCGCAATAGAATGGTGTTGTGGATAGAAAAAATAGGCACATTGTAGCAGTCGCACGTGCCTTGATGGGCTGAAAAGAATATGCCACATTATTTTTGGGTAGAAGCAGTAGTAATTGTTGTCATTATGAACAGGACACCCACTACAGCTATTGATGGTATGATGCTTGAACAGAAGTTTACATGCATAAGACCAGATGTGTCTCACTTGAAAGTGTTTGGGTGTATTGCATATGTGCATGATAAAGTGAGAAAAAAGTTGGATCCAAAGGCAGAGAAATGCATCTTTATTAATTATGCTATGGATCACAAAGGTTATAGATGTTATAACCCTACCACTCCTGAGATGCGAGTAAGGAGAGATGTTGTTTTGATGACGAGATGAGTAGCTGGTATGCACTAGCAAAATGAAGGCAACATAAGATGTAGATGTAAGAAGTGCTTATGATTGCACCACATGTAGAGCAACAATCATAGGTGCTTAGTGGACCTAGAGAGTCCTCTAACAATGGATCCAATGTTAGTGCATGGTTAGTCAGGTTGAGGATAAATGTAGGTACACATGTATCACGCAAAGGGAAAGAAAAGAAAGATCAACCCTTTGTGCCTCATCTGTCAGCAAGTCACTCATATGTGGATGGTGACTCTAGTGGCTCTAAGCAGAACCTTGATGAGAATCTTGGCATTCCATCTGTTGTTGTTACTCCTGGTGTAAGGAGAACCGAGGGCTTTTTTAAGGACACCCTCGGCAGTGATCCAATCGTACATAGGTCTACGAGGGCTTTTTTAAGGACACCCCCGGTAGTGATCCAATCGTACATAGGTCTACGAGGGTTAGGCACCCTGTTGACAGGTTGAGATATGATATATAATACATCATTATGCTTACATGATTAAAGCAATATAGGAATTAGAACCCATTTGTTTTGAGTAGGCACTTGAAAATAAGAAATGGGAAGATGCCATGAATGAGGAGATGACAGCATTGAATATAAATGCAACATGGGAGTTAGTGCCTTTACCTAAGAAAAAGAAGGCAGTTGTATGGAAGTGGATATATAATGTCAAGCATAACGCTGATGGTTCAGTGAGCAGGTATAAGGAAATATTGGTGGCCAAAGGCTATGTATAGACTTATGGCATTGACTATGAAGAGACATTCAGCCCGATTGCAAGAATGGCAACCGTGAGAGCTGTCATTGCTAAAGTAGCAAAGGGTTGGTCTTTACATCAGATGGATGTAAAGAATGCCTTCTTGCATGGTGATTTGTAAAGAAGAAGTTTACATGATGCAGCCCACTAGGTTATGAGAAGATGCACACCCAGATTTTGTGTGCAGGTTACGCAAAGCCTTGTATGGCTTAAAGCAAGCACCTAGAGCATGGTCAAACAAGATTGAGGAGTATCTTGTTACCATTGGATTCGAGATATCTAATGCAGATTGTTTATTTTATGTGAAAAAGACAGATAGAGGGATCATGCTATTAGTCATCTATGTGGATGACTTGATTATCATCACTGGTGATAGTGATGTTGACATACATGATGTCGGGAGGCTTTTAAAGCAAAAATTTGAGATGAAGGATTTGGGTGAGCTGCAATATTTCTTGGGCATAGAGGTGGTGAGATCACCTCATGGCATTTTGTTATTTTGTAGATGAATTAGACACGTTGTCCAAGTATGGTATGATAGGCTGTAAGCCTATTTCAACGCCATTGGAGCAGAACACAAAGCTTTTCGCAGATACAGGTGAGCTTTTGGAGGACCCTACTACATACATGCGCATAGTAGGTAGTTTGATCTACATGACCATTATTAGGCTGGACTTGAGTTATGTTATTGGACTTGTGAGTCAGTTTATGCAGACCCCTTGGAAACCACACTTAGATTGGTGCAATCATGGATAATGACCTGACTAGTTCACTTTGATCAAGCTACCGCAATCATGGACCATGACCTGATTGGTCACTTTGATCAAGCTAGTGCAATCATGGACCATGACCTAAGGGTTCAAGCTAGTGTAATCATGGAGCAATCATAGAGCAGTCATGGACCGTGACTTGAGGGTTCACTTTGATCAGGGTGGTGTAACCATGCCAACAAGAAACACACGTACTAATTTAGAATAAAATGTTAACCTTTAGAACTTTCCCATCCTAATGTGGGCACTTGTAGATTGTGGCACGAGAGGTTTGAACACTTGGGCTATGTGGTCTTGAAATAGATGCATAATTCCAGGATTTTGGTACACATACTAGCATTAACAATCCTTTTTGCAAGAGAGTGGCAATAAACTAGATCATCATACAATCAGTGACGTTAGTGATGATGGCATATAGAGAATTGCATTCCTTCTCCTCCATGCTAAAAAAAGAGCTAAATTTTGTGTTGGATGTCAGTGTTGGGGACTTGTCGACAGATTTGGTGTTAAATCCAGCCTCACATCAATCCCAGTGGGCTATCTGCCATAATAACTCATAAAAGTCCAAAATGGACCTCAACTTGAACCTCTAGAGTGTATAGTTGGTTCCATCCAACTTCCGAGCACCTGAATGGTGGTGGCTCAAGACCTTGTGGGAGCCTGTGTGACTACATTATTTGTTGGTTGAGCCATTTCTCCAAATTTGCTAACAAAGAATCACTTGCCAAAAATCTTTATTCTAGAGGCTATGCTCTAATACCACGTAAGGAAAATACAAATTGCAAATGTATACAAACAACAAAGTCTTCACAAGACAAAGAACTTGATGCAAGAGAGATAGAGAACAATATTGAATTATTGTTTGTAAAGCAAAAATACAAACTGATGACATCTACCCACTCGAATGCCATGGCAAGGAGATTTGATGGTGATCTACGTAAATTCTGGACAGCGGATGTCATGGACTAACAAGGGTGCACAATGCAGTGAGATCGATCTAAACAAGATCTCCTTCTATCCTTGAGTTCAGTCTATCAACCTACAATTACATGCATCCTACTTGGCATGGCACCAAGTCTACATATGCCACATCCTACTTGGCATGGCACCAAGTTTATATAAGCCGCATTCTAACCATCTAGACAGTGTCTAAAGTGGGCACGATCGAGTGCTCGGAACGCTTCGCGAAGCGAAGAAAGTGGGCGCCCAGGACCATGCCACGAGGTCAACTCAATGGTCAAAAAGGGAAATTCTTGCATAACCTAACATAAAAATAATTGGCGACTCTATTTGAGAATAATGTTGATTAGTACAGTAGCATTATATAATTCTAAGGCTTAATCCTTATAGTTAAGCCTTAGCCCTCAATCACCTTCGCCTTTCAACCAAATCCTCTCCTCAATGCAACCCACGCCCCCAATAGAGAGACATGGACACCAACCTAGTCCTCTCCTTAGCACACCAACAAGCATAGAGAGACACATGGACATGTCGTCACCTTGTGTGTTTTGTGTGTGTGTGTGTGTGTGAGAGAGAGAGAGAGAGAGAGAGAGAGAGAGAGAGAGAGAGAGAGAGAGAGAGAGAGAGAGGAGGGGGGTCAATATAGGGGGGAGCGGTGTTCGCGGAGAATATTTTTTTCTCAGATCTTAAAACTTGCAATTTTAAAAATTTACAAGTTTTTCTTCAATAATTACAAGTTTTTCTACTAAAATATAACTAAAATGCTTAAAATTTTGTCTATCTTTAAAATTACAAAAATAAAATTTACAAGTGAGATCGTGAATTTTGCAGGTGCATTGTAAGGGTTTGCGGGTGCATTGTAAGGGTTTGCGGGTTTTTTGTGAACACTGGGGGGAGGGGGGTCATAGAATACTACGAGAGAGACATGCAATATGAGAGACATAGTGATGCCATGTGTAGCATGTCAAGTCTTGCTATAGATAAAGCTAGATTTTAACGATTTTTTTTTGAATTTCTTGCTGAAAAAAATGACGTCCGAGTAAAGAAATGAAACCTTCCTTAGTGTTGCGTACGTATTATAACGGAATTATACAGCGTGTCCCAACGCTACACTTGAACCCATTCAAAAAATTGGCATAAGAGATGCCATGTACTCTTGCATTACCTCAACGCATGAATGTTATTGTGTAACTATTTTGTAATCCCCCTAGTTGGCCTAGAGAAACATTGAATTTGAAAGAAAATCAAATACCAATAATCTTTTTGTCCTGTCCAGCTTGTATAGGTGAAGTGGGGAAGATGGTTAGGCAGTGGAGAGACTTGCTAACTTACTCTAAACACAACTTACCATGAAGTTGTACAGGTTATTAGCATCTTAATAGATGAACAAAATGCAGATTAGGAAGGAGGGGACACACCTTCACAGATAGAGCATTAACCTGCAATGAAGAGAACGCTGTTGAATAGAGCTAAATTATTTTTTGGAGATTCTACAGGTTGCGCTTGATTGTAAGTGTTGTAGCTTGGGCTTAGATGGAGAATGAAGACATGCAAAGTGTATTAGGGGCAGCATTGAGAGAAGAAAAGAGAGCGATCAATGGCAATTAGAAGAGTTGTTGGCAGTTAGTATTGTGTGATCTGTCTGGGCGATCGCAGGCGTGTGTGTGTGTGTGAGAGAGAGAGAGAGAGAGAGAGAGAGAGTGTCATTATGTGAGCCTGTGTTAGTTCAACTGGGCGCGACCGGCTGCCTAGAGAGTAACACCTTGCACTTGATAACCTCGTAGCTGTTGAAGAAGAAACCGGGCATCACCATAGCTCTGATTTGAGGAGCGGCTGCGGCATCCACTCCATTGATTACATTGCTGTTATGCTGTTTAATCATTTTGGCACTCTGGTCCACAGGAAGCTCCTCCATGTAATCTGAGTCGAAGTGAGCCTCACTTCCCACTCTAAAGATGACGGCTGGGTTCTCAAATGAGAAAGCCAGCAGGTGCAGAAGCCAAACCCATTTGGCAGCCACGAAGAAAGACCTTGCGAGCTCATCAGGCCATCTCCCTTTCCAATTCAGCAGCACCTCCATCCTGTTCATCTTCTCATCACAGAACCCGTCGAAGCTCTCACTGTAGCCGCTCGACTCCTTGCTCACAAGCTCACTCCACCCCATCTTGGAGATGCTCAGATATGTCTTGTAGAATGCCCCAGGTCTCTGCCTCGGGTCCAGAACACAGTTGGTTCCGCTCCTCTGGAACTTGATGTTCTCAAACTCTTCATAAAAAGCTTGATTGATCAGAGACTCGAGATGATACCTCACACTTTTGGATACCCTTGGAGCCTGCACCCTCACATTGTAAGGTTGCAAGATGCTTTCAATCTTCTCTGTAGCAGACTGTTCTTGAATCTTCTGCAACAGAGTTCTGCAGAATTGCTTGACCCCAACTCTAGCTTCTGTCACTGCATGGTAGAACTTCTTAGTGGCTCCATACTGAGTACCCCCAGGCGATATCCTCGGTATCTGGCCATCTTCACCGTTCTCGCCATAGTCTCCTGCAATCATGGCATTCCCAGGTTTTTTGGAGGATGCATGCTGAAGGTTCTGGCAGTAGGTGATCTCCAGGTCATTTAGCTTCTTGCTCATCTCTTGAATAGCCACCTTGAGCTCAAACACTTCAACCAAAGTTTCATCCCTCTTCTCATTCGCCTGCAAAACCTCCTGCTTCATGCAGTTCACAGCCATCTCCAAGTCTTTCTCTTCTTCTAGATTCATTTTCTCCTTAACAACATTTGCTCTCTCTTTACCCACCATCTGAACTTGATTGTTGCTGCTCTGGTACTTAACCCCCTTCAAGACTGGAGTTTGAAAGCCAGCCGGTTTCTTCTTGGATCTAAACCAAGACATTATGGGATTACTTCCTGCCTTGCTTTTAGCCACTGCAGACTCTGAAAAATCTCTCTCTTTGGGGGGAATTTCCGTGTAATCGCGTGAGTCCATCAATGGGACCACAGTCACCTGGCTTCCAGGCAAGCACTTATCACATGATGTGCAACCATTATCAGAATAATCAGCCCCAAACGTTGATGAATTGGACTTGATTGAATATTGAGTAGTAGTGGCAGATTCATGGCTGACATGTGTGTTAGTGCTGGTATCACGGTTATTAGCAGCTTGATTAGAGCTCTTCTTAGCTGCAATCTCACTAAGAAGCTCACTAGTTAGGGGCTTCTTACTGAAATTAGCATTGGATGTGTTCCAATCAGCTTGATGAAGGTGCCTGGAAAACTCTGCACTTCTGTTTCTGGGCTTGAATTTCTGTGCCATTAAGGGTCCTTTGTTGGGGTGGATTGAGGTGATGTGGTAAGGTCGGGATTCGATTTTCTTGTGGTGAATATTGAATGTGGCCGAAGATACTGCTGCCGGATCTACGTTGGCAAGCCTTTCTGCTGGCTTATGAAGAGAGTACTGCACAGTGGTCGCATCCAGGGCATGGCTACCCGAAGCATCATCAAGGATTAGAGGTGATAACCAGTCCTCGTCTCTCAAAGCTTCCAGAGAGTCGTTAGACTTGCTGCTGCTATCCGGTGGTATACTGTTCCCGAGTAAGAACTCCTCATAAGACTTCACAAAGAAGTGAAACAAAAAACTCAGTACACAGCAATTAACAATCTTTCTTGCATGTGCTAATTGTAATACAAGTCCCTTTTCTGCATGCATTTACAATCAGATTGACGTTCACAGAATGGCATGAAAATGATCAAAATATGAGCATGCTTGCATGGGGCAGCATTGAACCCTGGGCAGAAGCATGACGATATATTCATGATCAGAATGATGCCAGCCACTAGTGTCACTAATGAACAGAAATACCATCACAATGATATGATGCTCAATTAACTAATTTGATGGCATGTATCATCATATGAAAGAATGACAGTGTGGAGGTTGCACCATATGATAATGTCCAAGAAAACATTTAGACTTGATTTCTTATTTATAGCATCGAATTTAGCATGTCATTAGGCACGATTTACAACATGAGAAATGCAAGGTAGGTTGAACTATCAGAATAATGTTATATACATATATATGTTGAAGGGGTGTTTGGGTAAGAATGATGTAAAACTTCACCCCATTAAAGAGATATGCTCATGTTTCCCCAGACCCAAAAAAATAGAAGAAGAAAGATGTGTAAGTGAAGAAGATTGAGTTTAGAAGGTGCTTGTTAGCAAAGTCTGCTAAAAGAAGAAAAACCAAGACAAGGGTAGAGTTTGATAGTCTCAAATTTGATATAGCCTAAGAATATAAAAGACATTAAAAAGCGAAACGCAGGAATGGAAGCCAAGATACAAAGGGTCAATCGAAGGGATTTTTCCTCTTATTTTTTAGAAATCCAGGATTTCTCTTTTCTCTCCTCTCCTTGTGCCTTGTTGTCCATGGTTAATATATGTAATAGATAGATGTGTAAGTAGTGCAATTCAAGTTGCAAAAGCCTAACCAATTTGATGCAAACAAATGTGATGTGTTCAAAAAATACAATAACATCAACTAATTTGACATCAAAGAAATCAGTAAATGAGGATGGCATATATAGGATTGAATGTGATATGCACATAAAATCAATGCAAGAAATGCACATGGTACAATCAAATTATCCCTGCATAGAACCCAAGCCCGCTACATCATAGCAGCTTTACTAAGTGGGCAGAGGCCAGGGCTACCAGGAAAGCTGATATATTACATGGGACATGTGCCATATATAAAAGGATAATGCATGTAGAATCAAATCATGTGATGGAGCGTGCCATGAAATGATGTGTGAGATGGAGAAGGTTTATGAGGTGAGATCAAGGAGCTGACCTTGACAGGAGTGAAGACTGGGTACTCTTGGGCGGAGCGCTGGTGAGGGGAGCGGTTGGTGAGGTGGAGCTGGAAGTCGGCGGCGTTGATGTTGTTTTTGCGGTCGCTGGAGGAGAGGTTGAAAGGGTGGATCATCTCTTGCTGCTGCTGCTGCTGCAGGCTGATGAGCGAGCGGAGCTGCTGGGCTGCAGAGTTAGTCGCCGCCCCGTACTGCTCCCCTAGCGAAGGCAACACAGGGCTCGGGGGAGGCATGGCCTGCAGAAAACACACACAGTACACTCTCGATATCTACATACAATTTAGAGAACAGATCAAAAGCTCTCCGTAGACGACCCTTCTCTCTCACAAACAAGCACGAAAACACGCACAGAACTCTCGATATCTGCAGACAATTTAGCGAACAGATCAAAAGCTCTCCATAGACAACCCTTCTCTCCCACAAACAAGCACGAAAACACAGAGAAATATAGCCTCTTCAGTAGAATGATGATCGAACACTGTAGCTTTAATTTGCAGCGGCCTTTGAGAGAGAAGGGAACCCTTGCGGCCAGTTAGAGAGGGTGGGCAAACAGACCCATCATTATGCGGGAGTTGTGTCAAGCCAATGCATGACCACGCCTGTGCAGAAGTTGTGCATGCTGACAATCGGCCTGGACTACGTCTGCACTGCTCGCTAGAGGAAGAGACAATCGAGTCGTGGAGACGACGTGCTTGCCATGCAAACTGGAGTTTCTAAATTATTAATGCTCATGTGGGCGCGCTGCCCTTCCAATCATCCCTTCACGTTCTCCTTTAGCAGCTAATGACACCTATTATGCCCAAGCCAATGATCCCTTCACGTTCTCCTTTAACAGCTAATGATAGGGTTCAGGAAAAGATAGGTTCACTTTAACCTACAACCCATTCAACTTGGGAACAAACCTTCTCAAATTGTAGGGAAAAGGAAATTTAGTCTTCTCTCAAAATTAAAAAAATAGTTATAATTGGATGAATTTGTATATAACACAACAAGACAAAGCACCTACAGACGCGCACATAGACGCGTTTACTCAACTAAAAAAAAACTTACGGGCGCGTCTATTTGCACGTCTATTAGCGCGTCTAAAGGCGCGTTTAAAAGATAGCAAACAGACGCGCAAATAGACGCTTGCGCAAATAGACGCGCAAATAGACGCTCGGGGAGAAATTTTAAAAAACAGACAGACGCATGCATAGACGTGTTTATAGATGCAATTATAGAGGCGTTTATAAACGCGCAAATAGACGCTTCTTGAACAGACAGACGCGTATATAGATGTGCTACAGAATATTTTTTAAATTTTGTGTGCTTGAACAGAATGCTGTGTATGTTGTGTGTGCTATGTAGTTACAGGAATCCCATTTCCATATTGTGTAATTCAATTCTTACAGCCAACCGCATTTTAATTAGCACTCTTGCAAGCACGTCTATAGCCGACATTAATTACAATTCCAAATAAAACATTACAACTTCAAAACGTTTAGTTACAAGGCATTAATTGATAGCTCAAAAAGTGCTTGTATGTACATATAGCACGAAGCTAAGCCACGTCCTGTGGCTTCAAGTACCAAAAATAAGAGGAGTGTATATACAAGAGGCACGAAGCCAACAAGGCAGTGGCTAAGTACAAAAAAGAGTAGCTAGCACTACTTCTACGACTAATCTAAGTTCTCCACGTCCTCGCTCCCTTCTCCGCCTCCTTCTTCCTCGTCTTCTTCCTCATCTTCTTGTGTAGGTTCCTGTAAACAAGGGACAACATATATCAATGTATGTAAACAAGGGACAACATATATCAATGTATGTAAAATCAAATCTTTATTTATAATATTGACATTATTTGATTACTTTCAAATACCTCGAGGGACTCTCCAGTAGCCCCCGAGGCGCGTTTAAAAGACAGCAAACAGACGCGCCTATAGACGCTTGCGCATATAGACGCACAAATAGACGCTCGGGGAGAAATTTTAAAAAACAGACAGACGTATGCATAGACGTGTTTATAGATGCAATTATAGAGGCGTTTGTAGACGTGCAAATAGACGCTTCTTGAACAGACCACCCTCTATGGCGATTAAGAAAGGATATGTTATGTTATCCCTTCTAATTCCAGGGAAACATAAAGTCAAAAATCCTGATGTTTATTTGGAGCCTTTGATTGACGAGCTAGAGATACTTTGGAGAGGTATCGAGGTGCATGATGTGAGCAGGCCTCCCTCGTCTCACGAGACTTCAACTGCAAAGCAATCTTGATGTGGACGATGCATGACTTCCCAGGCTATGGCGGGTGTTCAGGTAAGCATTGCACTTCTAATTATGAGTAGGCAAAGGATGTAGCACCCTAAACCCACCTTCAACTCTTAATTGCGTCTATTGTTCAGGTCTCACTACATCGGGTTACCATGCATATCCTGTTTGTGGTCTTTCGCTTGTTGCCTCACGGGCAGATGCATTGAATAAGGTCATCTATGAGAATCACCATCGATTTCTCCCACTTGATCATCCTAGATATGTTGCCCCTTGGAATGAAGTCCTCCCACAATCACTCACTGCGGGAGATTGGATGAGAATTTGGGACGGTTCCACGACTTCTTCACCACTTGGCATGAGCCGGTAAGGGTTTGTAACTATTGTGTGCTATATTGGCTGGAAATAAAGATTGCTCGCTAACACCATCTTTTGTTTAGATACTCCATCTTTTATCGTTTACCATATTGGTCCCACCTCAAGATCAATCACCTGCTTGATCTCATGCATATCTTCAAGAATGTGGCATCTACCATTTGGGAACATTTGAATGGGACACGAGATTCCGTAGGCATAAGGGAGGGTCTACGTACCATAGGGAGGATGCGTGAAGCTTGGCCACAAGAGAGACCAAATGGGCGTGTTTTTTTACCTCGTGCACCGTGGAGGTTATCAAAGCTAGAGATGGTGGCGGTGAAGCGTGCTATTACTACAATTCGTACTCCCACTGGATGCATGAGGTGTTTGAAGGGGGCCTTTACAAAGAGCAAGAAAAGAGGTGCAGAGCAATTATATGGCTTGAAATCTCATGATTGGCACAAGATGCTCCAAGTAAGTATGTGCATAATATCTTTTTCCTTTCAAATTTGTGAGTGAATTAGAAGCAACTAATCAACCATTCCTCGTGTGTTAGTCATACTACCTACTAGCATTTCTCGTAGTGCATCGAAGGACGTGAAAGATTGTATTTACAAGATGGGCGAGCTTGTGAGGTACTTTACATGATACAAAATGTGATGCGTATCAATGCTCCATGCAAAGTGTTCATATTGCTAATATGGTGTACTTTTTCATTTCTAGGTATGTGAGCTCAAAGGAAATAGATCCCACCACGCTTGAGAATGCTCGAGTTATGTCAGTGGAGGTGGTTTATTTAGTGGAGGAGACATTTCCACGTTCTATTCTCACAAGCCAACTACATCTCATAGTGCATTTGGTGGATGAGATTACTATATGCAGTACTATACATGCACGATGGTTTTTCTTCCTCGAGCGCTTCATGAAGACCTTGAAGGGTTTCGTGAGACAAAATGCAAGACCCGAAGGTAGCATGGCCGAGGGTTGGTTGGTACAAGAGTCATTTGTATATATTTCTGAGTTTCTTGTTGATGTGGATAGCTCTCTCCCACGACTGTGGAGAGATGATGAAGACCTAAGGATGACCTCTATTGTGCCTCAAGGGAAAGGACGCAACAAAGTAATAGACATGGAGTTGCTTTAATAATATCAACCTCTATTGCATGCTTAATAGTGATGTGATGAAAAGATGGGTGACAAGATACGAGGATGCAAATGCAAGAAGACAAGAAGAAAGGGCCCTCTTTCGTACACACCACGGATCTCGTGTGCCATACCCTCAGTATCTAAGAGCACTTCCAAAGGATATTCATGTGGATTGGCTACTTGACGAACTGGAGAAAGCAGAGAAAGACGAGGGAATGCATATCACAATGGAAGAATGGGAGTATGCTAGGGGATGCATGAGCAAGGTCGGTATATAGAATGTTATGCATAAGTTAGGAGCTTTCAATAATTTAGATTGCTTATTTAATTGATTTTGTCTTGGTGTAGTGCACTATGTTCAATGCTATATGGTGTCAGGGCAAGCATTTTTGAACACAACGGATTGATGATAAGAGAAACACACAAGATTGCGGCGTCATTGCTAGCTTTGAGGGAGCCAATGGAGCCATGGATGATTATTGTGGCATAATCCAAGATATTATTAAGCTTGACTTTCGACGCTTCTTTGTGTATGTTTTGGATGTAAAGTGGTTTAACACTAGTTTGGTACCAAAACAGGACACTTGAGTGTCCTTTTTTGGGGGTTGCAAAAAAAAATCAAACTCCTAATGTAGGCTTTAAAAACCAAAATGCTTCATTGGGCATGTAGAACATAACCCTATGCTTATGTAAAAAATGCTAAACATATAAAATGCCTTTTTATTTGGAAGTACATAAGCAACAAAGTAGCATATGTCTTGAAAATGAACATTTTTAAGGATTTTTCAGGATTTTTCCAAATATGCAAGCATCATTCTCTCAAAAAAAAAATCCAATGATAGCAATAGCATTTTTCCCAAGATATTTTGATAGCATACATCAGTCCAAGGAGGTAGAAGTTCACCAAAAAAATCATTTTCCTTTCCTAGAATTTTTTCCAAAAAAGTTATATAAAATCAGCAAAAGTAACGCGTATTATCAAAACTCAATCACGCCACTAAAAAAAATTGTAGCCCTATCAATGAGAATGTTGATTATTGGTTTTCATGCTTGAGATGAGATAAATAAGCCATAATTTGATGTGTATGACACTAACTTAGCCTCCACTTAAGTAGGTTCTTATCGCCTAGTTCTAAAAAAAACTGTAAAAAACAAAAATACAAAATTTGATCATCTTTTTTCAAAAACTAATCATAACTATGCTTGCACAAGTAGACTACACCTATAGTTACAACAAATAATGCACTTACACAGCTTTCCCCTTTGATGAAAATCAAAATTAGGCTCATAATTAGACATTTTACGTATTAAAAACAGGTTGCGCAAAAGGCCATGTATGAGAAGAGGCCCAAAAAGTGGCTCTAAAGTTTTGGAAAATTCAAAACAAAGTAGTATTTACCCTATATAACATGGGTGCACCTCAAGTTTTACATTATTAGCTTGCATATGGAAGGAGAAAAATTCATGCTCTACCTGTATAAAAAACATCATTTCAATATTAGCGAGTCAAAAATTTATCCAATAATTATCGTTTGATGATTCCAAGATTTAGTTTACATCATGGGCTTTCCATCAAGCCAAGTTTCATGATCAAACTATGTCCCTTCTAAAAGTTATGTACAAATTACTACTATTTTGAAAACAGCAAAAATCATGCGTTTTATCAGCATGCGTCTAAGACAATTAAAATATTGCCTTGCAAAAGCTAAGAAAAGTGCAATTTAAAAAATCTCAATTTTTTTTGGGGTCTTGAGGAACATCTGTGGATGTTAAGCATTTCAAAACTCTTAATAGATTGCCCACAAAAATTCAAGAAAAATGCTAACTTTCAGGACACTTTAGTGTCCAATTACAGAACTGGTGTTAAGGACATGGTGGAAAGAGGCCCTAATGCAACAATCAAACGCCATGCAAGTGGCTTTGTATCTATTGACTCCACAAAGTTTTGGCAAAGTAAGAAGGACACACTAGTACTACCGCAACAATGTGAACAGGAGTACACACATATAAAAATACTAACTTTTAAATATTTGATACCTTCGATGCAAGGAAAATAACATGATTGTATTTGTGTTTGAATTAGGTTGTCTATCAACCAATGGTGGTGGATAATAACAGATGGTGGCATGTCATACCTATTATGCCACGTTCCAAAGTGATGTATAGTACATTTACGAATATGGAGCGTATGGAGGATGATCATGGCCATGGAGGTGATGATGATCGTGATACGAGAGAGGAGGATGATCTCATGAGATAGGAGATACAGATATTGAGGCCATTACCCGTGAGGAGGACGAGCCTACCATTGGTGATGCTGATTTCGATGAGCATATGAGTAGCACAAGTAGTAGTGGATTGAATGTATTTGTAGATCTAAACACTTGTTTGGATTTTGAAGTAGATATTGGCTAAACTATTTTACATATTGTCTCATTCTTCTCACCTCACTTAATTTTTGTATATGTGGGTTTGCAAAAAAGCATTGATGTTTTTGTTAAAATTATGTGCTTTGGTAATCATGGGCAATTTTTAGAAAGCAGTGATGTACATTTACCAACCTACACCAAAATCTCACTTTTTGTATTCTCTATTTTGCGTCTAAATACGCGTCTAATTCTCAGTGTAGACGCACTAATAGATGTGCTAATACACGCATAAATAGACGCGTTGTTAGACACAGTGTTAGATTCTCAGTGTAGATGCACGAATAGACGCGTCAATACACACGTAAATACACGCGCTATTAATACACGGGCTATTAGACGCGCTGTTAGACGTGCCCGTAATTTCTCTATTCAAGCAACGCCTATAGACGTGCCCACTATTTTGCACGTCTATCAAGCGTGTCTATAGTTGCTTTGTGTTGTTGTGTAAAATGCTTCACATATTGTCTGTTCAATCTACACCGAGGAGGATTAATATCCGGTTCAATAAAAAATATTTCCCGGACATTAATATGCCCAAGCCAATGATAGTATTATCCACGGGGAGAGAGAGAGTGTTTGAGACAGTCGTAACACTCTAAAAACAAGTGTGTGTGTGTGTGTGTGTGTGAGAGAGAGAGAGAGAGAGAGAGAGAGAGAGAGATAGAAAGAGAGTGTTTGAACGAGAGAGAGAGAGAGAGACAAAGTGAACTATGTGTAAGAAACACCAAAAGCCAGCTTGCCATTCCTTCTATGTGTAAATTTAACAAATGTGGTGGCATTGTTCCAAAAAATATGGTGGCATATTTTTATATATATAATATTAGGTCATGAATTAGCATTATGCCTTCAAATGTTGGGTTATACTCTAATCACATGAGGTTTGATAGCTTATACACTACCCCATGTACCCTTGCTTAAATATTGATGAAATAAGAGGGAGAGGGAGATAGTAAGAGATGAAGTAGTGATACTAAGAAAATGAGCTCAGAGCCCCCAAAAAGTGGGAGCCTCTCCAAGGTTCCACCCTTTTACAATGTGGTCAAAAAGCTAAAATACCTAGGCTATAATACATGGTTGGCTTCCAATTTTAGGTACCACAATTATTTTTTTTGTTTCTTGTTAGCATCTATGTACACCTATCTCAACATAACCTTGAGTTCCCCACTCACAAATGTAGCAAACCTAGACTCAAGTTCTTGATGATTTTTTGACAGCAGGTATATAAATCTATGAAGTTTATTTATTTTTACCATTTTCTAGTTGTCTCGAGCTAGCTCCTTAAAACATAAGCAATAAGAAAATGTTAAACAAATATACAAGGTATACATGATATTTATAGAATGCACCTTCACACACAATGGTGGCTCGGGACCATACTACGACATGGCAGATACGCATCATGTCACACTGCCATGTGTGGTCGTACTCTTAACACATGGTACCGTATGACCAACTTGTCACTCGCAAAAACAACGGTATTTTTTGAGACGGGTATAAAAATCTATGAATTTACTTTTTTGACATTTTTCTAGTCGTGGAGCCATCCCCACAAAATGAGAGCAAAAGAAAATGTGGAAAACAATATACGAGGTTTGCTTGATATTTATAGGATGCGCCTTCACACGTGTGGCTCAAGACCATACTACCATGTGGCATATATGCGTCATGTCACACGTGCTCTTCACATGTGGTCGTATTTTGAACACATGGTATCGTACTGCCACATCTCACCCACTAACGGTCTTTTTTTATGGGTATAAAAGTCTATGAGGTTTATTTTTTTATAGGTATAAAAATCTATGACGTTCATTTTTTATATTTTTCTAGTCATCGAGCCAGCCCCACAAAACCCTACAAAGCAACCCCACCCACCCCCCTAGCCAGAACTACAAAGCAGCCCCACCCAACAACCTAGCCCTAAATTGCAACCTATTTTTTTCAAATCTTCTAGCATAGAAAGACAACCACCGATTGAACATATCACACCATCCTTCCATTTGATCATTTTTACCGGTTTTTCAACCCGCTTGCTCGAACACTGAGTCATACTTTTCTTAGCCTTACCTATATTTATGCTGCATCATCCATTATAAATGTCATCTTTTACAAAGGAATTACCAACTGGTCAAGTGCAACCCATATGTTTGCATTTTCTTCACCGAATCTTTTCTCCATTTCTCCAAAAAAAAATATCACCTTTCCTCCACCAAAGCATGGCATGCAAGGTAAGTTTCCACTTACCCCCCTGACATCTTTTCATCCTTTGTAATTTCCACTTGACCTCTATGTAACCCAATGTTTAACAAAACCTCTTCTACTTTCTTGCATGTCTCTTGAGCATCACTCTGGTTGCATCCTATAGGTGAAACACACGTACTCGTATATACCAACTTTTCAAGCATCCTTACCATGGCGTGTAAAGTGCAAAAGTGAAGCCTTGTTAAGGGTATCATTAGATTAGGATCCCACTTTGGATCCAAATAGGCCGTTTTCCCCTCGCGTCTTATAAGTTGGTCATGAGTTAGGGAACCCTCCTTTTATGTTTTTGCAATCCAAATTTCATTTCCATCCTAGTAGGTTCTATAAGTCTTTGATATGTAAATCTTATTTGATTAAGTTTATTAAGCTTCCAAGTAGTATAAATTTACTTAAAATAGTTATAAAAAAACTCTTATAAGATTTTCTCGACTTAGTTAGATGAGGTGGCAGAGGCTTGTGATATAGTTTGAATAAGCAAGAAAAGATATCGTGGTATCTGCAAGCTTTTCTTCAAGCAACTCAAGCCTTGACCGGTTGCAAGTTTTTGGTCTACCTAAGGCCATATATACAATGTGTGTAATGTAAGGAAACATGAGAATTTGGTTATTTCCAACTTGATAGGTGAGTACAAATACATAGAGAGAATTATACCACTACAATAGACAAAGAAGAAGAAGAATAGAACATTGGAGTATAATATATTCAATAATGTTTTTGTGAATGTAAGGAGAGTATATCTTAGTAGAGTGTGTGTGGTGTGTGTGTGTATGGGATAGCAATACACTAAAAGAGAATGCTCTATTAGCTGTGTTTTACTGGCATTTTACGTTACGCCGCTATAAGTATCATTATTAGTGCCACTGCTGGATAAGCATCGCTATTAACACCGTTTATTAGTACCGCTTAGTGGAACTAGTTAAATACCGTTTATAAGCACCACTCAAAGACGCTGGAGAAAAAATAGTGTGTTGAAATTGAGTGAAAATGAAAACTTTAAATAAATTATAACCCAAAAAGCTTAACAAACATCTTAATATTATCAAACTAAACAACAAAATCATCAAATAGTTATACAAATATGACCAATGTGTAGATATGTTATGATAATATATATTTAATTTTTCCATCATCAAATCTATTTTGCAATAAATCCATGCATGCCAATTGTTCTATCTCTAAATCCATCATTTCAATGGCTCCTATATCAATACAAAGTCCTATTCCACTATGTGAAGAAGATGTAGAGGTATTATCATCATGGTCCTCATATTAATGTTAGTTGCATCCTCCACCATTGATTATCCACCATGCATTTCTTCTTCAACATCTTGATCTTTAAATACATGCTTAGATTAAGGAGTGACTTGTATTACATACAACCAATTAGGATCTCTTTGGTTTGAATGAAACACAACCTAAAAGAAACAACCACAAAATATTTATAAGAAAATATATATAATTCCTTCCTTCTATCTATAGATTCATCAAAATTAAAAATCAAGTGTAAATTTGTTCACAATGTTGCGGTAGAATGTATGTGCCTCTTGAATCTTGCCATAATTTAGTTTAGTCAATTGTAAAAAATATGCTTGGATGCTTCTTGACGGTGTGAGGCAGCTCAAGAACACAAGAAGGCCACTATAGCTCGCCGACTCACCACCTTTGGAACACTCACAAGCACAAGGTGCACCACCAGCTTCTCTAGCTGGAAAGAAAATCAGCAGTAGACCACACCTTTCCTCATTTCCCTACTCCTATACCCTCATTCATCCACCACCATCACACACCACAGGCTCAAATCGGGAAAGCAAGACACCTCTATTGCTTAATCTGCAATTCAATCAGCGGAGTACAGAGGGAAACTTACAATTGTCCAAACACAAACACAAAAAATAGTGATAGAAGGCAAGCAATTACACAAAGACAAGTTCACAACTGCCACCACTTCCGTTATTAACACATCACACACTCCCTCTCATAGCTCACACATACACTGCCCAAGCTTCCTCTTGGTCTCAGTCTGTGCCTCAACTGAAGAGGCAACTATCTTGCACTACCAGCAAAACTGCCAGCTCCCAACACAACACCAAGGCGGCTTCCTCTCTTCACACAGTTACCAGCCGTCACAAAGGTGGCCTACTTCCACATCTGGCGCTCTGTCGCCAGCGGCGAGCTACGCCAAGCTCTTGTCTGGCCTCTGTCTCTGCAATCTCCAGCCAGGCTCTCTCCTGCAAGGCGACCACTCTTCTGTTTGCCTCAACTGCTGCGCTCTAGCCCTTCTCACTCAACTTCAGTCGCCTCTTTCTACAGAATTACCAGTGAGCTTCTCGTACCCAAGGTGGCCACACCTGCAGCTTTCGAATAGCCCCAGCCCGTTGCCTTTGACGCCAGCACGTCTGAGAAGCCCCCCTCTAAAAAGGCAGCCTTCCTTTGGCTTTCGAGCGCTTACTACCTTCTCTTGCGGCTGCGCTTACTTCACAACGTCCCTTCACTCTCGACCCCTTGGTCGGTGCCATACCTCACAACAAAACCACTCAGCCTGTACATTTGCCAAGGCATTCAGGGCAAAGCTTATTCACAAACCACGCACACCATATGTATATTGACCCAAAATACCTTTCAGATTTTCACCTGACATACTTTGCCCAACCCCTAGCCTGCGGTAGGCATTTATGCCAAGCAGCAGCATCATACACTTCATCTGTCTTTTGTCCGGGGTATAGTCATCCCCCTCTGCCTGCATCTTCACCTCTGTCCCATTTATTATAAACAACAAACTGACACACAAACCATAACACCTACTTCACACACCAAACTCAAATGGAAGCCATATGTACATCCCCAATACTTGATTTCACCAAATGCCACCCGGGTCAAACGGCCAGCAATATATGGCCCAAGACCTTTGCATCGTTGTCCTTTCCCCACCTGGGTCAAATACTAGCTGCAGTGATATTTCATCCATCTCCACCCCTCTGCTATTCCCATAGTTCTGTAACTCGCTGCACCAATCATCATCATTGTCTGAATATAGCACATCTAACATATTCTCCAGTTCCAACTGGCACCTAGCCTCTGCCAATTGTTGGCTACGCATTTCTTGAACTCGCTGCAAGGCCTTGGATACAATTACCTGTTGCTCTGCATCTATTTCCACTTCCTGGTCATCAAAACCCCAGTCTTCATCATCATCCAGCATTTTCAACACTGCATCCTCGGTGCAAGAATTCCAGTAACTCCACATGGTGCAACCTATTTGCAACATTAATAAAGCAAACCCCCCTGTTACAACAAACACTGCAACAACCTGCATATAGCATGACATTTCATCTAGCAACACAGGGTTGACCAGCGGCGGCAGCTTCACCTCAATCTCTTGGACTTGTTCCCTCACCATATCCACCTCATCACCGCTCTTATCTTCATCATCAGACAGCACCCCTAACTCTTCATCCACCACTTGGGCATAGCATATGCTTAACAAGTTTCCACCCCAACACAATAAAGACATGGCCAGTTCACTAATGGCCACCAACAAGCAAGCATTTTGAACCATACTAGCCATAACATTTATACTCACAAAGCCTTGCACTTGTGTGGTCTCCACTTCCTGCTTCCAACCTTGGTCTACAACCTGTACATCATCATCCAACCTCACAGGCAACCTCTGCAACTCCATAACTTCAAGTGAATGGCCATTTGCATTAGCCATAGCATACACACCTTCTGCTGGTAATTCTTCTTCAAGGCTTGAAAAGTCGTCCACATCACTAGGCACACCTGCATACACATTTACCACATCAGTGGGGATTACCTCCGCTACAAGCCGCTGGCACTGAGCATTCAAATTGTTTTCAAACACTTCATTGCTTTCATTCTCCTCAACACTTGCCAAGTCGTCGGTCATCTCATCTTGGACAAGGTCTTCACATAGCAATGTCTCTTCGACACAAGAGAAGGCATCACTAACACTGTCGACCCTTACAAAACCATTCTCTTCACCCAAAGATGTCACCGTCATCGACGGATCCTCTTGGCCTCTACCCTCTTTCTCATCTTCAAGTGAAGCACTCTCTTCACTGTCATCAGCGCTCGCAGTATCTTCATCCTCATCTCTTTCATCCGATGTATCGGTCTCTAGCCATATTGTTGGAGGCAATTCCAAGTAGCTCAAATCCACAAGGCATCTCAAAGCCTGCTAGTCTTTGTCATCACTTGACTCTGCTCTTGTCTCCAAGGCTTCTTTACTCTTCTGCACCACTTGAGTGGATTTCATCATCACTAATGCCTCCAGCTGGAAACTCCTCATAGCTGCAAGCTCATCTCTGGCTGCTGCCCTATAGGCCCTTAGGTTCATATCCTTCAACTGTACCAATGTTATCTCATCAAAGAATGAGACCTTTACATAAGCTCCCCATGAAAGCGGCTTTATAGTCTCCTATCAGCTGCCATCGCTCCTTCAAAGCATGCAGGGCGTTTAAACACAATCCTTGGTCGAAATGTGCTAACAACTGGTATCGGATGGCCTTCCAACTGGATTGCACTCTCCATGGTAATTCAATAAACCACTCTTTGACCTCACCTTCGAATGCTTGGGACAAGAAGCTGGCCTTGACCTCATCCCCCCATACGCCAAGAACTCGGCATCTGTCTTCTGCATATGCTATAAACTCGGCCACATCGCCATATCCATTAAATGGAACAGCAGCATCCACATAGTTTAACCACTTGGCTTGGATGCCAAGGTTCGCCCAATAAACATTCATGGCCATCTTATGCCATACACAACCTTAAATAGACCACTTGAGATACCTGGCCACCTGCAGCACTGCTTCCTCTTTAAGCCACAGCCGATCGTCAAATCGATGTCGAATCCACCACCACCACTTTGCACATCCACCTAAAGTCAGCAACCGCCAATTGATGGCGACGAGCTCTTCAAAGCTCCTCAGTGGATTAAAAAGCAGAAAACACCTTCCTTCAATCTCCTACTCTGGGGCATACACCCTCATAAGAGACACTTGAGCAATCCTCAGTGGGGGCACCAGAAAGATGTGAGGCAGCTCAAGAACACAAGAAGGCCACTATAGCTCACCGACTCACCACCTTTGGAACACTCACACAAGCACAAGGGGAACCACCAGCTTCTCTAGCTGGAAAGAAAATCAGCAGTAGACCACACCTTTCCTCATTTCCCTACTCCTATACCCTCATTCATCCACCACCATCACACACCACAGGCTCAAATCGGGAAAGCAAGACACCTCTATTGCTTAATCTGCAATTCAATCAGCGGAGTACAGAGGGAAACTTACAATTGTCCAAACACAAACACAGAAAATAGTGATAGAAGCTTGTCGAGCTGATCACATCAGCAGGCGAGCAATTACACAAAGACAAGTTCACAACTGCCACCACTTCCGTTATTAACACATCACACACTCCCTCTCATAGCTCACACATACACTGCCCAAGCTTCCTCTTGGTCTCAGCCTGCTGTGCCTCAACTGAAGGCAACTATCTTGCACTACCAGTAAAACTACCAGCTCCCAACACAACACCAAGGCGGCTTCCTCTCTTCACACAGTTACCAGCCGTCACAAAGGTGGCCTACTTCCACATCTGGTGCTCTGTCGCCAGCAGCCAGCTACGCCAAGCTCTTGTCTGGCCTCTGTCTCTGCAATCTCCAGCCAGGCTCTCTCCTGCAAGGCGACCACTCTTCTGTTTGCCTCAACTGCTGCGCTCCAGCCCTTCTCACTCAACTTCAGTCGCCTCTTTCTGCAGAATTACCAGTGAGCTTCTCGTACCCAAGGCGGCCACACCTGCAGCTTTCGAATAGCCCCAGCCCGTTGCCTTTGACGCCAGCACGTCTGAGAAGCCCCCCTCCAAAAAGGTAGCCTTCCTTTGGCTTTCGAGCGCTTACTACCTTCTCTTGCGGCTGTGCTTACTTCACAACGTCCCTTCACTCGACCCCCTGGTCGGTGCCATACAGAATCACCAGCGCTCCTTCTCCACCAGCGCTCCTTCTCCACCAGCCACCGTATCAACGAGGCTCTTCTCTTCCAGCGCCTGCAGCAAAACGATTCTCCACTTATATTCCCGGTGGCCCCTACTCATCTACTCCTTCGAAGCGGCTATAGTAGTCGTGAGCTCCTTTTCTCTGGCTCTCCCTCATGAACACCCAGGCGCCTTTTTTTCAGAGCCCCCCCCGTCCTCTTGCTTCCCTCGCTTCTTCGTTTTCTCCACCAGCTTCTAGACGACGCCAACCTTCGAAATGCTGGCAGCCTACAACACCCCCACATTTTTTCAGAGAGCCCGTCTTCTAGACGTCGAGCTGGCGGCCCTCAAAAACTTCCAAGTGGCCATTAAAACCATTGGCCATGTGTATTGTATATTTATTAATATTTTTTTAAAGCTCTAAAGTGATGACCACACTAGCAACAAGGCTCCTCCTCTCACACGACGATCCACAACTTTCCAAAACCATATGAGAGCTGCCCACCGCCTCCGTCATCAGCATTAACTTACCAAACCCGACAATTTCCAGTCGGTGGCCTGCTTTAGTAATCATCTGCACACCGCACTGTTGCCATAAAACTCCCAGACTCCAGCATCTGCTCTCAAAAAAACACGTGCATAAACCAGCTCACAACAAAACCACTCGGCCTGTACATTTGCCAGGGCATTCTCAGGGCAAAGCTTATTCACAAACCACGCACACCATATGTATATTGACCCAAAATACCTTTCAGATTTTCACCTGACAACGGTTGCTTGAGTACCTCTATATACCACTTTGAACCACTTAACATCAAAGATGAACACTTTGAAAGCTCTAAATCCATAGATGTCTTAAATTGTTCCACAATATTTAAGTTTCTCTGCTATAATATTATTATCTCTTTTACTAGCTCAACTTTCTTGGTCAAAACTTGCCATTACACCACAATCATATGTGATTCTCTTCGAGTCCACACATTGAGTGTGAAAATGTCGACCTTCTAACCACATTACATTATGCACTTTATACTGCAACCCAATCAAAAATCTTTAATATAGTTTATATGTAAGAAATTTATTATTCAACATTATATATCTTAGCAAAACATCTTTACTTACATGGTAGTTGCATCCCCTTACATACTCCCATTCTTCTCTTGCAATATCCTCTCCCATCCTTTCTTCTTGCTCTAGGGTATCTCTAAGCCATTCAATATTGCAATCCTTTGGAAGAGCCTTTAGGTTGGGTGGGTATGCCATGTGCCTTTGTGTTAATCTCTTAAATGCTCTTCTCTCCTATGTCCTTATCTTTCTTGCATCTTCATATTTCTCAATCCACTTTTCCATCACAAAAGTGTTAACACAAAAGTGTTAAGAAGACAAAATGTAATGACTTTTTTGTGCATGGGCTCATCCATCTTTTGAATGCGTCCTTTTCCATGTGGCACATGTAACACCATTCGTTCATCCTCATCGTTATGCATGAATATAGGCATAGATGGATCAATTTGTTTCAAATATTCAGAGATGTATACGAGGGAGTGTTTCACCAACCATCCCTTTACCATGCTTCCTTTTGGCCTTGCCCTTTGCCTCACAAATCCCTTCAAGGTTTTCATGAAGCATTCAAGAAATAACATCCACCGGCTATGAACAATGCTACATATAGCCACCTCATCCACCAAATGTACTAGAAGGTGAAATGGAGTTGTGATTATGCTTCTTAGAAAGATTTCTTCAATCATACACACCGCCTCAATTGACTCAACTTGAGCCTTCTCAATTGAATTTGGATGAATCTCCTTTGACACTATCCACCTATTCAACAAAGGAGTAAATGATAAATTAAAGAATAATAGATAATTTCAAAGTTATATGTTATACCAAACGCACAAATCTATAGTTTTGATTGGAAATATCCTCGCCAATCCACCTAATTTATAGATGGCATTTCGAGATTTCTCTTCTCCGCACCCACCAATAAAACTCTATCCAATATGGTAAACGATAGAAGATTGAGTACCTTTTCATGCCCGCGGCTTCTATGATGGGAGTCACCCTCCATCTCTCATCCCACTCTCCATCTCTCCACCTTCCCTCCAATGGCATTGTAGGAGGCGAATGCCACATGGCCTCCCACTCTTCACCTCTCAATCACAATCAAAGAACCCTCTGATGGAGCATAATTTGGGTGGTTTAGAGGAAGAAATCGATGATGTTCACCATACACCACTTTCTTTGTACGTGTGCTTGTTTAGAAACAAGTGATGGACCACAAATTGGACATGCATTATATCCTACAGTTGTGAAACCTACGAAATTAGCATGTAAGAATTGAAAGTTAAAAGGCATTACAATACATTAGAGTTATAAATAAATCATTTGTGTATGCTTAGATAAGAATAAATTTATGTGTATGACATACCTAAGCATTCCGTATAGTCTAGAAAATCATGCATAGTCCATCAAGATACCCTTGACCATTGCATTGCGACATGAAACTGGACGGGAAACATCATGCACAGTTATGCCTATCCATAATTTCTTGAGCTCATCAATCAAGTTCTTAAGGTATACATCCATATTCTTTACCTTGTGCTTTCTGAGCACAAGAAGCGCAAGCATCACATGACCCTTCTTGATGCATATCCATGGAGGAATATTATAAACAACAATGGGCCATGTGGACCATGATGAAAATAACACTTTTTGGATTAATTTAAATTCTTTATGCATCTATCCATGCATAAATCCAATTTAGTAGGAACTACACTTTTAGAATAAAAAAAGTAAAAGTTATTTTTACACAATTTTAGAAAATTTTGCCATAACCTCCTTTGTATGGCTGACCCATTTTTCAATTTTTAACCTTCTAAAATCAACTAGAATTTCACCAAGAGTATTTAAATCATTCTAATGTAAACATTTTCTACTTATCAAAGAGAAACATTATGAAAAACTTGATTTTATCCATTATTCATTCATCTAGAATGGTTGGATTTACTAAAGAAGAGAGGGGAATGCCTTTTTTCAATGAGGCATAACATCATAATCATTTTAGAGAAGACAAAAATCATAAAAACCATTAAAATTAAGCATAAATAAGAATTTATGTATTTCCTTACTTCCATTCATCAATAAACTTCAAGAGCATTAAAAAGCCATTCCAATTGAGCTTCTCAAGCTTGAGAGGGGTTGAGAAGAAAGAAACATTGAGAAATTATAGAAAAGATCAAAATTCACCCTTACCCTTACAAATTGCTTGATTCTTTGATCACGGTAGAGTCCCCCTACCAATCAATTGGTTTGGTGTGTTGATGGAGCCACCAATGGAGATTAAAGGAGGAGGGAAGCTCCAATTTCTTCAATTTGGAGAGAATTTTAGAGAATAGTAAAAATTATCAGTATTCTCCTATTTTCTTACAAAGGGCTCAGGTTCTATTTATAGGAGAGGGAGGCTCTAACCAAGACCAACTGATTTCTAGAATTTTTCAGATTCAGTTTGGTTGAATTTGGACTAGATTTGGACCTAGTTTGGTTCCTTTTTTATTCGGTTTTGATTCGGTTTGATCCAAGAGAGAGGAGAGATAAAAATATCACATTATTAACTAAAAGTTCAATCCCCTTTTTTTTGCTCTCACTGAAGCTCCCGCCCCTCCTTGCTCGTGCTACCTGCACACCTGCACCCCCCCGCCTACCTGCCTGCTCGCCCCCTCGCGTCCCCCTCATTCCTCGTGCCCCCCTTGCCCCCCGCTTGCCCTCGCTACTGCGCCCCTCTCCCTCGTTGTACTGCCCACCGCCCCACCTCTCCTTCGCGCCCCCCCTTCCTTTTCGCGCCCACCTCCCCTCTGCAGCGCCCCGACCCCCCCCTCCGCCAGCTCTTTCTCCCCCCCACCACTCTTGCGTGCAGCTCCCGCCCCCCCTAGGGCTACTCCTTCGCCGATTCACCCCCCTCCCTTTTCTTGTTGATTTCCGGCCCCCAGGGGGGTTTTTCCTTTTTCTCCGGCCTTCGTCTTTCGCCTCTCTGTGTGCAGCTCGGTTCTTGCAGGATCTCCGCTTTCGCCTCGCCTTCGCCATAGCTTCAGACTCTGATGGAGGCTCCCCCGCCTCAAGGGGACTCCCCCGCAGCCCCCTCGCCCGCCCCTGAGGACACCCCCATCAGGCTTTCTCTTTCACCAGAAGAGGAAGCGAGCCTCACCGCAGAGGTGGAACGCCTCCAGGCTCATTCCACCATCTGCCGTATAGTTGGCACTCGCCCCAGCAGAGGGGAGATCTGGGATCTTCTCCAGGCCCGTCTTCTTGCAGATGTGGGCAAGATCCTGGACGTACAGCTACTGGGCCGTGGACATTACCAGATCGAGTTCGAGACTGCCCAGAGCGTGGCCAAGGTCCTGTGGCCAAGGGTCCCCTTGACATCAGGGGTGCTCGGGCTTTCTTCAGACCTTGGCAGCATGGCTTTGACCCCGCAGCGGGGCCGAGTAGGGAGAGCGCCTTTTCCATGTTACAGTTTGCTTCCCTGGACTCCGCCGAGAGTATCTTCCGCTCCTCTCTAGGCTAGGAGCATTGGTGGGCTTGGTACTAGAGACTGGCCCCACAGCTGCTTCAGTGGTGGCCAGAGCAGCTGGGCTACCTTCGGTCAGAGTTTTGGTGTCTGACATCTCCTCCCTTCCTAAGGTCATTCAGCTACCTGGGATAGGGAGGGATGGATTGATCAGAGAGTGGAGTTCTCGGGGATCCCGAACCAGTGCTTCATTTGCACAGGCAAGTCGGTCATCTGGCCAAGGCCTGCCCTCGCAAGAGACCTCGAACCTCACCACAGCAGAAGCAGGCCCTTGATGGCCCGCCCACAGATGCGGCTCGGCAGCAGGCAGCCTCCGAGACACCTGCTCAGGCCACAGAGACCTCAGAGTGGCATCCTGGACAGGGGCGCCGTCAAGGGAGACAGCCACAACAGCACGCCCAGAGACCGCTGCAGCAGTAGCCACAGTCTCAGCATCACTGGGTTCCCGTGAGGAACAGCTTTGCTCCCCTCCAGGAGGAGACCCCTGCGCGACGACTGAGGACCAGGAGATGCTAGCACCCGCTCCTTCACCCCCCCCACCGCCTCGCTTCCACCTTCGCCTCCTCCCGTCCCTGCTCCGGTTTCAGTAGCGGCTCCCTCTCCACCCCTCTCACCCCCCCTCCTCCCCCCTCGCCCGCCTCACCTCCCCGGGAGGCCCTGGTAGTCCCCTGGCGTTCACCTGCAGTCCGAAGGGTGCTGAGCACCGACCTTGCTCGAGCACCACAGAGGAGACTTACCATGCCGATTCGGGCTTCACGGATATCATCTATCTGTAGTCGGCTGAGTCGCCTCGGCACTAGACAGCGCTCGGAGGCTTTTGATTATGCCTTCACACGGCTTTTTGGAGCAGAGGGCCCCCATGAGCCAGCACCCCCCATCAGAGTTCATGTAGTGATTCCTCCGGCCCGCGGGGAGGAGGCACTTGATTCAGCGGTGGCCTTCTCGTTCCCTCTATGTGGCCCATACTACCGGGAGTGGACTCTAGAGCTCGCTCTTAGCACTTTGAAGACTCAGGCAGTTGAGTTTTCTCATCATGTGAGCGATCTGGAGGTGATAGATGTGATAGGCCGACTATGGGAGTTGGCTCATTTTTTCTTGGATCCCGGGAGTGTGGATGCCTCGACTTAGCACGCAACCTTGGATATGTATGTATACACGAGGTAGCTCTATCTGAGCGAGAGCCAGTCGCCATGGGACACAGCCAGGCGCCTGATCCGTGATTCTTGCAGTACACCGGCGGGTGGGCAGATTCGTAGCCGCTCGGATGGGGACTATTCTCCATCCAAGCCACTTGCGAAGGCCCGCCGTACGGCTGAGACAGCATCCACCTCAGCAGGTCATCCATGAGGATCATCTCATGGAATGTACAGGGCCTTGGCGGAGCACATTATATACGCTATCGTGGTTGCTTGAGGTAGGAGCTTCAGAGATGCCTGGTTGGTGGCAGCATTGATATTTTGATGATGCAGGAGCACCACTTGGGTGAGAGCAGGATCTAGAGATATGGTTCGGTGATGCCTGGTAGATGGGACACCTTTTGGTCTTCTGCAGGGTTTGGTCCTTTGGGTGGACAGGGAGGAGTATGCATGGTCATTGCAGATGTATGGCAGGCCATTGTGGATCGAGGGATCATTGTGCCTGGTAGAGCACAGTATGTCATTCTGAGGATGCATGATGAGCTAGTGGGCGTGCTCAACGTCTATGCGCCCAACCATGCTAGTGCCAGAGCAGAGTTCTGGACCCAGGTTACGGATGCATTGCCAGAGACCGCACATTTGTGTGTCGGGGGTGACTTCAACATGCTTGAGGACCCGGCTGATAAGGCAGTCATGTTACAGTGCACGACAAGGAGCTTGCAGCTTGGGAGCGATTTTGCATGTCATTGAGGATCACTGATGCATGGCAGCATGGAGCCTTCTCCCGCTCTCAGGACAGTCTTAGTTTCTCTCGGTCGGATCGCCGACAAGGAGGGACTAATCTATCATGGATTGATTGCTTTTATGTGGGCGACTGGTTAGGGGAGCGAGGGGGCTCCGTTGGCATTCTCGCTGGCGCCTCATTTTCAGATCATGCGCCAGTTATTTTGACGCTTGAGGAGAGGACACGGGAGCCTAGCTTGCAGTTGAGGATCCCAGAGAGGGTACTTACAGATCCTAGTCTCGCAGAGGACATTGAGAGGATCTGGCATGATAGTCAGTGCTCTGACCAGGATGCAGCAGGCCAGTGTGCCCAGGGACTCATGGAGCTTAGCTCTTTTCTGCCGCTGCAGCTTTGACATGGCTGGGAGAGATTCGCGAGCGGGAGCAGCGGCTGAGACGCAGTCTTGCTTCGCTTCAGTGCCTTCAAGAGCAGCAGCCTGCATGTGAGTGGGTGGCGTCCCAGCTGAGCGAGGCACGCCAGGAGGTTAGAGAGGCAGAGGAGCAGAGACATGAGTTTTACTATCGTCGCCAGGCCTCTCAGTGGACGCAGCTTGGGGATAGAGTGACTGGGGAGTTTTT
Source organism: Cibotium barometz (assembly GCF_041138505.1). Lineage (NCBI taxonomy): Eukaryota > Viridiplantae > Streptophyta > Polypodiopsida > Cyatheales > Cibotiaceae > Cibotium > Cibotium barometz. Next base: position 28,268,896 of record NC_141046.1, read on the forward strand.
TGAGATTACTGGACCCCACCATGCTCGAGCAGGAGTCCGTCAGCTTGGGAGGCCGGATGGGTCTGTAGCTACTGAGCCCGGGGAGATCAGAGCCATTGCCACTGGGTTCTATAGAGACCTGCTTTCAGCAGAGCTAGCCACTGAGGCTTGGGATGCTTGGAGACAGACGGTGTGGGCCCAGGTGCAGAGGAGGGTCACAGATCGTATGCGTACAGTCCTTGGTGTGCCTCTTTCAGAGGTTGAGCTTGCTGAGGCCTTGAGGGTCTTGCCGTGCCATAATTGCCCAGGGAAGGACGGGCTGACGCCCGTCTTTTCTATGCGCTATTGGGACCTTTTGGGACCAAGGCTCCGCAGGGGCTTTCAGTATGTTTTGGACACTGGGGTAATGCCACAGAGCTTTTCAGAGGGCTTGATCTTTCTCATCTCCAAGGGGGAGGGAGTATCAGATGATATTCGGCATTGGAGACCTATTACGATCCTCAATACTATCTACAAGGTCTTAGCAAAGGCCTTGAGTTTGAGGATCGGGGAGTTGATTCATGCTACCCAGACAGGATTCATCAAGGAGCGTAGTATCCTTGACAACATTTTCACCTTCTGGGAGGCAACGGCCCGAGCTAGATTTCTTGGTGAGGACTTGGTCGTGATGCTTCTTGATTTTGAGAAGGCATACGATGAAGTCGATTGGGGTTTCTTAGAGGGCACTATGCTTCACTTGGGCTTTGAGCCAGGTTGGATTAGAGGGGTGTATTCCATAGCTCGCAGCCAGGTGTTGATTGCAGGAGGACGGGGGCCGAGTTTTGAGCTGACCAGATCAGTCCATCAGGGGTGTCCCCTCGCCCCTTTTCTTTTTCTCTTCTTTGCGGAGGCTATGAGCATGTATTTGACGGCAGAGGAGGTTGGTTTGAGAGGACTCCAGCTCCCAGTTCGGGGGGAGGACCTGCTCGATGTTGAGTTTGCAGACCACACGGGCTTATTTTTGCATGGCCAGGAGGCCAATCTTCTTCTGGCAAAGCAGTCGCTCCAGGTTTTTAGTGTAGCTTCAGGAGCATTGATCAATTGGCACAAGACAGTGGCCTTTTGGATCAGTAGCGCTCCCACTCCGGCATGGAGCCCGGACCCCGGCTTTAGATGGATTCCTCCTGGCACAGCAGTGCGGTATTTGGGATGCCAGATTGGACTAGATTTGTCACCTGAGCAACAGATTGCCCCGCTTCTTCTGAGCATTCAGAAGAAGCTTTTGTATTGGAGTACAGCTCGACTATCCTTGGCCGGGAGGGTGGTGGTGGCAAATCAGGTGCTGTTAGCGACCATGTGGTACATTACGTCTTGCTGGATCTTCTCGAGCTCTTGCATCAGCCAGGTACAAAGGCTGATCAGGAACTTTCTTTGGTCTAGGCAGGACGGTCAACCAGCTCGGGCAAAGGTTGCATGGGCAGTTATTACACTTCCGCTAGCTCAGGGAGGCTTGGGCATTATAGATCCAGTCGATCAAAGTAGAGCCTTATTGGGGAAGCTTATTGTTCGGGGGTTGCTTCCAGGCGCTGAGCCTTGGAAAGAGCTTCTCTTGCAGCGGCGACTGCTGTAGGCTCGGGCTCCCCCAGCAGGGGGCACTTGGGCACCAGAGATTCGATGGATCTTCATAGAGATGAGGAGGACAGGCCTCAGTAGAGGATGGGAGGACAGATTTTCTTTGAGCATCCTGAGAGCTGCTGAGACCGGGGCTCTCTCAGCGACCTCCTTCTTGTGTTGAGGAGCGGGCCAGACAGCCGCTCATCTGGAGCCCAGCGGTTCGCACAGAGCAGGGTCATATGCTGGGTTCTCAGCCTCGTCTAGCCTGGGGACCTTTGGCGGCAGGCCCAGCACGTAGCTTTGGAGACTGGCAGGCCTTCTGCAGTCTACCAGGTGGAGAGGCTGAGTCACTTCAGAGGGGGGTTGATTATGAGGGATGACATTCAGGAGGCACTCACAGAGGAGTGGTTCACGCCTATCGAGCTAGTGGCCCCACGGTGGATGGGAGCCTTTACACAGTTGGAGATCCTGATTGCTGTCAGAGCTTGTACTGAGGATGGCAGATGCCTGTACTATGAGATTCAGGATGAGGGCAAACTTCAGAGAGTGGAGGTGGAGTCGCCTTTGGTTACAGAGTGCACCTTTCACAGGATACGGGTAGTGGCCGCCACTTCTCGGAAGTGGCATATTGACCCAGACCCTGCAGATACGGGTAGTGGCCGCCGCTTCTCGGAAGTGGCATATTGACCTAGACCCTGCATATGTGCTCCCGGATTGGTGCATATGGGCATATGCAGCGCGCCCCCCTTGGCCCGGCAGACTTCAGAGAGTGGAGGTGGAGTCGCCTTTGGTTACAGAGTGCACCTTTCACAGGATACGGGTAGTGGCCGCCGCTTCTCGGAAGTGGCATATTGACCCAGACCCTGCAGATGTGTTCCCGGATTGGCGCATATGGGCATATGCAGCGCACCCCCCTTGGCCCGGCTACAGTGGGACCCTGGTGAGTACAAGTGGCACGATCCTTATGCATCCCTTGAGGCCACAGAGATTACCTTTTTTCAGTATACTATTCGGTTGGGGGCCAGCCTCGCCTTGTTCCTTCACCGGATTTCTCGTCCGCTAGCTGGACACAGGAGAGGGATCTACGCTGGGAGCTCCTCAGCAGCATCACCATCTAGTTCACTCCTGGAAGGCCCGGTGTTTCAGGGCCTTTGAGGGGAGATTGGAGCCACCAGCAGAGACTGTTCGGGGGATCTTGATCCACACCTTGCGGGGACAGTACGACCGCATTCGCGGATGAGGCGATCTTGTGGCGCCAGGCCTTTCACACCACCTAGCGCAGCGGCCCCTTCTATACCCTTCACGTGGGGTCCCCCCCCACTGGCACTACAGGCCACCTATTTGGCTTTTTTCCCCTCCTATTGTATGATATAGCCATTCAGTTCTTTGTACTGATACTTGTACTTTTCAGCACCTAGGGAGAGTCTCCCTGGCTGCCCTGCTGTTTTTTCTGCTTTGCTTTTTCTTGTGAGCAAGAGAGGATCTTTTGTAGCCCTATGGGCGTTTTTTATAACTAATGAAAGGATCTTTTCTCGGGAAAAAAAATATCACATTATTTTTGAGTTTAAAACTCATTCAAGCATGTGAAGTAGGTGCCTCCTTGAAGGGACTCCCCTTCCTTACGTGTCAAAATGGAATCATTATACCCAAAATATCTCATTTTTTTAGTAATACTCATAGTTTTTTACTAATAACCCTTGTACATAGTTAACTCTTCATCTTATGTGAGCATTTACTCATTTTTGGGTATTTTCTTTTACAAATTGGATTTATCTCCTCCCCACACATGGATTGATCTTATTGGCCCATAGGAACCTTAATTTAAAATTTCGAAAAAAATCTTGACCCTCAGGATAATGCCTCTTGAACAGATTATACTTGATTTCTAATGAACCTTCTGAAATTCTTTTTGAACTTCTGTTTTGGGGGAACTTATTTTAATAAGAAGAGATATTTTTTCATCCAAAAATATTTAAAAATTGAATTACCACTCTCTAGAAGATTTTCTCTCTCTAGGCCAAAATTGGTAGAAACAAGATCTTTTATATTTTTGAAGAGGGATTTGACTACAGGGGAAGATACTGGACATCTGAGAGGCTGGGGAGGAATCTTACATTCTACCCCAAACACCATATTAGATAATTTGGGAAAATTCGCATTCCCATTTGAAAAATGGGAGCATGGTGAACTTGTCCACCAAAAGTTTGTCAAAACCCCCTCATGTGACATATCATCGGAAAGATCTTGAAGAGTAGAATCTAAATCTATGATCTCCGATAAATTTGGAGTTAGTATGTTTAAGATATGTCCAAAACTATATGGAGTAATTGATTCCCAAAATGTGAGATTTTTCCCAAATTACCTAATATTGACTTCCCACTTGAAAAACGCGAGATGTCCTCATCTCGCAAGTGGAGTATGATCTCTTTCATCTTCTTCTTCCTCTTCAATCACTTCCAGCGTTACTGCCTTGGAAGTGGACAGCCGATTTAGGAACAACCTCTTTGACTTTCCCTATTCTGAGGTGGAGGTCTTGCATTACTTTGGATTGAAACTGCAGGTTCGATGATAGAGGGTCTACTTCTGGGATTTCCCTGATTTTGGCGGTGGTGCCTTTATCAATTGTCCTTTCCAGTAAAGCTTATTTAGCCTAGAGGAGCATAGCAAGAACTGGGGGCATTAAGCCGCCAAGAGAATCAAAAAAGGATTAGAAGAAGGCCAAAAAGATGTACCGGGAAAATCTCGATTTATTCAAGCAACAAAGAGAAGAAGCCCGAGTATGCATGCATAAAAGAGGGACCCTCTCATCTTGGATCGGGTGGAAGGCTATCTTTCCTCACTCAATTTGTAAGTATTTGAACTCTTAACATTTTGTATTCAAAACTATGGTTTCTAAAGAACTAAATCTTATATAAATTGTTCTTTTTTAAATGTATGTATAACGTAGGAAATGTGGTGGGCCGTTCTGCTTCTCATGAGGAGTACGACTTTGCTTATTGAAATGGGATCTTTGCCGCATTTAAATGGTTGTAACAACAAGGTGTCGCATTGAACTATGAAGCTATGCTTGCTACTATAAGTTTATATTATTTTGGTTTTATCAGCTTTTAGAAATTTAACTAGTTTGTGTTTTAATATGACCTTGTGTGATACATGAAGATGATGAAGAGGAAATAGGCAAGGAGGACAAGGACGATGATGATGAGGAGGAGGAGGAGGAGGAGGAGGATGAGTAGAGACCGACCTATTGTGTTTAATGTTTTGTAACTTCATACTCAATATAACTTGCATGTTATGGAATTTTGGATGTAATTTGCCTTTTATGGCATTTGGGATTTAATATAATTAAGATTTCGTAGTTACTATGTTTAGTTTTGTATTTTAATATGTCGATATATCTGTTTGTACAAATTAGAATTGTTTTCAATATATTGAATTAAAAAAAAATTCAGGACGCATTAGCCCCAATCTACCAAAATAAATAAATTTACAGCGTTGCTTGAGCAGCGAAAATGGCATCGTTCACGTTTTTTACTAGCGTCGCTGATTGAACGACGAAAATAGCTACGGTGATTTTTTATCAATGCCACTAAGTAGCAAAAATAGCGACGTTGATGTTTTTAACAGTGCCACTGAGCGATGAAAATAGTGACGCTAATTTTTTTTACAGCGGTGCTGAGCAGCAAAAATAGCGTAGGATATAGCAACAGTTATAACGTGGGATATAGCATCGAAAAAATAGCAACGCTTACACTTCAACGCTTTTTCAAATCCTTTTATAAAAGCCACACTATAACCGCTAACCCCTCTTTTTCCAAATCCTTCCCCAAACTTTGCATTCATGATAGAGAGCATAATAGAGCTGAAGTAATGATACTAAGAAAATGAGCTGAAAGCCCCAAAATTTAGGAGCCACTCCAAGGTTCCAGTGGTTTTTTTGCTTCCTGTTAGCATCTATGTACACCTATCAACACAACCTTGAGTGCTCCACTCACAAATTTAGAAAACCTAGGCTCAAGTTCTTGATAAATTAGCATTATGACTTCAAATGTTGGGTTATTCTCTAATCACATGAGGTTTGAGAGCTTATACACTACCCCATGTACCCCTGCTTACATATTGATAAAAGAAGAGGGAGTGGGAGATAGTAAGAGATGAAGTAGTGATACTAAGAAAATGAGCTCAGAGCCCTAAAAAGTGGGAGCCTCTCCAAGGTTCCACCCTTTTACAATGTGGTTCAAAAGCTAAAATACCTAGGCTATAATACATGGTTGGCTTCCAATTTCAGGTCCCACAATTATTTTTTTTCTTCTTGTTAGCATCTATGTACACCTATCTTATCTCAACATAACCTTGAGTGCCCCACTCATCACAAATGTAGCAAACCTAGACTCAAGCTCTTGATGATTTTTTGACAGGTATAAAAATCTGTGAAGTTTGTTTTTGACATTTTTCTAGTTGTCTTGAGCCAGCTCCACAAAACATGAGCAGTAAGAATATGTGAAAAAAATATATGAGGTCTACATGATATTTATAATATGCACCTTCACACACGTGTGGCTTGGGACCGTACTGTGACATGGTAGATATGCATCACATCACACATGCTCTGCCACGTGTGGTGGTACTTTGGACACATGGTACCGTATTATGACCAAATTGTCACTCGTAACAACGGTCTTTTTTCAGACGAGTATATAAATCTATGAAGTTATTTTTTTGACATTTTTCTAGTTGTTGGCCATCCCCACTAAAGGTGAGCAGTAAGAAAATGTGGAAAAAAATATACGAGATCTTCTTGATATTTATAGGATGCGCCTTCACACATGTGGCTCGAGACCATACTACCATGTGGCAGATATGTGTCACGTCACACTTGCTCTTCACATGTGGTCTTACTCTAAACATATGGCACCGTACAAAGTGACATCTATTTTTCTAGTCATCGAGCTAGCCCCATGAAGCCCTACAAAAAAAAGCAACCCCACCCATCCCCCTAGCCAGAACTACAAAGAATCCCCACCCAACCTTGAGCCAATCCCCTAGCCCTAAACTGCAACCTATTTTTTGCAAATCTTCTAGTATAGAAAGATGAACATAGATTGAACATATCACACCATCCTTCCATGTGATCATTTTTACCAGTTTTTACAACCCACTTTGTAAAATTCCTCCCCAGCCCCTCAAGATGTCCAGTATCTTCCCTTGTAATCAATTCCCTCTTCAGAATAATAAAAGATCTTCTTTCTACCTATTTTGGCTTAGAGAGAGAAAATGTTTTAGAGAGAGGTTATTCAAATTTTAGATATTTTTGGATGGAAAAAATATCTCTTGTTATTAAAATAAATTCTCCCGAAACAGAAGTTCAAAAAGATTTTCAGAAGGTGCATTAGAAATAAATTATAATCTGTTCAAAAGGCCTTATCCTAAGGGTCTAGATTTTCTCAAAGTTTTAAATTAAGGTTCTGAGGGGCCAATCAGATTCATCTAAATGTATGGAGGAGATAAATTGAAGAATTAAAGAAAACCCTCCCAAAAATGAGTAAATACTCACATAAGATGAAGAGTGGACTAAGGACCAAGGACCAAAGGAAATACTAAAAAAATTAATTTTTGACACGTCAGAGGAGTGGGGATTCCCCATCATGAAGGAGGTGCCTATTTCACATGTGTGGTGGAGTTTTAAATTCTCAAGTATTGAGATATTTCATCTATCCTCTCTCCTAATTCAAGTCTAGTTCCAAAAAGTAAGCTAAACTGACCCAAAAATGGTCAAAAATTGACCAAACTGATCTGGAAAATTCTAGAATCAATTTGCTTGGTTAGAAGCTCACTTTTTCTTATAAATAGAAGCCTCCCCCTTTGTAGAAGATTAATAGTGTTTTATGCACTGTTACTCTACTCCATCCTAGAGCCAAAAACAGTGAATTTATTGATAATTCATTAGTTTTTTACCTTTCCCTCTTCAAAAGAGTTGGTGGCCACTCTTGTTGCAAACAAGAGTAGATCCCTCAAACCATCAAGCCAAAGGAAAGCTCACAGAAATTCAAGTAAGCTAGAAATCCTACTTTTTCTTTATTCCTTTTAATGGTTTTCTAATTTTTGTTTTCTTTAAAATGAAAAAATGATGTTATGCCTTGTTGGAAAGGCTTTCCCCCTCTCTTCATTCTTAAATTCAGCCTTTCTTTATCCTAGATACGTATTCAAATTGTTAGAATTAAACTTTTTATATTGTTTCTCTTTTAAAAGTGGAATTTGATTATTTTAGAATGCTTTAAACCATTTGGGATAATTTTTAAGTAACTTGAGGATAGAAAAAATTGAAAAATGGTCAGCCATACAAAGGAGGTTATGGCGAAAGTTTCTTAAATTTTGTGAAATAAGTTTTATCTTTTATTATTCAAAAAGAGTAATCCCCACCGTTTGTGTATTCTAAAAGTGTTATTTTCATTCTAGGCATAGAAAAATGCATAGTAGAAATATTTTTATTATAAAAGTGTTATTTCCATTATAATTTAAATACTATGCATAGAAAGATGCATATTGGTTATTTTTTTATTATAAAAGAGTGATTTTCATTAGATTTAAATTCTATGCATAGAAAGATGCATATTGGTTATTTTTTAATTATAAAAGAGTGATTTCCATTAAAATTTAAATTCTATGCATAGAAAGATGCATATTGGTTATTTTTTTATTATAAAAGAGTGATTTCCATTAGATTTAAATTCTATGCATACAAAGATATATATTGGTTATTTTTTTATTTTATAAAAGAGTGATTTTTATTAGATTTAAACTCTATGCATAGAAAGATGTATATTGGTTTTTTTTAAATTATAAAAGAGTGATTTTCATTAGATTTAAATTCTATGCATAGAAAAATGCATATTGTTATTTTTATTATTATAAAAGAGTGATTTTCATTAGATTTAAATTCTATGCATAGAAAGATGCATATTGGAAATAAATTTTTTATTATAAAAGTGTTACTTTCATCAATATTGATTTTTATGCATAAAATGATGCATAAAAGAATTTTTATTATTATAAAAGTGTTACTTTCACCAATATTGATTTTTATGCATAAAATGATGCATAAAAGAATTTTTTTTATTATAAAAGTGTTACTTTTACCAATATTGATTTTTATGCATAAAATGATGCATAAAAGAATTTTTTTAATTATAAAAGTGTTACTTTCACCAATATTGTTTTTATGCATAAATAGATGCATACAAAATTTTTATATCAAAATAAGAGTTCTCTTTAATCCTATGTTTAAATCCCATGAATATTGGTAAATGAATAAGTAAATACTCTGTGAGAAAATTCTACCGTTTCATATTCTCTAGGATGGCAATGAGAAAATTCAGAAAAACTATCGAAGTTGGAATTTTAGATAAATGATTAATTTATTCCTCATAGGAATTCATGATTAGTTTTAAATTCAGTTAAGCAAATTACTCAATGATTGAAATTCAGTAAAGTAATAATTGAAATATTACCCTTCGAGAAAGCTAGTTCAGGGAGAGAATATTTCCAGACTCAAACCCTGCATCAGACTATGACCAAAACTGAATCTCTTTCGTCAGTTTCAAGAAAAGACGATGTAACCAGTTCTGGAAAATTTCACTCAAATCACCCACCGAATCTGAAATCAAGTTAAGACCCTTGATTCTGATCTGAGGATCAAGGTTACAGAATTCAAGAAATTCTGTTGGAATTTTAGACCTGTGATCTAGAAGTATTGGGATACGGATTTAAGATATACCCATTGTATTCAAAAGAAAATCAAAACTGAAAACTTACATAGAAACCCTGTTTTCTTAAAGGACTGTCTTACGCCAGAATACTGGAGGGAGCATTTGGTATATGTGTTTTTCTAAGGGAAGTTCAGTTGCAAAACAGCTGGCGAGGAGTGGTTAAAGGACGGCTCACGCGGCAAAAACCTGCCCAGGTCTTGACCAGCCTGGGTATGGTGAAAAATGGTGTGCTTCTCGTACAATAGGCGAGGGCTGACGAAGCGATCCCTGAGTGAAGTGCGAGGACACCTAAGGAGGATCCTGGAGGGTTCTAACCACCAGGCAATGCACGGGCTCGCGGTGCTTAGGACACCCATGCGTATGTCGTGGAAGATATATATATGTATGATGATGAGAAAATTATTGCAATCTGTTTACTGGATCTCGTTGTTGCTGACCTGCTGGTCTCAATGGAGAGTCCAGAGTGATACTGTTTTGTAAGAAACAAGGATTGAATGGAAATTTTGAGTTATGACATCTGTAACCAGTTTTGTCAATGGATTGTTTTAAAAGTTAAAGTTTAAAGAAGAGTGTGTGCGTATCTATATTCTAAAGCAAAAGTTAAGAAAGGCATGCAATTATGGGTGGGTGAGTACTTGTCTGGTTCTACCAATTCTAGTGGTTGCGCGGTGGTGGCTAACCCATGGGCCGGATGGAGTAGGCTAGAATCAATAGAGTTTTGATAATAAAATTAATTAATAGGAATACGTCTAGAAACTCGAGTAGTTAAATAAAATCCTGAAGACTTCTCTAATGAATAAATCAACAGCTGTGCTTGATTCAATTAGGAAAAAAGCGTTGATTCCTTCAAGTTAAGTCTATAATAGTTTCCCTTCTATCTGGTTTATTCAGATGAAGGTTAGTTCAGTATCTTGACCTCGTTAAAAAAAATTCATTAAGAAATTCAAAATGGTGGAATCGTCCCCGTTTTTCGGGCATGGGAAATTTTCTCGGTTTTGGTTTTCGGAATGACCACCAACTTAGTCTCGTGCCCAGACATTCAAGGGTGAGACCCCGAGTGGGAAACCCTACCCCGCGCATGAGGGAGCTCCTTTCGCTACTGCCAGCTACCGCAAATCCCCGGTGTGTGGAGGGGGCAGTGGTGGGGTCTCACAGTTGGTATCAAAGCCCTGTTGTAAATTTACGTAACAGCAACAGAAATTGCTTAAAATTTTAAAGTAAATCTGGGAAATAATGTTTTCGCTTGTTAATATTATGTTGAATGAACTTCAAAAATTGAAAACTCATAAATCGAATTGAAAATTTATAGATGGATACCCTGAATCTATCTTGCATTCCTGAACTCTCCCAGAGTCAGAATATGATAGCCTTTGCATTATTCGAGCACCTCATCAACTCTGATATGACCCGAGTAAGCAGAGTGGGACTCGCACGCCATTTTGAGAGTCTTTACTTTGCTGATCCTATTGAGCGATGTTGATATATGTGGTTCTTTGGAGGACGATATATTAATATCAGTACCAGTTAGCGTGAGAGGCTCAGGCAAAATATTTCCTTAGCCATGATTCTGATAAGGCTAAGCATATGTACAACTCTTTGATCATTCACCCAGGAACTTCAGAATTTCATGTCGAGTTTTTAGGATTCTTAGCCGCTTAATCCCTAGAAGTAGAATTACAGCACCTCTTTCTGTAATGAATCGTGTGTACCATGGCATGTCTCCTTCGCAGTTTCGCTTCTTTATGCGTACGACGTGATTGAGCCAGTGATTTTGGGAGCCGTGATGCTCTATGTATATATCTCAAACTTTGATAATAAATGATGTTTTGCAAAAAAATTCCAAATTATTTTCATGATTGTGAATATGGTTAATAAAATTATCAGAGTAAATCTTGTTTCAAGAAGTATGATGAAACAATTACCTGTTTAAAGAATAAATCGTAAAAATTAAATAATCATAAATCTATTGTCAAAGTTAAGCTAACAAAAATCTCGTTTTGTCAGAGTCATGAGGCGCGCGGCTCGTGCAAGGCAACTGGATCCTCTAATTGATGAGGAAGAGTTAGATCCGGATGTTCATAAAGCCCTGCACAGATCCCAACCTGGTCCCTTCTCAAGGGTGTAGGGGAACAGTTAGGTGAACTAGTGGAAAAGTGGATTTAGGCTATGGAAGAATACTTTGATGTAACTGGCTACAATGATAGAAGTAAGATGGCTCTCGCCAGGTTAAAGATTGTGGAAATGGCCCAGGGTCACTTGGAGGAATCATTGCCAGACTAACCGTCTCGAGACCAAAATACCCAGACCTGGACCGATCTTAAAGCTTACCTCAGAAAGAGGTTTTGTCCTCCGGGCTTCCTTGAAACTAAAATGAATGAGTTCTTGGAACTAAAGCAAGTGAAGAGTACCATTAGGCCTTTGCCCTTCTCCTCAAATATTCCTCGCAATTGGATGAAGAGCAGCTGATGGCCAGATTAATTCAAGGAATGAATGGGCCATTGGACACCTTAGTGAAGAATGCCAAACCTGTCTCAATGGCCGAAGCTGTAAGAATGGCAAAGGACTTTGCCAAAGCCTTTGTTGTTAATGTCCTGCCAAAGCCTGCACCCTCTAACTTTAAAGGATTCCAAACCCTGGGAAGTACTTCAAACTTTCCTCCCCCAAAGAGACAGCAAGGCCCAAATTAGAATCATGATATTGGGAGATTCAGAAGTGAAGGAAGACCCTTCCCACAGAACACTTTCTCAGGAGCCCCACCTCTTTCAAGGATTCAAAGGGATGAGCTCAGAAGTGAGAACTGGTGTTTTGGATGTCAGGGTTTTGGTCACTAGCTGAAAGATCACCTGCGGCTCCTGCCATGTCAAGGGGACGGGGAGGTCAAGGACTGAGAGTGTAGAGACCAACCCCTTCCTATCAGTTAAATCAGGGTCCATCTCGTCAAAATCAGGGCAATCCCAAGAGAACTCCAGCTTAGCCATCTGCCTCTGTCCTCCAGAGTAGCCTCAAAACTCCTTCCCATAACTAGAGCAACCAAAGAGAAAGAGTTCCGCCTCAGACTGCAGCAGCAGCCACACCAGTCACAATAGCAAAAGTAGTGGAAGAGAAAAGAGGATAGATTTATGTAGCAATTGAAAACCAAGGGACAAATTGCCAATTCTCCATTATCCATACTCCAACTGAGTATCAGGGTAAGCCTTTTAAGCTTTTGATTGATTCAGGCAGTACTCATTCATTTACTTCCCTTGGATGCTTGCTTAATCTAGTCTTAGATCAGAAATCAGGGAAACCTATGCAAGTTGAATTGGCTAGTGGTGGGAAGATTCTTTTCACTCACCTTGAGAGACAGATCGTATTCAGTTCAATCTAGATGGGAATTTAATTGACTATGAGTTCAGAGCTATACCTTTGGTTGTTTTCAATGGGATCCTTGGAATGGATTGGCTCCACAAAAACCAAGCTGACATTCACTGTCATAATGGAACCATTTCCTTCCGTGACCTTCACGAAAATAAAGTTCAAGAAACCGGAATTTCAGGATCCCCAAGTTTGCAATTAGTAAAAGCTTCTAAGTTACTAAAAGGACTTAGAAAGAAGCAGCTCATTTATGTTGTCAAAATGAATCCAGTAGACTCAAAGTTAAAAGCTAAAGAACCTGAATGGTTACGTGATTATGATGATTTATTCCCATTAGAATTAACAGAGATGCCTCCAATTCGGGAAGTAGATCATGTGATAGAATTAATCCCCAGAGCTCAGCCAGTAGCCCTGTGCACATACAAAATGCCAGTTCCTGAATCCATCAAACTCAAGGAATAGCTTAGACAGCTATTAGAACAAGGGTTTGTAAGACCCAGTGTTTCATCTTGGGGTGTGCCAGTTCTCTTTGAGAAAAGGAAAGATGGAACGCTAAGACTCTGTGTGGACTACAGAGGTCTCAATCAGGTTAAGAATAAGTATCCTATCCCCAGAATTGATGAGCTTTTGGACAGGCTAAGTGGAGGCTAAGTGGAGCCCAGATCTTCACAAAGATAGATCTCAAATCAGGGTATTATCAGATCAGGATTAACGAGCAAGATATCCCGAAGACAGCCATCAATACTCGGTATGGGCATTATGAATTCACTGTCGTGCCATTTGGATTGACAAATGCCCTAGCTACATTCAATCATCTAATGCAGGACATTCTCAAAGAATACTTGGATGATTTTGTTCTTCTTATTTTCTTTGATGATATTCTGATTTACTCAAAGAATGCAGCTGACCATGAAGCTCATGTCACAAAAGTTCTTGAGATTCTAAGGAAGCACCAACTCTTTGCAAAAAAGAGCAAATGCACTTTCTCTTCCAACCATGTTGAATACTTGGGCTTTCTCGCATCCAAAGATGAAATTTCTCCAGATTCCGTAAAAGTCCAAGCAGTCATAGATTGGCCTGAACCAAAAACAGTGAAGAAGTCAGGGGATTCTTGGGATTGACTGGTTGGTATAGAATTTTTATACCAAAGTATGCTCTCATAGCTTCCCCCTAACTAATCTTCTCAAGAAGAACACCCCGTTTCAATGGTCTGCCCACCAGGTGCCAGAGTGCTTTTGATATAAGCTGAAGACCGCCTTGGTAACCAATCCCGTTCTGAAGCTGCCAGATTTCTCTCTACCCTTTGAGGTAGTAATAACTGATGCCAGTGGTTTTGCCCTGGGAGGTGCACTCATGCAAGAAGGTCATGCAGTGGCCTATAGATCCCAAAAACTCAGAACGCATGAGAGGAATTATGCTGTCCATGACATAGAAGAACTTTCAGTAGCCCTGAAGTTGTGGAGACATTACCTACTGGGTCAAAGATTCACTTTGATGAGATAGATCATCAAAGCTTAAAGTGGATCTTCACTCAGAAGGATCTCAACATGCGCCAAAGAAGGTGGATGCAGACCGTGTAGAAATTTGATTTTGAAATCAAGGACCGCCCAGGCAAAGAAAATGTGGTAGCAGATGCCCTCAGCAAAAAAGCCTCCTTGCTTGCAATTACTGTAGTGTCAAATCCTTTGATTATTGAAGCAAGAGAGAAGATCATGCAAGATAGATTCTTTGGCCCTATCACTACCCTACTTATGCAGGAAAGCAAAACTCCACAGGAGTTGAACCAAATTCAAGGGTACAGCCTGGATGATGGAATTATGTATTATAATCGTAGGCTATGCATTCCCAACAATGATGAGGGAACTAAGGGTCAAATTCTGAATGAAGCCCATGACAGCCTTTGATAGACTAACCAAAGTTGCCATCTGATTCCAATAAAAGAAACCTACACTGCAGTGGATGTGGCCAGAGTGTTCCTCAAGGAAATCTTCAGATTGCATGGCCTACCCAGGAGAATAGTAAGTGATCAAGATCCCAAGTTCACGTCAAGATTCTGGACTGCATTTTTCAAAGCCGAACGAACTTTCTTGGATCTTAGCACAGCTTACCACTCCGAGACCGATGGTCAAACTGAAAGGGTGAACCAAGTAATCGAAGATATACTTCGGTCATACTGTTTGGCAGGGAACCCAAGAAGTGGCTAAGCTATCTGCACCTAGTCGAGTTTGCCTACAATGCTTCTTATCATCGAAGTATTGGGATGAACCCTTTCAAAGCTCTGTATGGACAAGATTGCTTAACTCCATTAACTTGGTCCGACCCATTTAGGGTCGAGATGTTCAGACAGATGGTTGATGACATGGAGCAGCAGATGCGGTCAATTCGCAACAAAGATATAAAAGCTGCCCAGGATAGACAGAAGCAATATGTAGATAAGAAGAGGACAGACAGAAAATTCGAAGAAGCAGATATGGTCTTCATTCGAGTACGCCCCAAAAGAAGTTCTCTATCTCTTGGGAAGTACAAGAAGTTATCCCCCAGATATTGTGGACCATATCTGATCACAAAGAAAGTAGGTGACTGTTGATCCCTTCAAGTTAAGTCTGTAATAGTTTCCCTTCTATCTGGTTTATTCAGATGAAGGTTAGTTCAGTATCTTGACCTCGTTAGAAAAATTTGTTAAGAAATTCAAAATGGTGGAATCGTCTCTATTTTTCGGGCATGGGAAATTTTCCCGGTTTCAGTTTTCGGAATGACCACCAGCTTAGTCTCGTGCCCAGACATTCGAGGGCGAGGCCCCGAGTGGGAAACCCTGCCCCCCCACGCATGAGGGAGCTGCTTCCACTACCAGCTACCGGGAATCCACCAGTGTGCGGAGGGGGCAGTGGGATCTCACGCGCTTGCTCGAACACCGAGTCATACTTTTCTTAGCCTTACTTGTATTTATTTATGTGGCCTATCTATGTTTACTTCTTCCATATAAATTCCTAGCTCTAGGCATCTTCATAATAGTTAATATTGGTTCAATTGATCAAGGGATACTAGTGGTAAGAGATACCCCTACTAAGAGACTCTTTGATTTTTTACAAGCAGCAAGTGCAAATGATAAGTTTGTCTCTTATAGGGGTAGTTTCAATGTGCCTTTTGACTTGGCTTCACTAATTATTTTTTTCTAGGAGTACTATCAGAGGAAGAGATGAAAGATTTACTTGCTCTGATAGATGATGATGCTTTGGATGTTGAAGGCATATGATTTGGTCATTTGACCGGTTTAGCAAAGACTCCATTAGAAAAGGCCAAGTTACAAGACAATTATGATACCTATAACATGCCCATCTTCATTAATTAAAAAATGTCCCTGTATAATAGATGAATTTGTGAGTTTTTATGGTGTAAAAATCAGTGATTTTATTAAACGAGCCATTTCTACTTAGAATCTTTAAATTTCGGGTCCAAAATTAAAACCTACGCATGATTTACCCTAATATAAGATTTTATAGCATCCAAAACAAACATCGGATCAAGCTTATACGTGAATTTTAGTCATTTTTAGTTTAAAAAATGACGACCTTTAAACCTTAATTAATGCACGACCAGGCATCCGATTGACGAACGGTTTGCACCCCAATGACCAGGGGAACATCCCGGACATTTTTACCAAAAAACCATTTCGCCCCCCGGGCGGCCCGGCATGCAAACCGAGGCTGATGCCCCAAATTTGGGGACCCCATCCCAGAAAGGACTATACACACTCACCATGGTGCACGTACAATGGCCGTGTAAGGATCAAAAACCGACCACCCACTGTATGGTCCACACATACCGCCATGTGGATATCCATGCTGCCTCTGACCAAAAAGGTACATGCGTACCACACCTTTGCCTGTGCACCACCATCGTACCTTTCCCCAGGCCCATGCAGACCACTAATCAGTACACTTTGACGGTACACTGTCCTTTCAACCGTACTTTCCTTGTTACCCGCACCCGTACCCTACAACTATACAAACCCTCGAGGTACTCCATGGCCAGCACCCCTTTGCGTAGAGTACACCCTGCACAAGCCATACTGCCAGTCCGTACCACCCTTCTACGCTTGCATATTGTACTTGTCGCAGTACCTGCAACCGTCCCTTGTAGCCTTCCTCTCAGCACCCCCTAATCAACCAACTCTCAGATAAGCCCATTCTCAATCACCCTACCCTTGTGGAGAGAGTGTCCTTAACTCTTTCCCCCCCCTTGTGTGAAGAGACTTACAGCAACCCTCACCCCTTCAGCAAAACGTTTTTGCCTTTAGGACATCTCACAAATCCCCCCCCCCCCCATTTTGCGTACAAGAGGTTTTTGAGCTTAGACAAGGTTCACGCGCTGCAGTTTTTTGCTCATAGGATGAGCAAATGATCTCAGAATCAAGATCTGACTGAAGCGTTGTGATCGCAACATCGAGCACTACGAGGGGGTAATCAAGATGGCCCCATCCCACAAATGCCAAACTATCACCTTGAGAGAAGCACACAACAATGAGATTAGAAAAGATGCTCCTCCAACCCTCCCGTTTGCAAGCTCCACAAGGGAACAATGGCCAAGTTAGCTTGGTTATCATTTAAAAGAAGTTTTAAATTATTCTTTAATATTGATATCAATAAATCAAGAAAGAAGATGTGAATTTTCCATGTTAGAAATTCTATGAAGTTACTATTTGAAGTGATGTTATATTTTGAAATCAATGGTTTGTATTGAAATTGCTATCTTTAAGAGAAAGAGTACATATTTGTTTCTCCTGGCTTCGACGCTAACTCTATTTTTGTGCTTGTGTAGCTGAGCAGCGTTGTTAAAAAAGCCCGAGATCGACCCATGGTATCCCTCATACCACTAGGAGAATGAGGTTCGCCGATTGAGGCGAGTGATTGTGATGCTGTCTAGTTCTGAGGGCCCAGCTAGTGTGGTAAATAAGCCCACCCTAGCACGTAGACATCCCTCTGCTGAGGGGGGTGGGAGGATCGAGCAACGGAGCCTAAAGGGGCGACATGCCAGATTGAGTCCTCGCCCAGAGCAGACGACGAGGTGTATGGTCCCGTAAGGTTTTGCCGAGCATGTAGAGGCTGGAAGGCCGAATTCTAGATCATCGGCAATATAAAGGAAAAGAATAAGAGAGCCGGTTTGGCTTGTATGGTGCAGATACTAGACAAGATGTCCCTCCCCCATTTCTCTCGTATATCGAAAGAGGATGGGGTAGAGATTTCTGGAGTTATGGCAGGCCGAGATATTTCTTCATCCGAGCGAATCAAGTTGGGAACCTTACCACGACCTAAAGCGGATTTGTTGGATTGAAAATTTGAAGATGGTCCGTTTATTTTGGTTCATGGTGGGTACTCCCAGGCCCGACATCTCTGTGACTATAGATGGGATTCGCATACCACAAGACCGGTGGGTGTATGACCAAGTGATGCAGGTCTTACCTGCCGAGACAGAGTAGCCATATTGGGACATAGCCCAATCCAAAGTCTACCACCCTTACCATCAGTTTCTCGAGTCTTAGAAACTACAACGGAGCCCCCATACTTCACCTATGTGGACTGCTCTACCCTTATGTCATAGTCAAGCTTAGGAATTTCCCCTCATGACAAATAAATCTAATTATATTAGTCTCAGATCTTTGTAATAAAACTTGTCCTTGTAAATATTTGGAAATAAAATGATTTCAATGTTTTACTTTCAAAAAAAAAGCTTAAACGTTATGCAAAGTATGAATCTTGTAATCTTAAAAACTTAATCTTATAATGGTGGCCAGGACAATTAGCCTCCACTTCCCGATGCACTATACACCGATATCCAGGAGAAGAAGCTCCTGCTCAAGTAAATGCAACCTCCCTCCCTTAAAGGAGAAGGTTCAAAGATTGAGAAGGATGCAGAAGTTAGAATTGAGGTGATGGACG
Organism: Cibotium barometz; assembly: GCF_041138505.1. Taxonomy (NCBI): domain Eukaryota; kingdom Viridiplantae; phylum Streptophyta; class Polypodiopsida; order Cyatheales; family Cibotiaceae; genus Cibotium; species Cibotium barometz. The sequence goes on from NC_141046.1 coordinate 28,287,524, forward strand.
ATTTTTCTCTGGCTGCCTATACTGGAGAGCAGCAAATCAATCTATGCTTGCATGGTTTCGCCTCACCAGAGATGCTAAACTCTAAAGGAAATAGTGGTGTCGTGTGACAAGGGAGTCACCGAGCATTCTCAAATGTGGGAAGACATCAAGAAAGCCGTGAAGGAAAGATATCTTCCCCCGTCCCATGAGTCCATAAAGATGAATGAGTTTTTTAGTCTCATGCAGTGCAGCATAACGCTCAAAGACTACTAATCCAAATTTATCACTCTTCGGAAGTATGCCCCAGCTATAACTACTTCCCAGCAAAAGTGGCTCATTTTTGCCAAGGGTTAAATGAACCCTTAGATTCCCACCTCGAAACAATGAGGCCAAGCATGTTACAAGATGCTCTCATACGAGCAAAGCCCCTTGTGAAAGAACTGAGGACTGACAAAGCTAAGCCTCAAAAGAGATCTTACCCTGAGGGCAAACCCTAAAGATCAGCCCTACAAGAAACCCCAACATAATTTCCCCTACTACAATAGAGGGCGGCAAAGCAACTCTTTTGTCCCCCGCTCGTATGCTGCTTCTTCCAGAGAAAGCCCTCTATGTTTTGAATGCAATGAGCCGGGACACTTTAGGGCCAACTGTCCCAAGGTGGCAACATCGTTTCCCTAAGGTGGCAGAGGAAATCAAGGCCATGAAACCCCTATCCACCAAGGTGCAAGAGGTAGTGGACGTTGGCAGGCCGCCGGAGGAACAGTTGCTAGAACCGCTTGTACTATAAGTGAAGAACCGACCTTAGAAATGGCTGAAGAAGAGCACGCCACGGTCCATGCGGCAGTAGAACATCAAGGTCCAAATCAACAATCTGGTGTAATCCAAACCCCATCCACTCACCGCGGTAAGCCATTCCAGCTTTTGATTGATTGTGGCAGTACCCATTCATTTCTCTCCTAGCTAGAAGAATGATTATAGAGTTAGCTAGTGGAAAAGTAGTATCTCGCCACTCTGTAGGTGTTAATTTGTAGGTGTTAAACAATCCTAAAATGGGATTGATCATGGTGAAGGACATAGATTAGGCAACATAATTAAGGTGGATTAAACCACACTAAGAACTCCATGAGATAGAGAGGGAGATTGCACACTCAACACTCAATTCTATTACATTCATTCACAAAAATGAATCATACGATGATATAGGCTTTCTAGCCTTATCCCACTTGACACATCATCATCCATGTGGCACTCCCTTTTCCACTCTTTTGGTCAACACTCACACACCATAAAATATTACATGTGGCATTCTTATCGTGCCACAATATCTTGCACCTCTAGGGTGCTTTCCCACATACACACAACACCACGATTACATCTCTCAACACCCCCTCTTAATCGAGGTGTTCCACAACTCACCCATCACCTCATCAATGTAGCATTGCACAACTGCAATCGCTACCTCTCACACTCCCCCTCAATGATACGTTGGAGTGTCCATCAAACTTGTGAGCGTGTGTCTACCATCTTAGACACCAAGTCCATTTTGAGCCGACTCGCTCACAGCGGAACCACTGAGTCCGATTTGAACATAGAAGTTTGGGTGGGAACCAACCCATGCGCATGCACCTCACACGTGCATTGCTTATGCACACATCACGACAACCATTTTGAGCTTCTCGGTGAGCTCGGGTAGGTTACCCTCATACCATGGGTGAATACGCATCTCGTTTTGAGCACACAGGCTCGGGTAGTACGGTTACCCCTAAGTACATGGGTGAATATCAAATTATAATTTTTATCTCCATTTTGGTCACAACCGGGCAGGGGACCCGCATATGGAAGTTATCCACGGCTTCACATTGGTAGACCAATATTTTTCCCAATTATTTAGGGCACTTACAACCTTGTGTGTGTGAAAATTTTCTTTAAAGCTTTGAAAATTTGTGTGTGAAAATGTTTGCCCAAACCTCATTCTTCCATTGGTTTGAGGGATACCATGGATCCATCTCCCAGGCTTTGCTAATGACGCCGCCCGACTACACAAGCACAAAAACAGAGTTAGCGTCGAAGCCAGGAGAAAACAATACCTGTACTCTTTCTCTTAAAGATAGCAATTTCAATACAAACCATTGATTACAAAATATAACATCACTTCAAATAGTAACTTTATAGAATTTCTAACATGGAAAATTCACATCTTCTTTCTTGATTTATTGATATTAATATTAAAGAATAATTTAAAACTTCTTTTAAATGATAACCAAGCTAACCTGGCCACCATTCCCTTGTGGAGCTCGCAACACAGGAGGGTTGGAGCCACATTAGGAGCATCTTTTCTAATCTCATTGTTGTGTGCTTCTCTCGAGGTGATACTTTGGCGTTTCCGGGAATTGGCCTTCTTAATCACCGCCTCGTAGTTCTTGACGTTGTGATCACAATACTTTAGTAGGATCTCGATTCCAAGATCGTTTGCTCACTCTATGAGCAAAAATGTAGCGCGTGAACCTTCTCTAAGCTCAAAAACTTCTTGCTAATGTCTACGCAAATGGGGGGGGAAGGGGGGGGGGGAAGAGTTAAGGACACTCTCTCCTCTCACAAGGGTGGGGTGATTGAGAATGGGCTTATCTGAGAGTTGGCCGATTAGGGGGTGCTCAGAGGAAGGCTGCAAGTACTGCAGCAAGTACATTATGTAAGCATAGAAGGGTGGTACGGACTCGCAGTACAACTTGTGTAGGGTGTACTCTACGCAAAGGGGTGTTGGCCATGGAGTACCTGGGGTTTTATATAGCTATATGGTACGGGTGTGGGTACTGAGCAAAGTATGGTTAAAAGGACGGTGTACCATCAAAGTGTACTGATTAGTGGTTTGCATGGGTCTGGGGAAAGGTACGGTGCTAGTGCACAGGCAAAGGTGTGGTACGCATGTATCCTTTCGTTTCAAAGGCAACATGGATGTCCATGTGGCAGTACTTATGGACCATACAGTGGGGGTGGTCGGTCTTTGATCCTTACACGGCCATTGTGCGGTGTTGTGCCATGGCACGTCTATGGTGTGAAACCATGCATATGAGGCCATTAAATGCAAATCCAGATGCATGGGATTAAGTGCCATGACTTGAGTCATTATATGATGCCTAAGTACATATGTTCATATTGTAAATGAGGTTCAATAAGACGAGCTGAGGCTGAGCCAGGTCTCGAAGCCTCTGTACATGAGTGTGGTGTGAATCATGGAGTTTTTATGCTTATGGTAGACCTTGTAGTAGGGAACACCCTTCTCAACATGTATGGAAATGTGAGAGCATGTATGATGTAAGGATTGGTTTTGAAAGAATGCCTTTTTGAGATATCGTGTCTTGGAATGCCATGATTTCTGTGCTTGCTCAGAATCGATATAATGAGAACGCTTTGGATTTTTTTTCAACTGATGCTACTGGAAGGTTTGATGCCAGATGATATCACCTTTTGTGTGGGACCTTTCAATAATATGGGACATAGTTTTATCGAGCTTGGGAGTGATGCTTCGGACGTTCTTTCTTCAGATGAGGACATGAGTGATGAAGATTTAAGCACAGAGAAGCAGCAGAGAACTTCCACACAACGTAAGGCGATTCATGATGAAAAAGAAGTCTCGTCGGATGATGACAAGGTCAATGGTGAAGGCGATGATGACCTCAAAGTGAGAAGCCCGTTGGATATGGCATCCGACAATATAGCTGAGGACACAGGTGACCAGAAATGTCCTCTATGGATGAGACTTGAACAAGCTGCAGAGAAGAAGTCGTTAACTTTAAGAAATGTATTAGATACATGGACTGCTGAGGGCAACCCCATTTCCATGGCTGTCATAATTTTCACCATTACAGTACTACGAAGACGCAGAAAATATTGGCGAGCTTTAGAGGTATCTGATTGGGTCATGACACACAAGCCGTTTGAGTTGACAGACATGGATTATGGCATTCACGTAGAACTAATAGCAGCTGGAGACGCATACGCAAGGTGGTGGCTTGCGTGGCAAAATACGAAGGATTTTATTTAAAGGGGAATATCCGATTATTAAGCAAAAATAAAAGGAGGCGCAGTGTATTTCGAATTGGGGGAAATTCGAATTTTTAGCTACAAAAGTGAAGGGAGCCCGATTCTCTTGCGAGAAAGAAATGGGGAAAAAACGGAAAACGCAGAAACGAGGGTGGGAATAGGCAAAAACGGGAGAGAAGAAAAAACCAGAGTTGGAAATTTGCAGAATATTTCATTTTGTGAGGATGACTTCTGTTCAAGCCTTGTAGGGGTTTGAATTACAGAGGAAAGGAAGCACTATCGAATGAGATGATCTTCAAAAATCTCACAATATACAAGGGAAATGATGATTTTGGCGCATACTACAGTGAAGCAGAACATGGGAAAAGCGAAATTCATAAATTCGCTTCTTTTTTTTACTCTGAGATAAGTAATTTTTTTTGTTTTGTTACTTACGATTTCAAAAATCGTATAGTCTAGGAATAAAAATATTCCCCCTTTAAGGTTTCTTTGGGAACAAGAAGGCTTTGGGGAAAAAGGTTTTATGGTTTTGGAGAGTCTTGGAATAGGAAAGCATAAAAAATACAAAGAGTTTCCGGGATTTGGATATTATTTTGTAAAAAGCTACTTGGTTGGATTTTGGATTGCTAGACATGGAGTTTTCTAAAATCACATGAATATGTTGTACATATGCCATATGTCATCTTTTGCTTTGTGAGTTGTTGGAATCTGAAAGCAGGTTTTCATGAAATCAAGAGATAACTTGAAATGATGGAGTTGGCAATATATGAAATATGTGATGTGAATGGTCACATGTATATGGAAATCATTTGTAGATTGTGTTATGCCTACATGTGATTGGTTTGGGGCATTTGGAAAAAGAGTCAGGAGATCTATGCTTGGAACTGGACATGCTCTTGACACATAATTTGTGTGCAATCATCAAGTTGAATTTGGGAATGTATTGAAGTGAATTGGCACATGTACATGTCATCAAAAATGGAGATGTCTTATGCTCCTTGAAGAGATAAATATTCTGTTTCTTTGCTGGGATTAGAAGCTACTCTCACAGTCAGAAGTCTCGCACTTTCCCAACGATACTGCCCACGTCACGACAGCTCTGGTGAACCCGACGTGAAACTGCTAGGGTGAGAGTTAGTGTGAAATACACAGTGCAAGCTATGGCTGAGAATCCTGAGGGACAGGGGGTTCATTTTGACCCTGGGGTTATGCAAATGTTTCAGATGTTTACTATGTATATGCAACAGAGAGGGGCCAAATTTCCACGACTAAAGCACTGCAGTCAATTGTGAAAAAGGTGGATCAATTTGATGGTAAGGACATCACAAAGTACCTGCGCAATGACACAAAGGAAATGGAGCTAAACAAGGTGACTGAGGAGGATATGGTTCAAAGCTTTGAGCTGGTATGTGTTCTCGAAATAAGAGAGCGCATAAGAGGATTACAGGCAGCACATGGTGGCAAAAATTGGGAGGAGTTCAAGCTTGCTTTGAAGGATGATTATTTCATGGAGGATTCTGAGCGGGTGACCAAGCGAACTTTCTTGGAACGGGTCACAAAACCCAAAATGGGAATTTCTGCCACAGAGTTGCTAAGAGAGTTTGAGAAGCGCTATGCCCAGCTGTCAAGGATTGAGCGCACAACCTTGGACAGGGAAAAAACAGAGCTCTTCTTACAAGCAGCTGGGAAAGATCTCCAAGAAAAACTGAAAATTCTCCTTGAGGATAAGAATACAGAGCAGGGGCTAAAGAATGATTGGAATGATGTCGAGGATGCGGTCACCATGCTAGCAAAGCGGCAGCAAAGGAGAGATAAAATGGTGATGAGCTCGGCAACTCCTATAACTGCTGTTACCCCTGAGAATCTACCAAAACCAGCTGCTGCAATCCCAAAGGTAGAAGGGCCGATGGAAGAGCTTATTAAGGGCATGCGAGACCTAAAATTGAAGATGTCTAGGATTGAAGAAAAAGGGCTACCATTAGGGCAGGCTTCTATGCAAAGGCCTCAAAGCAAAGAAGGGTTTACATTCAGATGTATAAGGTGTGATGACCCAGAACATGCAAAGAAAGACTGTGCTAGCTATAAGGAAGCCCTCAGAAATCAACTTGTGTTTTTCAAAGATGGGAAAATCCACCTTACAGAGACTGGTCTTCCATTAAGCACAAACTTTGGGAAAGGAGGGATGAAAAAGCTGGTTGAGGATATGGCTACTAGCCATGCCATCTCTATGGTTGAGGCAGCAACCTATGGGTTAAAGGTTGGTCAATCAAAGCAGGAATCTGAGAATGATGAAGATTATGAGAATGAAGATTTTTGGCCATCAACAATGGAGCTAATTGCATCAAAGAAGGTGTCTAAACAGGCTTTGCATGAGGCAGGTGACTGTATACGTCTTGAGACTGGCTGGGAAGAGCCTGTGGATTCTTTATCTGTTCATGCCTACATTGCAAAATGCCAGAATAATGAGGCACAGGTAGAGGAAAAGTGTAAGAGGGAAAATGAGGAAGGAGGGTCATCAAAAAGGGTCACCCGTGGTAGTGAAAAGAAGGATCCTGGGCCATCACATATGCCTCCACCGCATAGCAAACCTCCACAGGAAGTATCAATGGAAGAAGTGCCAGCAAAAATGAAGCATGAGAAGGAGAAGGGTAAAGGGAAAAGTCCACTCTACAAGCTTCAATCTGATATTGAAGCCGCAAAACAGACCTCAAAAAGGTGCTTGAAGAGAGGATTCTAAACAGTAGGGTGGAATTTACACTAGGGGGGATTGTAAAGAAAGAATTCCATGATGAGATAATTGATATTATACGAAGGAAAAGGCAGTCCATAATTGAATCTATTCCATCACAAGGGGAGACAAGCACTTCCAAGACTCATGGAGTACAGGTACAGCAAAGGGAAGAGAGAGAGAATGTGGTGGAATGTAATCACTCTGCTGAAGGGGCACGACAAGTGGGCTTTGTGGATGAGGATGATGAAAAAGAAGTTCTTACAAAGAGTCATTACTCCAGGAGACATTGGGCAAGGGCCACCACTGAAACCCTTGTTAAGATAGGTGATTTGGAAGAGCCGTATGTCGCTCTAATCGACCATGGGTCTGAAATAAATCTTATGGCTAAAAATCTCTACAACAAATGTAAGTGGCCAATGGATGGGTGGATGATTAAAGCAGCTAATAACTCATCTGGAGAGCTCTATGCAGCCTGTCCGAATGTAAGGGTAACTATAGGGGATGTGAAAGATGATCAGAACTTCTTTGTTCAGGAGATGTCATCGTATCCCCTCATCCTTGGGCAACCCTACATTACAGCTGTGAGGATGGAAACAAAAGTTTTGGATGATGGCTCAGCATATGCAAGAATAAGGAGTAAAGATGGCAAGAAAGCTGTTCAGTTCTTGACAGTTTGCATTAACCATGAAAGAAACCGTGAGTCTCTTCGAGCACAGTCACTCCCAAAGATAAACAGAGAATTCATGGACTACAGGGAGATGAGGGATTTTGGCCAGGTGCCATTGTAAAGCGGGATTCCAATGGTACAAGGGAAAATGAGTTCTCGCAGGACTCAATCAATGTAAATAACTTTTCAGCAAATTTTCAGGGATTTTCTAGCTATGGGTCACTGGTCTTTGTAAAAAGCAAGGATTTGAAGCGTGGCATGCGTCGACATGTACAAAATGAACAAAAAAGTCTTGAGCAGTGTGGTCTTTTGGAGAAGAATGAGTTTATTTCAGGGGTGCTTGATGAGGTGTCATTTGTGGATACTATGGGTGTGCTTTTTGCTATGGAAAGAGCATGCTTACAGGGTGGGAATGAGATGATAGAGGTCTCATCTGTGGGGATGTATGATATAATCCGGGAATTTGAGGGGATGGAATGTAAAAACATGAATTGTGAGATGGATGCTCATGTTGATACAAAGTATAAAACGGTTGCAAAGAAGGTGAAACCAGTTGCCTTGCCCTTGCCACCAGGAAGCAAGAAGAAAATAGATGAAGCCTCTATGCAACCGAATCTCAGAGATCCGAAGAAAATTGGGCATAAGTTTACACAAGAAACCCTAAAAGAGCTGAAGATTGGTGAAAAGGATTTTCTGTTGCCAGTTGAAAAGGAATGTTTTGAGGAGATGCTTGTAAAACATGGGAAAGCCTTTGCTTTTCAGCCGCATGAGATAGGCTGTGTTGATCCAAGTGTAACAGTGCCAATGGTGATCTTCACTGTTCCACATGTGCCGGCCGATTCCAGTACCAAAGGCTCTCTCGCCAAAGTTGATGGAATTACTAAAAGAAAAGATCAGGATGGGAATTTTGGAGCCATCATGCGCTCCATATTCCAACAGATGGTTTACCGTGCCAAAGAAAAATGGAACATTGCGCTTCATTCAAGACATGCAACCTATAAACAAGGTCACAATCAGGAATGTGGGAGCAGGTCCGACTGTGGACGAGTTTGCAGAAGCATTTGTAGGGAAAGCTATATACTCTATGGGTGATCTGTATTCGGGATATGATCAGTTCCAGCTGGATATACAAAGCAGGGACTTGACCACAATGAAAACTCCTTTGGGATTGGTAAGGATGTGTACCTTACCACAGGGAGCCACCAACTCAGTGGCGCATATGATGAATGGAATGAATAAAGTCTTGCGAGACTTCATACCACAAATAACTATGCCTTTTCTGGATGATGTGCCAATAAAAGGTTGTGATGAGAAAGATAAAGATGGGGATTTAGATTCGAAGGGGTGCCGCAAGTTTGTGGCAAATCATATAAAAGATTGTGATATGATTCTATCCAGGCTTGAAGAGGTGAATCTTACTTTGTCTGGATTGAAATCAGTGTTTGGGGTTGGTGAAGTGCTAATTGTGGGGCATCTTTGTAGTACTAATGGATGCCGACCTTGTCCAGCCAAGATAGATGCAATACAAAGAATGAAAGAGATATGCATTAATGTTACAGAGCTAAGGAGATTTCTTGGGGCATGTGTCTTTTATGTTATATGGATCCCACATTATGCACATGTAGCAAATCCTCTTTATCAACTTTTGAGGAAAAATCAAAAATTTTTGTGGAGTGTAGTACATATTAAAGCTATGCAGAAGCTGAAATGCTTGCTCCAATCATCACCTACTCTAAGGAAGGCAGATTATGAGTGTGGCAGGCCTGTGATTGTTACAGTTGATACTAGTCCTACTGGGATAGGATGGGCAGTAGGGCAAGATGATGAGGATGATCACAGGTATGTAATCAGATTTGGAGCAAAGGTATTAAGCATTCGTCAACGAAAATATCCGCAGATCAAGAGGGAGTGATGGGGAATAGTCACTGCTCTAAAATGTGAAAAAGAATATCTTATTGGGACATCTGTACTTGTAGAAACTGATTGCTTGCCACTCCTTGGGATGATTGCAAGCTGCACCACTCCAGATATCGCTATGCTTAGGTGGATTGCCTATATCAAGTCACTAAATCCAGAGTTTGAGCATATTGCAGGAAAAGATAACCCAGTTGCAGATATGCTATCAAGAGCCAGGTATGAAGATGAAGAAGGGATGATTAGTGACATTGATGATGTAGGTACAAAGTTCTATACTACTGCATATGCAAAAGGGGACCATACTTGCTTATCAAATGCACTTGAGTCTTTTACTGAGGAAATGTATGAAGGAGATTGGTTGCTTATTGGTCAATACTTGAGTACTTTGACAAGACAGGAAAATTGGTCTGACTCAGAATTTAAGAGGATCCGCAGAAAAGCATATGGGTATTTTCTAAAGGATGGGTATTTTCTAAAGGATGGGTACTTGTGGAAGCATCCTAAGCAGAGGAATGCTATGCCACAGAGAGTCATATGTGATAAAGAGACTCAAGGGAAGCTCATGAAAGAATTCCATGAGAGTCTCTGGGCTGGACATCGAAGTGTGTGGGCCACCTTTACCAAAATAAAGGAAAGATATTGGTGGAAAGGAATGTACAAGGATATTTCCCAATATGTGGAAACATGTATGGTATGTCAAATGTACTCAAATGTGCGACACCGTGATGGCCTGCAACCAACCTACCCATCTGCCATGCACTACAAATGGGTAGTGGATCTAGTTACAATGCCTTTGGGAATTTGGCAGATGCGGTACATAGCACTTGCAAGAGAAGATTTGACAAATCAGGTGGAAGGGCGTGCTCTTAGAACAAAGAGTACGGAAACAGTATGCAAATTTCTCTTGGAAGATGTGATTTGTCGGTATGGTTGTGTTGGGAAAATAACAGCTGATAGGGGTAAACTAGATGTTGAAGAAGCAAGGGAATTCTTCTTTAGAATTGGCATCAAATTGGCCCTAACATGTGCTTACAACCCTGAGGGCAATGGTAAAAGTGAGCGAGGACATCCTCCAATCATTAAAGCTTTGGCTAAGGCATGCAGAGGAAGAATGCGAGAGTGGCCAAGGCTGCTACCATATGCTTTGTGGGCTGACCGTACAACTCATAGCTCAGTGACAGGATATATGCCTGCAGAATTAATGTATGGTTAGAAGCCAGTAATGCTAGTTGAAGAAGTAGTTCCAACTTGGAATGTATTACCCTGGGTGGAAGAATTGAACAGGGAAGACCTCCTTGCATTGCGAATAAGGTAGCTGGAGAGGAGGCCTGAAGATGTAGAGCTTGCTAAAGCTCGTTTGAAAGATGCAAGGTTGAAAAATAAAGAAAGATTTGATAGAAGACACAGACTCCGGCCAAAGCCTATTGAAGAAGGTGATTGGGTCCTAATGTATGATAGTAGTCTTGACAACTAGTTCACTGTCCAAAGAAAGTTTGCAAAAAGATGGTTTGGCCCTTACATTGTCAAGCATGTGCATGGAAATGCCACGTATACCCTGTGTGAGCTTGATGGAACAGAGATAAAGAATCTTGTAGCAGGAAAAAGGATCAAGATGTTTAAAAGAAGGCATGACAGTGATCCTTTTGATTCACAGGAGACTCAGGATGAAAGGCTTGATAGTGATAGCATGGATATGGTTGAAGAGGAAGAGGATGATCTCCCTGGTAATGTAGAAGATGAAGACGACATCCAGATATATGTGGATCTTGATGATGATTTGGCACATACCAGAGGATGTGTAGGTTTAGAGGGGGTGGATGTCGTGCCATGGCACGTCTATGGTGTGAAACCATGCATATGAGGCCATTAAATGCAAATCCAGATGCATGGGATTAAGTGCCATGACTTGAGTCATTATATGATGCCTAAGTACATATGTTCATATTGTAAATGAGGTTCAATAAGACAGAGGCTGAGCCAGGTCTCGAAGCCTCTGTACATGAGTGTGGTGTGAATCATGGAGTTTTTATGCTTATGGTAGACCTTGTAGTAGGAAACACCCTTCTCAACATGTATGGAAATGTGAGAGCATGTATGATGTAAGGATTGGTTTTGAAAGAATGCCTCTTTGAGATATCGTGTCTTGGAATGCCATGATTTCTATGCTTGCTCAGAATCGATATAATGAGAATGCTTTGGATTTTTTTTCAACTGATGCTACTGGAAGGTTTGATGCCAGATGATATCACCTTTTGTGTGGGACCTTTCAATAATATGGGGCATAGTTTTATCGAGCTTGGGAGTGATGCTTCGGACGTTCTTTCTTCAGATGAGGACATGAGTGATGAAGATTTAAGCACAGAGAAGCAGCAGAGAACTTCCACACAACGTAAGGCGATTCATGATGAAAAAGAAGTCTCGTCGGATGATGACAAGGTCAATGGTGAAGGCGATGATGACCTCAAAGTGAGAAGCCCGTTGGATATGGCACCCGACAATATAGCTGAGGACACAAGTGACCATAAATGTCCTCTATGGATGAGACTTGAACAAGCTGCAGAGAAGAAGTCGTTAACTTTAAGAAATGTATTAGATACATGGACTGCTGAGGGCAACCCCATTTCCATGGCTGTCATAAATTTCACCATTACAGTACTACGAAGACGCAGAAAATATTGGCGAGCTTTAGAGGTATCTGATTGGGTCATGACACACAAGCCGTTTGAGTTGACAGACATGGATTATGGCATTCGCGTAGAACTAATAGCCAAGGTTCAGGGTGTACAGAAAGCAGCTGGAGACGTATACGCAAGGTGGTGGCTTGCGTGGCAAAATACGAAGGATTTTTTTAAAAGGGGAATATCCGATTATTAAGCAAAAATAAAAGGCGGCGCAGTGTATTTCGAATCGGGGGAAATTCGATTTTTTAGCTGCAAAAGTGAAGGGAGCCCAATTCTCTTGCAGGAAAGAAATGGGGAAAAAACGGAAAACGTAGAAACGAGGGTGGGAATAGGTAGAAACGGGAGAGAAGAAAAAACCAGAATTGGAAATTTGCAGAATATTTCATTTTGTGAGGATGACTTCTGTTCAAGCCTTGTAGGGGTTTGAATTACAGAGGAAAGGAAGCACTATCGAATGAGATGATCTTCAAAAATCTCACAATATACAAGGGAAATGATGATTTTGGCGCATACTGCAGTGAAGCAAAACATGGGAAAAGCGAAATTCATAAATTCGCTTCTTTTTTTACTCTCAGATAAGTAATTTTTTTTGTTTTGTTACTTACGATTTCAAAAATCGTATAGTCTAGGAATAAAAATATTCCCCCTTTAAGGTTTCTTTGGGAACAAGAAGGCTTTGGGGAAAAAGGTTTTATGGTTTTGGAGAGTCTTGGAATAGGAAAGCATAAAAAATACAAAGAGTTTCTGGGATTTGGATATTATTTTGTAAAAAGTCACTTGGTTGGATTTTGGATTGCTAGACATGGAGTTTTCTAAAATCACATGAATATGTTGTACATATGCCATATGTCATCTTTTGCTTTGTGAGTTGTTGGAATCTGAAAGCAGGTTTTCATGAAATCAAGAGATATCTTGAAATGATGGAGTTGGCAATATATGAAATATGTGATGTGAATGGTCACATGTATATGGAAATCATTTGTAGATTGTGTTATGCCTACATGTGATTGGTTTGGGGCATTTGGAAAAAGAGTCAGGAGATCTATGCTTGGAACTGGACATGCTCTTGACACATAATTTGTGTGCAATCATCAAGTTGAATTTGGGAATGTATTGAAGTGAATTGGCACATGTACATGTCATCAAAAATGGAGATGTCTTATGCTCCTTGAAGAGATAAATATTCTGTTTCTTTGCTGGGATTAGAAGCTACTCTCACAGCCAGAAGTCTCGCACTTTCCCAGCGATACCGCCCACGTCATGACAGCGGGCACCTTGGTGAGTGTGTACGGTCTTTTTTGGGATGGGGTCCCCAAATTTGGGATGCCGGCCTCGATTTGCGTGCATATGCCCGGGGGACGAAAAAACAATTTCAGCGAAAATGTCCGAGATGTTTCCCTGGTCGTTGGGGTGTAAAATGTCCGTCAATCGGACGCCTGGTCGTGCATTTATTAAGGTTTAAAGGCCATCGGTTTTTAAACTAAAAATAACTAAAATTTGCGTATAAGCTTGATCGGGTGTCCGTTTTGGATGCTGCAAAATCCTACATTAGGGTAAAATTACATGTGGATTTCAATTTTGGACTTGGAATTTGAAGTTCTAAGTAGAAATGGCTCATTTAATAAAATCACTGATTTTTATGCCATAAAAACTCATAAATTCATCTATTACAGAGACATTTTTTTTATTAATGAAGATGGGCATGTTACATCCTTCCCCCCTTAAAGAAATTGAGATGTTCTCATCTTGTTATGAATTGGGAGTAATCCTTTAAGAGTGTAGCTTTATCTTCCCAAGTTGCATCATCTTCAGGGTAATCTTTCCATTGTACTAGATATTCTACAAGAGTTCTATTACAGAGTTGCCTTTCTCTAGAATCTATGATCCTACTGGGCTGTAATTCAAGGACTCCTTGAGTAGGGATTACAACTTGGTCATCATCAAGAATATGATCGAGACTGGGTACATAAGGCTTTAACAAACTTACATGAAATACATTGTGGATTTTTATATGGGCTGGGAGCTAGAGTTTATAAGCAATTTGTCCTAGACACTTAATAACTGTATAGGGACCACAATACCTAGGGCTGAGCTTCTTATATTTCCCAAGTGACAAAAAACTACGTTTGGGTTGCACTCGTAGAAGAACTTTGTCTCCTTCCTTGAAGATCCTTTCAGACCTCTTGGTGTCAGCATAATGCTTTTGTCGATCTTGAGCAGCTTTAATATCCTTTTAGATTGCCTTGGTCTGTTCCTCCATCTCTTCGAGCATTTTCCTGGATGCCTCAACTCTTATGGTCGGATCAGAGAAATTTAGAGGAGATAAGCATTCTTTCCCATAGAGTTCTTTGAATGATGACATTCCTATGCTCTGATGATAAGATGTATTGTAGGCAAATTATACCAGAGGAAGGTATTGAATCCATCTTTTGGTTCCCGTCCACAATATGCTCTGAGAATGTCTTCAATTACCTGATTGACTCTCTCAATCTAGCCATCAGTCTCTGGATGATAAGCTGTGCTAAACCAAAGTTAAGTGCCCAAGGCTTGAAAAAAGGACTGCTAGAACTTTGAAGTGAAGTAGTCAGAATCTCGGTCACTTACTATCCTTTTTGGGAGACCATGAAGTTTGAAGACTTCCTTGATGAATAATCAAGCAACATCAGAAGCTTTGAAGGTTTTCTTTGCTGGTATAAGATGAGGTACTTTGGTAAGCATGTCCATTACTACCAAGATGGAGTCATATCCTCCTTGTACAATGGGGAGACTTGTGACAAAATCCATACTAATGCACTCCCACTTCATTTGGGGAATACCCAAGGGCTGAAGTTTCCCAAGCATCTTGACCCTTTCAACTTTGATCCTTTGGCATGAGAGACATTACTTCAAGTACCGAAGGACATCATTTTTCAGGCCTACCCACCAATGAAAGCTCCTCCTTATGGCATTTAATGTTTTTGCATAGCCTAGGTGCCCCACAACGAGACTATTGAGCTTTCATGGAGGATTAGTTTCTTTAAAGAAGCAGGATCCTTAGGGATACATAGCCTATGATTGAAGTAAAGGTTTCCTTCATGAGGGGAGTATCCCTTGATTAGATTCTTCTTCTTCTCTGAATTTCCCCCTTCTTCTACTAACTTCACCATCCTTTGATAATCTGGATCATGAGATGAGACTTCTTTCACCTTGACCAGTATGGGATCATTTGGCATCAAAATTACACTTAAGAAATATTTGCGGTGGCTAAGTGCATCTGCTACCACATTATCTTTCCCAGGGAAGAATTTGATGTCGAAGTCATATTCTTGTAGGATTTCAATCCATCTCCTTTGCCGCTTGTTGAGGTTAGGCTGTGGGTGAAGATCCACTTCAAACTTTTGTGGTCATTTACAAGTTGGAATTTTTTCCCCAAGAGATAATGTCTCCATAATTTGAGGTAATGAACAACTGCTACAAGCTCTAAATCATGGGTGGCATAATTTGCTTGAGCGTGTGGGAAGTATAAGCGACTGGCCTTCCTTCTTAGCCTAAGACACCACCAAGTGCTAGACTACTGGCATCAGTAAAACCACTTCAAATTCCTTGGTGAAATCAGGAAGTTTCAGGAGGACTGGGGTAGAAGTAATAATGGCCTTGAGCTGATCAAAACTATTTTAATAGATTGGGAGCCACACTATTTTGCAATCCTTCTTAAGAATATCCGTCAAGGGTGCAGCTACCAGGGCATAATCCTTGATGAAAATCCTGTACCATCCTATGATTCCCAAAAACCCACGAACTTCACGAACTGATTTAGGGGGTGGCCACTCCAATATATCTTTGACCTTGGCGAGATCTACTGAGATGCCATCTTTGGAGACAATGAACCCAAGATACTCAATTTGATGAGTAAAGAAGATACATTCGCTCTTCTTGGTTGCCGATTAAGGCGAGTGATTATGATGTTGTCTAGTTCTGAGGGGCCAAGCTAGTGCGGTAAATAAGCCCACCCTAGCACGTAGACATCCCTCTAGAGGGCAGGAGGATCAAGTGATGGAGCCTGAGGGGTTGACAGGCCAGCTTGAGTCATCGCTTATGGTGGCCGACGAGGAGGTGTATGGTCCCGTAGGGTTTTGCCTAGCATGTAGAGACTTGAAGGCCGAATTCTAGATTATCTCGCGGTAGTATAAAGGAAAATAATAAGAGAGCTGGTTTGGCTTGTATGGAATTGATTCTTGTGTATAAACGTTTTTTCTATAAACCTTGTCTTTGGTATTATTATATTGTGGAAAGAGACTGTTTTAACGAACCTTGTGTGAAAGGGTAATTAAGGAACATGTTTATTTATGTCAAACACTATGGTAGGATTAATTAGAAAACAAATTGACATGTGAGTAGGGTGAAAAGTGGGAGGATGAAATGCCCCAACGGCACCATCCTACTGACAGGTGGACCCGATTAGTCAGGCAACTTTCCAACAGATTAAGTGAAAGTCCTACGCTAGATAAATAGGTTCTCAGGGGACAACTTTATTCTAGAAGACTAGGCTAGCGGGCTGTGCCTTGAATGGATGAGGAAAAAAGTGTTGTCTCTAAGAAATCAAGATTAGTATTTGTCCAAATTATGAACAATTACCCTATGGGTGATTTGATTTTTAGAAGACCACGCTCCCCCTGCGGGACTAGGTCTTACCTACAAATTGTATCCTTGCATCTCTACATGGTCAAGGTGTCGACGAGTAGGAAATTTTCTCCAAGTTAAGACTTAGTAGACTATCTTAAGTGTTTTTCCTATTTTGAAAGGGAAGGAACCTTACAATACCCTTCCTGATCATGTCAAAGTTTATGTTGATCAGTGCTGCAGGTTCTATAAAAGAAAATGCAAGCTTCTTCAGCATAATATAGCCTTGCTTTTCTATCTTCATACATAAGCAAGCAATGAGGATGCTAGGAAGGGTAATCTTGATACTTTTGGTGTGCAATCTTAGTAGCATTTTTAGAAGACATTGAAAACCAAGAGGAATTGAATGATGTAGAGGAATTGAATGATGTAGATAAGAAAGAGGAAGAAATATTAAGCAAGGATTTTGATGTTGCTAATTTCAAGGCAAGCTCAATTGCACCAGAGGAGAAGGATGTTACTATACAGGTGTTAAATAAGGAGATCACTCTCCCATGCCTACCATCCTTCCCACTTAAGGATAATTAATATTTTATACTCCTCACAAATGTAACATGGAATCTAAATTCCACATCTCCACACCGATTGTTTGAGTAGCATAGCTAAAGTAACCTGGAACTTCAATGTTTTGTCCATTGGCTCCTCTTGCAAGACCATTGTCTTTAGGGATGAGTTTAGGTTGCCCCAATGACACCCAAGTGTCTATTGTCAAGATTTTATGACTAGTTCAAGGGCTAATTAACGCACATTTACGCTTAACATCATTGCCTGGCTGCGGGAAATCTAACCATACCATGATAGAATCTTCAAGAGAAACCATGGATGTTTCAGTTTTTGTTTCAGCTTCAGATCCCATTTCGGTTTCATCTTCCCATTCACTCTACATGAATTTTGGAGAAGACTATTACCTTGGATTGATTTGAAGATGCTTTAGACTTTATAGATCCAAATAAGACTAATTACTTCTCATTGCTTGATACAGAAGTAGAGATCAATTTCATTAATGCACCAAGGGCTTTAGATATATGCCTAAAAAAGCTAAAGAACAAGAAAAAAATATTCCCATAGAAGAGTTTGAAGCTATTCAAGGAAGCATAGGAATTACTAATATGGAAAGAGATCCACCAAAGACACCATGCTTAGAAGAAATGATTCCCCACAAGGTTCAATTGACTTGTGGGAGGATAGACGACTTGTTGAAACTCAGTCTCGGGGGGAGGGGGGTTACTGAAAAATATGTAAGATAGCACCTGAGTCAACAAAAGGGGTTTTTTGCTCTTGTTGTGGAGTTACATGAAGGTTACATACATAAATGGGATTTTTAATTGAAATGGTCAAAATTTTGGTACAAAAAGGATACTTTTATTGTAAAAAGTGTTACAAAAGGGGTGTTTTTAAAATTCAAAAATCCATAAGTAGGGGGTTTTTTTAATACCCCTTGAATGCACGCGCTACCTAGGGGGTTAAGAGAGTGACCCCCCTAGGAAGCGAGGGAGCATATATGAAACAAGATCAATTGAATGCTAAGTAAGAGGACAATGTCACTAAAGAGTAATTAGAAATATTGGTGAACTTGCAATGCTTACCAACATTTAGAATCAACGACAAGGACTTTATCTTACTATCGATATACAAATGATGTTCTTCTTAAGGGAAGATTATTGTCTTGATGCTACTTCATAGATGACTGAAGATGAGGAGGATTGGATGTATTATAAGACCAACTTCTCTTATTTGGACACAGAAACAAAAATTTAGGTTGGTGCATTAAGCCCTTAGTGTCTTATTTAAGGAAGTTTCAAATTACACTTAGAATGGATTACCAATACAGAAGAAGATTTTTTTGCTATTGAAGAAAGGCTTGAACTAACAAATTTCAGAAGATCAACCATACCAGATTCTACTAAAGAAGAGCAATCTGAGGTATGCAAATAGATGATTGACTTATGGGATGACTCATCTCTAGTTAGTGACAAAAATGAGCACGTATTTCCTAATATTTTCCTTGCTATCAATTTATGTTGCACATAAGGTGTTTTTTACCCTTCGCAACAAAGGAAGGTTCTCTATTGTGTAAAGAGAAAGCCCTTGGATGCCTTTTTATTGCACTATAGGTGGCCACCTCTATAAATTTATAATTAATTTCAATCTAATGGATTATTATTTTTATTAGCTTGAGATTGATAATGTTGATGGATTTCTTGGATGAGCTGATGCAATCCGAGGAGGAAGAATTGGTAAGGACTCTGGGCTTGGTCATTATATTGGTAAAAGGAACAAAGAGATCTTGCCAATTTTCATATACTCCAACAGCCCCAAGGTTGCATTACTAGCACTTAAGGCAGTAACATGTATCTAGGTTAGTATATTTTCCCCTCAAATAGTGATAAAGTTATACTTATATAGAGAAATTTAAATCCATTAGAATTTTAGGGTATCCACTTGGATGAATGAGGTTTGGGCTATGAGATGATCATATTTTTTTAATTACACCACACATGATTTATAGCTAATAACATGGATACAAATCTCCTAGCAAGATGTACAAAACAAAAATTAGTTTAGAGGTGAGATTGAGTTTACATCTACTGAAGAGCCACCAACATCCTCAAGCAAGCTCAAAGGAAAAAGTAGTTGCCAAAAGAGGAAATCATCTTCTTACCAACATAGCACTAGTGTGTAAACTTTATGTAATTGCCTTGAGATGGTGTATCAATTTCATAAGACTGGGCTTTTATGATACTGCTTGGGCTCAAAATTTTTCACTTGATGGTGATCATTAACAACATATCTTGGATCTTCATGTGATTTATTAGGAGTAGGCTTTAACACCTTCTACTCATACCTAATTTCTTTTCTTCTGTACCACCACTGAACAAGTTGCATCATTGGATTAACATCATGTATTCTATCTCCATGTGATGATCCCTTTTGAAAACCACATCAATCTTTCCAATGAGATCGTTCCGTGCCTTGAGTGGACCATATGGTTAAGCTTCCCTCTTTGTCAAAGTGGTAAAATAAGGTCCACATCATGAGTACTTCAAAACGTTTTTTTTAAACAAAAGCATTTTTAAATATAGTTTTATGCAAATTTGAAATAACTCTTACCATGTAGTGGGTGATAGTACTATGATCCCTAGATTCTACCATTGTTTTGTAAGAGTTTCTAGCAACTTTCTTGAAATTTAGTGCATCATCCATTATAAATGTCATCTTTTACAAAGGAATTTCTAACTTGTCAAGTGCAACCCATACGATTGCATTTGCTTAATCAAGTCTTTTCTCCATTTCTCCAGAAAAAAAAAATTATCGTCTTTCCTCCACCAAAGCATGGCATGCAAGGTAAGTTTCCACTTACCCCTGACATCTTTTCATCCTTTGTAATTTCCACTTGATCTCTATGTAACCCAATGTTTGACAAAACCTCTTCTACTTTCTTGCATGTCTCTTGAGTATCACTCTCTGGTTGCATCCTATAGGTGAAACACACGTACTCATATATACCAACTTTTCAAGCATCCTTACCATGGCATGTAAGGTGCAAAAGTGAAGCCTTGTTAAGGGTATATTTAGAATACGATCCCACTTTGGATCCAAATAGGCGATTTTTCCCTCGCGTATTATAAGTTGGTAATGAGTTAGGACACCCTCCTTTGATAGCAATAGATAAAATATTCCACCATCAAGCCATCTTCTTATTCTCCATTATCTATACTTTTTTCTCACATCTATGATTCATACTCACAAGTCTTTTCTCACGCCCTATCTTTTACACAAGGGTATGCTCACACCACCACTACACACATGTCCAAACAGGGTATATTCTGAGCTTGCATATCAACCAAGCCTAACACTCCCCTAAAGTACTCGAACTTGTCTTTACTCAATGCTGTGGTAAAGACATCCGCAACCTACTCATTAGTCCTCACATAGACGAAGTCAATCTCACCACTTATCACCTCTCTAATGAAGTGGTAATTTATGTTGTCACAGTATTTGACATGTAGACTCCCAAATTTGCAAGTAAGGTCCTCAACCATGTCTCTTCACATGCAGTAATGGCTGCTTTGCGATACTCTACCTCCGTGCTCGACAAGGCTACAATAGGCTGCTTCTTGCTACTCCAACTGATCATAGCACTACCGAGTGAGAAAGCATATGCACTGGTAGATCTTATGTCCATAACACTGCCAGCCCAATCTACGTCAGTGTATCCATACATGCATACATCTCCTCCTTTCACATAGAACATCCCATAGGTAGTAGTAGCCTTCACATACTGCAAAATCCCTCTAACGGCATCAAGATGAACCTTACACGGTCATTGCATAAACTGACTTATTCCCCAACAGCATAACTCAAATCCAGTCGTGTAATGGTTAGGTATATGAGACTCCCAACCATTTTCCGATACATAGTCACATCCTGTACATCAAGTATCTTGACATTCTGGTCAAGTGGTGTATCAACTGGCTTGCATGCCATCATACCATACTTCTGCAACATGTCCAAAGCATATTGTCTTTGTATCATCCATATTCCAGTAGGTCTGCTGTCAATAACCTCAATGCCTAAGTTATTGAATGTTTTTCCTAGAGAAATTCATGAAAACTATCGAGGGGTTTGTTCGTCAATAAGCTGCTGACTCATAGGGTAGTATGGTTGAAGGATGGCTTGTACAAGAATATCTTGTTTACATAACAAAATTTCTCATTACATCTTACCCCCAGAGATGCCTTGGCTATGGAGCTATGAAGAAGATGATAGAGTAGTTGAGGAAGTGCCATAAGAAAATGGGTTCATAAAGACAACATCTCACAAGAGAAGATCAATAAATTTTGCATCTTGAACTCAAAGTTTATGGTTAAATGGATTCAAAGGTATGAGGAGATCAAAGCACAAGGTATCATTACCTAAGAAAATTTTAGAAGAGGAGTCGACGAACAATAAGAAGTCTACCTTACCCTGTGGAGCTTGCACAACTACCCGCCTTCCCTCTAAGTAGATGGATTGATGCAATATTAACACAAGAAAAACATGATAGTGAGGCTATCACTGAGGGGAGGAGGAGGAGGATATTGTAAAAGGTTATGATTGGCATGTAAGTGATCGATCTCCTTGACTAGTGTCTCATTAATAAATAAAAAAGTATATTTATCATGCATCATCTTGTAGGAAAATTCTTGTTGTGCTTGCAGTATCGTAAATATGGTACACTTTGGTCACACGACCATCATTTTTGAGAGGAACGAATACATTATAAAAGAAAAACTTTTGATAGCAGTGTTAAGACTAACTTCATGCAAGAAAGCTGATCAAGTGCAGGTGACTTAAATGCAAAAGTTGGCATGCTTGATTACTGTGGAACTATTCATAAAACATCATCAAGGTTGCTTTTAGAAGGTTTGACATGTTTACCTTTGATGTGAAGTCGATCAAGGTAGTAACAAATGGACCAAATGTAATCATAAGGAAGGAAAAGAGTGGGTTTTTTTGACGAGTTGACTCCACAAAGTTTTGGACCAACTAGAGAGACACCTTTGTTCTACTAGAATATTGTGAGTGAGTAAGTTATCTTTAAAGTAGATCCAAAGCATCCAAGGTGGGTGTTTATAGTCCAAGTTGCTCCTCGTAGCAAATAAATTTTTAAAGGTGAGAAACTAAAAGAAGAACGAGAGAGTCATAATGATGGATTTGATATTGTTGAAACTCAATTTGATGTTGAAATCCAAGAGCCAATTATGATGAACCTAGGCCTGAGGGAAAGGTCATCAAGTTGTGATGGAGAGCCAACTACATCCAATGAAGGGGAGCACATAGATGACTTGATCTTGCAGAAGAGCAAGCCATTGACCAATTGGTTCTCCTTAGGTGACATTGAAGAGGATGTAGAGGCGTTCCTTGAAATTGATCTTTATGGGACCATAGATCTAGCTGAAGATGATAAGATAGATGATGATCGATGAGTTTATAAGTATTAAATTTCCATAATTTTCTTGATTAATAGCTCTAAGAATTAACACAATATAGAAGAGAGAAGTATTCAATGGATGTTGCCAAAGGAGTACTCCCAAAGTTGTGTAATTTAGGTAGAGTGATAATTAAGTGGCCATATATTATTAGCACATCCATTAGCCTTGAAACTTTATAAAAGTGAAAAAAATACTATTTAGCATATGTATGCAAGGTTTCACCACTATGCCATCATCAACCATTTTATCCTCCAAAGTACAAGAAAATTTAGAATCTTGCAATATTTTTAATTTCTACATTGAATTACACATTTTTAATATCACCAAATATTATAATTTTGACTATAAATATGACCAAACTATAATATTTTTTAGGTCTATAAAAAGTTAAAAAATATTTTTCAGTTATATCAACGCACATACTGGTGCATATACCGGTGACCATACTGACACCTATACCTGCCCTTTTATAGGCACCAAGCCCTATCTTTTGATTCTCATTAAGAGGTAGTTCACACCTAGAGTGTTCACACCAAGTTGGCTATAGACCTAATGAACCATATGCCCATATCCCTAATGTCACATGATATTTTGGTGTATTATTTCAACACATACTCTATGCATGCTTTGGCCTAGGCTTAGCCAAGCCTACACATGGCCATGCCTATGCCATAGGCTTTGCTATGCATGTGTAGATCTTGCATACTCTATGCTCTATTCATGCATGCATAGAGTATGCATAGTCTACGCATGCATAAAGAGAGCAAGATTTATGCTTGCATAGAGTATGCATGCTCCATGCTCTATGCACAACTAGAGTATGCATAGAGTAATCGTTTTTTTGCATAATTTTTTAAGTCAAATGCTTTTATGCTCTATGCCATGCATATGTGTAAAGCTTGCATACTCTATGCTTGCAGCTCTATGCATGCATGCATAGAGTATGCATAGTCTATGCATGCATAAAGAGAGCAAGCTTTATGCTTGCATAGAGTATGCATGCTCCATGCTTTATGATCTATGATGTATGCACAGCTAGAGTATGCATAGAGTAATGGTTTCTATGCATAATTTTCAAGCCTAATGCTTTTATACTTACCTTCTTGTATTCTTGTTTTGTATTGTAGGTATCACTATATTGTATTATGCATAAAGAGTATCCATGCTCTGTGTATGCAGAGAGTAAGGGTTTTTATGCATAATGTTTAAGCCTAATGATTTACCAAGTTTAACTTTCTTTAAGTAGGTGTGTATAGAATCATGGCTAAAACCCCAGAAGGTTATAGCACCTTGAGATCACCTTAAACACCTCCACCCAACCTTCTCCAGAGTTTGCTTTCATGCCTAGACCACAAGCCATGAGCTCTGAGTAGTTTTTCTAGTTCATTTCATAAGCAACCCGCAAGCAGAAAGCATTACGAAGTAACCCGCCTATAGCGACACTTGTTTGCGGCATCGCAATGGGCATTGCTTATACGACCCCACTAGTAATGCCCAAACGTCACATAAGAAAAAAAAGAACATCGCTTAAGCGACGAGAAATGCATCTCATAAGCGACACTTGGTGTTGGAAGTCACTTAAAAGACGCGTATATCTAGGATGTTGCTTAAACGATGACGGGCATCGCATAAGTGACACTGAACAAATATTTTAAATGATTAAAAATTCCCAGTTCTCTTTGTCGCTCTAGCATGTATGTGCTTTGGAATGATGGTTCTCTCTATCTCTCTGTCTCTCTCATTATAATACTTCTCTCGCTCCCACACACATACATACAATATCAAAGTACTAATTCTCTCTCTCTCTCTCTCTCTCTCTCTCTCTCTCTCTCTCTCTCTCTCTCTCTTCGAATTGGATTGAGCACACATTAAAGAACTCTCTCTCTCTTGAAGGTCAAGCACACAAGTGAGCAAAGATCAATTCAACATGGCATATTATAACATCAGTAATCAATTTACATTTGTGCACAAATTTGAACAAAAATAAAATCTTGTGTAAATATATGTAAGCATACAAGAGTACAAAGTATATAAAGTGATCAAATGTCTGTAAATGGTAAAATATGATGAGTACAAATGGTAGAATTTGAGGCCGGCATAGTCTACCTAATCCTATACTCATGTCTATGGGTAATAGTACGTATAACTATGTACAATGCCTCCAAATACAAAATGGGGCCTGAAACAAGCTAGGGATCTAGAGGAGAAGGAGAATCCTCTAGTCTCCATGATCTGTACCATCATTGTCCTCATGATCATCATCCCTCGACGTAGGCTACTCCGTCAACATAGATTTGTGCCCAATGGCACTTTGTAGATCTACCTCCTTCATGTCCTCATGCTCTGTGCAACTCCTACGGTTTAGAAAACATAATTAGTTGATGTTTGAATACTTTAATTAGAAGTTGAATGACATTTAATCTAGATTACTTACAAAAGTAGTTTGTGGAGGTAGTTGGGTCTTCAGATACCACCCTGATAGGTGGCCGTCTCTACCTCCTGCTGAGGAGTGGGTTCACAACCATAGTCCTTCATCTGTTAATTAAAAACCACATAAGTTGTCGATTGATATAAAGAACATATGATACACACTTACATGCATGTCTAAGACAAAATGTGAACATATGATACACACTTACATGCATGTCTAAGACAAAATGTGAACATACAAAAGTGGCAATGAGTCCCTTCTTGCCCATCCTGCCAAGACGTGATGTATTCCCAACATGTAGCCTAGCTCGTGTTGTATCCTGTAGACATATGTTTGGAATAAAAACGCATGTGTATATAGACCTAAGATTTAAGACAGACATTAGTACATAGCTAGAGAGTAAATATTACATACCTTCTGCTGATCCCAATGTGTCTCGAGTCGCATCTCTGGCTGAAAGGCCCTCCACGACTCACGATGCATACTAGTGGGGCTGGTATTCTCCCCGCCACCAGTGCGCAATATTGTCCGCAATATCTCCTACACATTTTGAAGTCACATCCAAGAAGTTAGAATAAAAAATAAATGCATTATGTATCAACTAAATGCTGTGAGCTATGAAACACTCATGAAGCTGTCACCGAATTTCATATCATGTAGACATAGGTTGCAACAAACAATGAGTCTAAATATAGATTACAACCAGAGATAATACTTACTAGGTTCATATGAGGATGCAAAAAATTGAACATGCTATGAATACTTTTACTTCAGACTCATACATAACTGACTTTAACGAATAGTTGCTATAATTTTTATTTTATTCCAACGGCAAACATGTTCTGACTTATCCTCTGGTACACCACCTCCTCCAGCATGCCTATGAGCTCCTATGATAGGGAAAGCATGTGTATCCTCATCTCCATCGACATCTTCTGTGATATTCTCTAGATATATGCAACTAATGAGGTGGCACAGACATACTATGAGCATAGAGTTCCATGTTGGTGTGTGAATTGTCGAGGCACTCACCGAGACTGGACATGACAACAATGCCATATAACCGAGCTAGAGTTTGGAAGATATCGCGATGCACCGCTACAGAGAGATAGGATCAATGAATGGTAAGTGATATTTCTTTTTCTAAGCATTCTACATTGACTCATTCAAATTCTGTATGATCTTAATAGACAAAGTGATGTATAACATGCATCTAGGTACAATCATCATGGCCAAATCCAATTGTACATCTTTTTGATGATGATGATGGCTTTCATGGGCTTGATTGATCTATGCTTCCTTGGACACACACATTCAAGCTATTCTTCAGTTTTACAAATGGAGGCATGTGTGCACCAATTACCTCCTGGTTCTCAGTCCGAGATGTCTAGCGATCATTCCTACCCACTTGCCTACTACCTCTCATAAAGACATATAATTGCAAACATTATGGTGGTTGGTTGGGTGCATAACTTCCCGAGCTGATGGAGAGATTTTTAACTTTTGGGGTGCTCGCTATGTGATCGCACTATCTTCGATTGCCGGCAGGGGTTGAGGTCATTGTATTGCATAGGATTTACATGTCCCAGCTCACTCTAAGGTCACTCTTATGACATTTTGTGGACCTATCTATTGACGGGGTCCATGGCATCAGCTTGCTCACAACATTAAAAGTATGTCCACATATGGGCTATATGTTAATGCTATCTCTCACACTAGAAGAGGCATTACCCAACGAATCACAGAGATTGTATATCGATCGCATACCTTACACTAAAGGAAATATATCAAGGCTAATAGCAGAGGGAGAAATGAAAGAACTCATTGTACTTTTGTGGAGTGTGACACTGGTCATAAGCTAGTGCAAATGAGTAGAGATTTACCTAGTTACATTTTAGTCAATGCTATTAGATCGTTGCGTGCTAGTGAGGAGTTGCTAGCAAATTATGGTTGGCGTAGGCGACTGCCAGCTTCACATAGAGAATAGATGTATTTATAGGATTTTTAGTACACATGTCTTTTGTAATGGGCTTTAATATATGACATTCTAGTAGTATATTTCTATTTTTCATTTATTATATCTTTTGGTGCCAAAGGTCCTATTAATTTGAGTATATTTGAAACAGCATGTGTACACAATGTCAAAATTTAAATTGATGAGACTATAAACATATTTTACTCGTGTTTTGTTGTCACTTGTCTTATTATGAATTATTTTGTCTTTATGATTTCCTAATTTGTATTGTATCATAGGTTTGAGACTATGATATTGCAGAGGATGTGTTCTTATATCATCAAGGTCACTCTTGATTCTCAGTAGAGTGTATGCAAATTCTTAGAGCACATGATCCTAGTACTTTTCAAAGGTTGAGAGAGAAATACGCATGTCAAACAGAGCAACCTGACGATGCAGAGCATGATGCTGATGACATGACTAGATTTGTTGATGATTGGTTTCAAGGTAATACAAATGACAGTGATATGAAAAATATCTCCGAGAAGAAGCACTCACAAAGATATATGAGGGTTCTTCTATGACAAGATTATCTTTGAATTTCCTCATCATGAATCTCCAAGCTCGCTACTCCTAGAGCATTACTAACTTACGTGGATCATATACAATAATACATGGATGCTAAGTGATAGGGTATGTTTATTTTTCTAATAAACTATTATTGTTGTTAGATTACTTTCTAGTAAGATTCTACTGCCCGATCCCAAAAACAAGGAACGAGGCACGAAAGATGATGACCAGTCTTGGACTTGAGTACGAAAAGATCCATGCATGAATCAATGATTGCATATTGTATTGAGGAGAGCATCAAAACTCCATTCTCTATCCCAAATGTGGTGCTTCACGTTTTAAGGAGGGAGCAACACTTATTCCTCATAAGGTTCTAAGACATTTTCCATTATCCCCATGAATAGAATACCTATTTTGGAGCCCGGAGTTGTCAAAGCTTATGGATTGGATGGCAAAGAATGTGAGCACAGATGGGATTCTACGCATTCCATTTGACTGTGAAGCTTTCAAGCACATTGATAGAACATGGCCAGAATTTAGTTAAGAACCCCGTCACTTAAAACTTGGTGTTGGTCTCGATGGAATCAATCCATTTTCGCATAGATCAAACTTGGCTGGTGGTGCTAATCAATTACAACCTACCACCATTCATAGCCATAAAGAAGGAGAATCTAATATTGAGTTTACTAATTCTAGGTACATGAAATTGTATCCACCCGATATGTTTATACTTCTTGAAAACTTTGACTCGATACAACACTTCAATCCAGGAAAACAACAAGTCAAAGACATCAGTGTGTACCTTGCACCACTCATCAAAGACCTACAGCAACTTTGCAAAGGGATAAAAGTGAAAAGATGCAGGGGAGAAGAGAGTTTGACTCTCTTGCAAGCACACACACACTCACACAAACCCTAGAAGAGAACACACAAGGTAAGAGGCTGAAAATTCTTCTTCTTCTTCACACAACAAAAGAGGTCTACAAAGAAGATAAAGTGACTAACACATATAATAGATTATATACAAGCGGTCTATAATGTGAGCACGCTAAGTGGAGTGGGTAGATGTGGACTAGTTGGTGTAGTCTAGATGTAGAATCTTGGGTAAGATATATCGGTGCCTGCTACCAAACCCGCCAGTGATGTAAATGTCGAATGATCATGCAGGCATCTCGTGAGTGTCAGCTCATGTTAAGCTTGACATCTCAACACTCCTCCTTAAGCTCAAATCCATCTCATGAACTCCAAGCATATCTCAAAATCTGCAGAGCTTCTCAGCTCCTAATGCCTTCGTGAAGATGTCAGTGACCTGATCCTATGTGCTAATGTATGCCAAGTCGATGTCTCCTGCCAAGACTCTCTCCCTGATGAAGTGGTAATGTACCTCAATGTGTTTTGTCCGCGCATGAAAAACTAGGTTCCTGGTGGCCAACTATATGCTGCTAAGATTGTCACAATATATGACAACCTTTCTCTCCACATGCAACACCAAATCAGCAGTAGCTTGCGTAATCAAGCTACCTCACATGGTGCCACCACAGCTCCTCTGTATACCTCTATACTCAACAAGGCAACTGTGGGCTACTTCTTGCTGCTCCATGTCGTAGCAACACTCCCCAATGAAAACATAAATCCACTTGTAGATCTCCTGTCTGAGATACTACTACCTGCCCAATTTGCATCTATGTATCCATATAGCTCCAATGGTACATTTGTTGCATAAAACAATGCATAATCAACAGTGGCCCTCAAATACCGAAGTGTGTGTCACACACTATCAAGATGTGGTTTGTACGCAACCTACATAAACTGGCTCTCTAAGCCAATAATGTAACTCAAATCTAGCCTGTTGATCGTGACATAGATCAAACTCCCCACAATCTTCTTGTACATAGTGGGATCCTCCATGTGAGATCCCCGTCCCCACCGCACAACGGATTCGGGGTGCTAGCAGCGAAAGTAGCACATCTTGCGCGAGGCAGGGTCCCACACTCGGGGCCTCGCCCCACGGATATCCGAACGGGTGACTAATTCCTCGGTTCTTCCAAAACCGAACTCGAAAAAACTTCCCTTGCCCGGAAAGCACATGCGATTCCTCCAGGATAAAATTTTACTCTAATGTAGTCAAGGTCATTACTGACCAAACTGATCCGACCGAACCTAAAGTCACTTGGTCAGATCAAGAAAGAAACTTGCACTTGGATCATAGAGATCAACACTTTTTTCCTCATTGACAGACACAGCCGTTGATTCTTTTCCATAGAACAATTTTTGACCGGGATTTACTTTATCTAACGTACCATAACAGAATTGAGTCTCAAATTTTGGGATCCATCAGTGCAGCCTAAGTCCCATGGGTTAGCCAACCGCCCAACCAGTGTAGTGATGGGATCCAATTTAGAATTTGTCCCGGGTACCAGGGAAAAGAGTTCCCAGGCCCCCTAGTCGGATATTCATGCAAATTTAACATTAGTCATGCCACTTACACACCCAATATGAAATTGCATTTTTCACAGATTCAGCCATCTTTAAAACAATCATTTAATGAAACCATAGTATCACTGATCACCATCCTCCAAAATATCCGGTTGAATCTTAATTTCCAATCATTCCTTCATCGGAGTATCTATGGCATCATTGGCAACCAGAACGCTCACACCACCAGGGGCCTTTTTAATAGTTCCTAGGTCATAGTACCTGGCAATATAATCACTTATAAAAATCAAGATGGAATCTCCGTTGAAGATCAGCAAGATCAACCAACAGATCCATATAAAAGAGCCATGGACTCATCCGTTGAGGACTAGCAAGGTCAATCAACTAGATCCATGCCCGGTTTTAGAAAACAACTCTTACTCCTTGTTCCAATATCTTCCACGATGTACATGTGGGTATCTTCGGCGACCCAGAGCCCGAGCACCGTGTGGTCAGCACCCTCAGGATCCTTCGCAGGTCACCTAGCGCTTCACTCATAGGCTGCTTCCTTGGTCCCTCATCAACCGTACTGGAAGCTCACCATTTAAATCGAACCGAGGCTGGTCAAGACCTCGGCCGACCATGCTACGCGAGACGTCCTTCGTTGACTCTCCGTTCACAGCTGTTGCGACTTTATCAGTTAGGTCTCCACGACCTTAATCACAAGACGGTCAAAATGCTTCCCCATCATTCTTGACATAAAACAGTCATTTACAAACAGGTCACAATTACAGTTTTTATAATAATGAACTCTCGTCTTTCCACATTATCCCTCATCAGTCCACATTACTTATTCCACATTCCATTCATATGTGTACTCATTCTCATCCAATCACATCATTTTCCATCTCATCACATGAGATTCATTCACATCACATATCATTTATTCACATCCCAATTCACATGTCATCACATCTCATCCATTCACTCATATCGACGTCACATCATTTCACATACACATTCGCATTCATTATTCCACATGCACACCCACATTCGTACATCCACTTCCACATCCGCATTCATACATACATATCCCTATCCACATCCATACATCCACATCCACATCCACATACATACATCCATTTCCACATCCACATCCACATCCATACATCCATTTTCACATCCACATTCATACATCCATATTCACATCCACATCCCCATTTACATTCATACATCCACATCCACATTCACATTCATACATCCACATCCACATCTATATTCATACATCCACACATCCATTTCCACATCCACATTCATACATCCACATCCACATCCACATCCACATCCATACATCCATTTCCACATCCACATCCACATCCACATCCACATCCACATCCACATTCATACATCCACATCCACATCATCCATTCATCCTTCTACATCAACCCACATCATTCACACATCAATCCACATCATTCATACATCAATCTACATTAATCTACATCATTCACACATCAAACCACATCATCCATTCATCCATCTACATCAATCCACATCATTCACACATCAAACCACATCATCCATACATCAATCTACATTAATCTACATCATTTACACATCAAACCTCATCATCCATTCATCCATCTATATCAATCCACATCATTCACACATCAAACCACATCATCCATTCATCCATCCACATTAATCTACACATCAAACCACATCATCCATTCATCCATCTACATCAATCCACATCTTTCACACATCCTAATTCACAGGACATTACATCCATTCATCCATTTTCATTTATCTGATTCATATCACTTCCATCCATCCATTTACATCTATCTGATTCCTATCACATCTCATCACCTCTATTTATAGAATGTAAGAGAATTCTAATTTTTTGATATAAAGATTCTTTACGCCTCTAATTAGGCATAAAGACAACTTTAGTAGGAATAACACTTTTATAAAAATCCTTTTATGCATCTTTTTAGGCACAAATTTAATTTTAAGAAAAATAATACTTTCGAATTAAAAATAAACCTTTTATGCATTTTACTATGCAAAAATTTCATTTTAATGAGAATAACACTTTCAAAATAAAAATAAATCTTTTATGCATCTATCTATGCATAAATTCAATTTCAATGAAAATAATACTTTCCAAATAAAAATAAATCTTTTATGCATCTTTCTATGCATAAAATCAAAATTTATGAAAATCACTCTTTTGAATTAAAAATAAAATTCTTTATGCATCTATTTATGCATAAAGTCAAAATTGATGAAAATAACTCTTTTGAGTTAAAAATAAAATTCTTTATGCATCTATTTATGCAAAAAAATCAAAATTGATGAAAATAACTCTTTTGAATTAAAGATAAAATTCTTTATGCATCTATTTATGGATAAAGTCAAAATTGATGAAAATAACTCTTTTGAATTAAAGATAAAATTCTTTATGCATCTATTTATGCATAAAATCAAAATTGATGAAAATAACTCTTTTGAATTAAAGATAAAACTCTTTATGCATCTATTTATGCATAAAATCAAAATTGATGAAAATAACTCTTTTGAATTAAAAATAAAACTCTTTATGCATCTATTTATGCATAAAATCAAAATTGATGAAAATAACTCTTTTGAATTAAAAATAAAATTCTTTATGCATCTATTTATGCATAAAGTCAAAATTGATGAAAATAACTCTTTTGAATTAAAAATTAAATTCTTTATGCATCTATTTATGCATAAAAATCATTTATGATGAAAATCACTCTTTTAATATAAAAGAATTTCTTTTATGCATCCATTTATGCATAAAAATCATTTATGATGAAAATCACTCTTTTAATATAAAAGAATTTCTTTTATGCATCCATTTATGCATAAAAAGTATTTATGATGAAAATCACTCTTTTAATATAAAAGAATTTCTTTTATGCATCCATTTATGCATAAAAATCATTTATGATGAAAATCACACTTTTAATATAAAAAGAAATCTTTTATGCATATATTTATGCATAGAAATCCATTTATGATAAAAATAACACTTTTATAATCAAAATAAAAATTTCAATATGCTTCTTTCTATGCATAGAATTTAATTCTAAAGAAAGTAACACTTTTTTAATAAAATATTTTTAGTATGCTTTTTTCTATACCTAGGATGAAAAATAACACTTTAAGAATACATATACAATGGGAATTACTCTTTTTGAATAATAAAAGGTAAAACTTATTTTACACAATTTTTAGAAAATTTTGCCATAACCTTCTTTGTATGGCAGACCATTTTTTAATTTGTAACTCTCTAAAATCAACTAGAATTTCACGAAGAGTATTTGAATCATTCTAATGTAAACATTTTCTACTTATTTAAGAAAAACATTATGAAAAACTTGATTCTACCCATTAATCATTCATCTAGGATAAAGAAGGGTTGGATTTACTAAAGAAGAGAGGGGAACGCCTTTTCAATGAGACATAACATCATTATTCACTTTAAAGAAGACAAAAATTATAAAAAACCATAAAATAAAATAGAAAAGAGAAGAATCTCCAACTTACAAGGAGAATCTGAGAGCTTTCCTTTGGCTTGATGGTTTGAGGGATCTACTCTTGTTTGAAACAAGAGTGGCCACCAATCTTTAGAAGAGGGAAAGGTCAAAAACTAATGAATTATGAGTAAATTCACAGTTTTTGGCTCTGGGGAGAAGTAGAGTAACAGTGTAAAAACACTATTAAGCTTCAACAAAGGGTAAGGCTTCTATTTATAGGAAAAAGTGAGCCTCTAACCAAGCAAATTGATTCTAGAATTTTCCAGATCAGTTTGGTCAATTTTTGACCATTTTTAGGTTAGTTTAGCTCACTTTTTGGATCTAGTTGAAACAAGAGAGAGGAGAGATAAAAATATCTCATTATTTGGGAGTTTAAAACTCTCCCACACATGTGAAATAGGCACCTCCTTCGTGAGGGGAATTCCCCCATCCCGAGGTGTCAAAAATGCATCATTTCTTCTAAATATCTCTCTTTTTTAACTATTAACCTTGTCCTTAGTCAACTCTTCATCTTATGTGAGTATTTACTCATTTTTGGGGGATTTTCCTTTTATTCTTCCATTTATCTCCACCCTACAAATAGGATGAATCTTATTGGTCCATAGGAACCTTAATTTAAAATTTCAAAAAAATCTGGACCCCTAGGATAAGGCCTCTTGAACAGATTATACTTGATTTCTAATGCATCTTCTCAAAATCTTTTTGAACTTCTGTTTCAGGGGAAATTATTTTAATAAGATGAGATATTTTTCCATCCAAAAATATTTAATAACTGAATCATCTCTCTCTAGAAGATTTTCTCTCTCTAGGACAAAACAGGTATAAACAAGATCTTTTATATTTCTAAAGAGGGATTTGACTACAGGGGAGGATACTAGACATCCTGAGAGGCTGGGGAGGAATCTTACATTCTACCCCACTTAAAAAACGCGAGATGTCCTCATCTCGCAGGTGGAGTATGATCTCTTTCATCTTCTTCTTCTTCTTCAATCACTTCCAGCGTTACTGCCTTGGAAGTGGACGGCCGATTTGGGAACAACTCTCTTTGACTTCCCCTATTCTGAGGTGGAGGTCTTGCATTACTTTGGATTGAAATGGCAGGTTGGATAGAAACTGCAAGAGGTTGGATAGAGGGTCTACCTCTAGGATTTCCTTGATTTTGGCTGATTACTCTGGAAGGAAGGGGATGGAGTCTGGAATCTTGATCCCTGATTTCCCTGCCCTGAAAACCTTGATCCAAAAGGAGTTGGGCAATCCATACTGCGATGTCCAAATCCTTGACAGTTATAGCACTTCACTCTCTTGTTCAAGGGTGGAACTTCTGAAGTTGAAATCCAGGGGATTGAGTTTCGGGAAAAGGACATTTCTTCCATTCTGGAACTTCCCATATCCTGGGTTTGACCCTGATATCTCTTAGGCAGAGGAAGGTTGGAATCATCTTCTGGGAATAAAAACCTTTTGAAAGGTGATGGTGCTAGCTTTGGTGGGACTTTGACATCAAAGGCTTTGGCGAAATCCTTCCCCATCCAAACTGCTTCGGCCATGAAAACTGTCTTGGCATTCTTCACCAGGATATTCAAAGGTTCGTACAGTCCCCGAATGAACCTGGCCATCAGCTGTTCTTCATCCAGTAGAGGCGAGTATCTGAGAAGGAGGGCGAATGCTTGGTGATATGATTCAATAGTTCTACTCCCGTGGGTTAACTCTAAGAATTTGTTCATCTTTGTTTCTAAAAAGCCAGGAGGACAGAACCTCGTCCTTAGGTAAATTTTGAGATCAATCTAGGTTTGGGTATTTCGGTCAAACGGGTTGTCTCGCAGTGATTCCTCCACGCAACCCTAGCCGTTTCCACAATCTTTAACCTGGCGAGAGCCATCTTGCTTCTCTCATTGTAGCCAGTTACATCAAAGTATTCCTCCATGGCCTCAATCCACTTTTCTACAACTTCACCTAACTGTTTTCCTTCACCCTTGAAGGGACCAGGCTGCGAACTATGAAGAGTTTTATGAACATTCGGGTCGAGCTCTTCTTCATCGAGTTGGGGGTTAACATTTCTACCACGACGACCTCGATCCATGTTCCTATCAATACGAAAATTCTTGTTAAGTTTCTTTCTTTATGATTCAATCCGATTTTTGATTCAATTGATTCTGGGATTCTTTAAATAGGTCGGCTCCCCACATAATCATGGGGTAAAGATACTCATATATAACGCATTATCAAATAACAATTCATTCAAAATATCTCATTCATATCTTTAACACAATAATAGTCCATCAGACTAAATTTTTCCATCTGAACAGTCCTCCATGGGGCCATCAATAGCAATTAGTCTATAGTAGAGGATTAAGCCAAGAAACACAAGATTTGACCAAACATTGAATGCTTAATCTCTGTTTTACCAAAGTCACCTGCAGATTTGATGAAGAGCTTGGATCTCACTGTAGACTTGATCAAATTGAATTCTGACTTCACCAGTTTGTAGAGCATGCTTGAAAACCCTTGGGGCTAAGAGAAATCAGACTCATTTGAAGTCTAAGGCACCAGATCTGGGCTACCCGCATACTCTATTTTTTGCACACAAAACAGAGGATTAATTTGCTAATCAGAGATTAATTAGTGCTAATCACTGTATTTTGGTGCGATTGAGGGTTCAAATTAACCATTAGGTATCTGATACAGATCCCTATAACTTCAGATTGTAATTCGGAGATGGTTTGATACTCCAACCATTCTGTACAAATTGGTTACCCTTGATTTAATGTAATTTCTGGTGATTTTATGCTGCTGATAAATCTGTTTTTGTAATCATCTCTTAAACACCAGATTGAGTTGTAAAAGGGTAGACACTGCCCTTGAATCTTGAAATTGGATCAAGAGGTAAGAGCCCCTTCACATTATCATGAGTACAGCACAAGAAATAGCCAAATTTAATGGGAAGCAGTTTTACACATGGCAGACAAAAACCATGTATTTGCTCATGAGAAAAAAATCTGTGGGGGCTATTTGAGGGAAGAGATGAATGCCCAGAGGTGAGAGGGAAAAATGAGTGGAAGAGCAGGAATGAAAAAGCATTGGGACTTATTGCACTCAGTTTAAATGATGAAATCATTCATCATTGTAGAGCGGTTCTCTCTACCGTGCAATATAGTGCTCATAGAGTACTACCGATCAACAAATGTGTTGAGAAACACAATGTCAATCCGAAGACTCAACCCCATTAGTGCATGAAGGCTTATCCCTTGCGGGAGAGCTCACATAACGAACCACCACTTGACGATTCAACCATTCAACACCTCAATCAATCTCTCAATCCCTTAAACCCACTACACTAATCAAGAGAACAAGCAACACTAATCAAGAGAATAAGTAATGCATGGAAATCTCTTAATCCCATTCAAACATTGATTAAATCTTAGCTTTCCCTAATGCCAGCAAATCCATAAGTGTGCATCTACTAACATCACAAACCCACAAGCTCATAGAGAGAGTCTATCCATGAATAACTCATTGTAATGAAGTGGGCAAGAGCTTGCATCAATGGAGACTACACACACACACACTACAAGCATGTAGCATACACAAGAGAAAGAAAGAAGCATTCAACTAATCATAGATTAATCTACTTCAATGATGCTAAAACAGATTAAGAGAATGAAGTGGAGCTATACTCATTGGAGCTTGATGCTCATTAGAGTACAATAGAGAGAGTTAGAGAGTTGCCATAGCTTGAGAGCTCAAGAGCTTCACTCAAAAGCTTATGAGAATGGCCAAAAACGTCCTCTTTCTTTAACTAACATCTCTTTTATAGAGATGTCACTAACCCTAGACCTCTTTCACACATGGGCGGACAACCCCATAAGTGAGTCTTGTTTAATACACTTAGAACTCTCATTTAGAACCCACATTGGCCTAAAACAATTTACATTGCACTTCGGCACAAAAATATGGAAAAATTATGTGCGTCTTTATGTTCCCCATGGCTACAATCCCACTCTCTCGCATTAATTGCTTCCGGCCTCCTTCCATAACCCATGTTCCCGTGAGTGAACATTCCCCCCTTCCTAAATCGCGCACGTCCTCGGGCGCGGTAGAAACAAAAGCTGCAAAAAACAATGGAGGATAAGTAAAGTCTTTTATTGAAAAAAAAACCAGCAAAAAATGACTATCTCACACGTGAGCATGCAAGTGAAAGGCCGATTAGAGTTTTAAAGAGTGCTAAAAGAAGCGAGTAAAGACTAGTCAAAGTGAGACTAAGTGGTAGATAGTGCTATGCAAAGGCAAGTGTGCTTGTACACCGCAGTCTCAATGTCCTACAAGTGTTTAAGTTATTCCTAAGTAGCAACCCTACTCCTAAATATAAGCCATGGTGATTGGACCTTTCTTTCTTTTCTTTTTTTTAAAAAATTAAAATCTTCTTCTTTTTTTGGTGTGTAAAGAGCAGAAGGTTAAAGAGAATTATTATTTTTAGCTTGATAAAGAGGAAGGTTCCATCCCAATGAGACCCAAGCAATGGCCAAGAGACCTCCGCCAAGAGAATCTAAAGGCCGCTAAGTATCTCAAGGGCGACAGACCCTTTTCTTTCTTTTTGACATAAGGAGTACCCCATGAAGATGAGGGCATCGGTCTCGAGGGCCCATAATGTACCCAAGAGTCCTACCAGCATCTATCAAGGCGATAGAGTCCTTGTAGGTCTTCTTCTTAATCTTTTAGACGTCAGTGTTCATCCCATGGAAACCAAGGCATCGGCCCCAACGTGCTAAAACAACCCAAGGTCCTACCAAAACAAGCATTCCACATGGCCGTAGACACGTCATGTCTCAAGTCACTTCTATATATTTTTTAGGGCATGTGTTTTGTAAATTTTTTATTAATCGTAGCACCTAGCCCATACCTAAGAGGTAGCTACCACTAGGGATAACTAATATACTTCGAGAGCATAAGAACTTGGCATACTCCGTTGGCATATATCTTACACCGTCTTCAAATAGAAATACCTTCTACTAAGTCCTCTAAGAATCTAGAAATCACTCACCACATAGTAACAACTAATTTAAAACTTAAACCAGCCAACTCTGTGTGAACATGCAAACAATATATGCAAAAGTGAAATGGACATAAAGAATAAAAGATTATGATTTGAATACACCTGTTGTAGTGCTCATTGATGTTTTCTTGTTGATGTTGTGTGTTTGTCTTGATGCATTGCTGATGTGCAGATTGCTTCTCTTTGCTCGTTGTAGGCATTGCATGTCTCCCCCCTTTCTAATTTGTGTGCACGGTAGGTGGACTATTGGGGCGTGTTTGTATGCTCTTGTTTAGCTAGGATCTCTGCAAAATGTCTTATTAACAAACAAGAAAAGAAAAGAAAAGAATAAAATTTGTTATTGGTGCCAATCATCGAATATAGCCGAGGGGAAAAACCCAGTGGGAGAAAAGTGCCCTGGCTTGTTGATCTTATTGTGGAGTTGATGAGCTTACCCTTGCACTGGCGGTGGATCCGTGTCCACTTCTACTCTGGAAAGATGGTATCAATCACTTCAGGATGCAAGGACAACCCTATACAAACTGGAGAAGGTGGTAGAGGAAGGAGTGCTTCATCGCTAAAATATGGCATTGGTTCTATGGGAAGGTTAAGCAGACAATTCCGATTTTGGAATTGCTCAATATAGGTACTCATAGTGATCCTAAATTGACATGTTGAGACTGGGGGAAGAAGGGCTTGCAAGATAGGTGGTTGCACGTCATTTATGCATGTATCCCTCCATTGTTGTGCTTGAACCTCCTCAAGTAATCTACGTTGATTTGGTCCTCGGTCTGGTACTCTCACATCAAGAAGGTTATGGAGTTGGGGTGTAATTCCCACAATTTGTTTCATTAAGCCCGTGCCATATCGTCAAAAGTAAGAGCGGCATAGCCAACAAATGTGTGAAGCTTCCCCTAATACGAGTCGTGCACACTCTTGGATGATGCTGTTGATAGAATAAAGTGGCAAAGTGATGCCCACAGCAAATTTCACCTAAGGGAGCATAAAAGTACCTAGAATGAGTTTGAAAAGGAGGAGCACTATAACCCCCGCGATGTTTAGGATGAAGAGTTGAAAATGTACAAGGTTTATTAGTAAAAAACTATGAGCAATATTAAAATGATTCCATTATGACACATGTAAGGAAGGGGAGTTCTTTAAAGGAGGTGCATATTTCACATAAGATGAAGAGTTGAAAATGTACAAGGTTTATTAGTAAAAAACTATGAGCAATATTAAAAATATGAGATATTTGGATATAATGATTCCATTTTGACACATATGTAAGGAAGGGGAGTTCTTTAAAGGAGGTGCATATTTCACATGCTTGAATGAGTTTTAAACTAATAAAAATTGAGATATTTCATCTCTCCTCTCTCCTCATTCAAGTCTAGTTCCAAAAAGTTAGCTTAACTGACCTAAAAATGGTCAAAAATTGACCAAACTGATTTGGAAAATTCTAGAATCAGTTTGTTTGGTTAGGAGCTCAATTTTTCCTATAAATAGAAGCCTACCACTTGTTGAAAAATATATAGTGTTTATGCATCGTTACTCTACTCCACCTAAGCCAAGAACTGTGAATTCATTAATAATTCACTAGTTTTTGGAGCTTCCCTCTTTCTTCAATCCCCATTAGTGGCTCCATCAACATACTTAACCAATTGATTGGTTGGGGGCCTCTACCGTGAACAAATAATCAAGCAAATTGTAAGGTAATTAGTGAATTTTGATCATTTTCTATAATTTCTCAATGTTTCTCTCTTCTCAACCCCTCTCAAGCTTGAGAAGCTTAATTGGAATGGTTTTTGAATGCTATTGAAGTTAATTAATGATAGTTAGTGAAGAGTTACATAATTTGATGAATGCTATTGAAGTTAATTGATTAATGATAGTTAAGAATTACATAAATTTCCATTTATGCTTAATTCAAATGGTTTTTATGTAATTTCTCTCTCTCACTCAAGAAATGGTCATACTCATGACCCATTCTCAATCCAAATGAAGCTTTTCATAAAGCTTTTCCTTAATCCAAGATTAAGCTATGCTTGAGGCCAAATTAATGGCTTTTTTCTATGCTTTTAGTTTATGTATATTGATGATTCAATCCTTATGGATTGATGATCCAATTAGAGACCATTCTAATTATTTCTTAATGATAAGCTTTATCCCTTAGAAAAATTGAGATTTATCAGTCATAGCAGCGGAGCTATGGCAAAATTTTTATAAAAATTACGCATAAAATAATTTCATTCAAAGCATGAAAAGAGGACTTCCTACCATATTCTAGGAATTGTCATCCTAGATTAATTGAAAGAATTTCATTGTAATCATGGAGAAATTAAATTTTTATATTATGCATAAAGAATAAGTTTTTATATCAAAAGTGTTACTTTTATCATTTTTATTTTCATGCATAGAGGTATGCATAAAAGATTATTATTTTAACATAAAAGTGTTACTTTTATCACAATTGAATTTCATGCATAGAGGTATACATAAAAGTTGATTATTTTATTATAAAAGTGTTACTTATATCACAATTGAATTTCATGCATAGAAGTATGCATAAGAGTTGATTATTTTATTATAAAAGTATTACTTTTATCATATTTGGATTTCATGCATAGAAGTATGCATAAAAGATATTCTTTTTATACTAAAAGTGTGATTTTCATCATAAAGGGATTTTATGCATAACTTAGATGCATAAGAGAAATTCAAAAAGAACTTTCCAATGTGCAATTGGAATTAATTGGAAATGGGTATAAAGGACCTTAGTCTAAGGGTCTAGATTTTCAGAAATTTTTGGATTATGGTCCAATTAAGGTTCCTTTGGGCCAATAGCATCAATCCATGTGTAGGGAGGAGATAAATCCAATTTGTAAAAGAAGATACCCAAAAATGAGTAAATGCTCACATAAGATGAAGAGTTGAAAATGTACAAGGTTTATTAGTAAAAAACTATGAGCAATATTAAAATGATTCCATTATGACACATATGTAAGGAAGGGGAGTTCTTTAAAGGAGGTGCATATTTCACATAAGATGAAGAGTTGAAAATGTACAAGGTTTATTAGTAAAAAACTATGAGCAATATTAAAATGATTTCATTATGACACATATGTAAGGAAGGGGAGTTCTTTAAAGGAGGTGCATATTTCACATGCTTGAATGAGTTTTAAACTAATAAAAATTGAGATATTTCATCTCTCCTCTCTCCTCATTCAAGTCTAGTTCTAAAAAGGTTAGCTTAACTGACCTAAAAATGGTCAAAAATTGACCAAACTGATTTGGAAAATTCTAGAATCAGTTTGTTTGGTTAGGAGCTCAATTTTTCCTATAAATAGAAGCCTACCCCTTGTTGAAAAAGATAGTGTTTATGCATCGTTACTCTACTCCACCTAAGCCAAGAACTGTGAATTCATTAATAATTCACTAGTTTTTGGAGCTTCCCTCTTTCTTCAATCCCCATTGGTGGCTCCATCAACATACTTAACCAATTGATTGGTTGGGGGCCTCTACCGTGAACAAAGAATCAAGCAATTTGTAAGGTAATTAGTGAATATTGATCTTTTCTATAATTTCTCAATGTTTCTCTCTTCTCAACCCCTCTCAAGCTTGAGAAGCTTAATTGGTATGGTTTTTTAAATGCTATGAAGTTAATTGGTGAATAGTAGTGAAGAGTTACATAATTTAATAAATGCTATTAAAGTTAATTTCCATTTATGTTTAAATTCTAATGGTTTTTATGTAATTTCTCTCTCTCACTCAAGAAATGGTCATACTCATGACCCATTCTCAATCCAAATCAAGCTTTTCATAAAGCTTTTCCTTAACCCAAGATTAAGCTATGCTTGAGGCCAAATTAATGGCTTTTTTCTATGCTTTTAGTTTATGTATATTGAGGATTCAATCCATTATGGATTAATAATTTAATTAGAGATCATTTTAATTATTTCCTTAATGATAAGCTTTATCCCTTAGAAAAATTGAGATTTATCAGTCATAGCAGCGGAGCTATGGCAAAATTTTTATAAAAATTATGCATAAAATAATTTCATTCAAAGCATAAAAAGAGGACTTCCTACCATATTCTAGGAATTATCATCCTAGATTAATTGAAAGAATTTCATTATAATCATGGAGAAATTGAATTTTAATATCATGCATAAAGGATAAGTTTTTATATCAAAAGTGTTATTTTTACCATTTTTATTTCATGCATAGAAGTATGCATAATGGATAAATTTTTATATCAAAAGTGTTATTTTTACCATTTTTATTTTCATGCATAGAAGTATGCATAAAGGATAAATTTTTATATCAAAAGTGTTATTTTTATCATTTTTATTTTCATACATAGAAGTATGCATAAAGGATAAATTTTTATATCAAAAGTGTTACTTTTATCATTTTTATTTTCATGCATAGAAGTATGCATAAAGGATAAATTTTTATATCAAAAGTGTTACTTTTATCATTTTTATTTCATGCATAGAAGTATGCATAATGGATAAATTTTTATATCAAAAGTGTTACTTTTATCATATTTGAATTTCATGCATAAAGGTATGCATAAAAGTTGATTATTTTATTATAAAAGTGTGACTTTTATCATAATTGAATTTCATGCATAAAGGTATGCATAAAAGTTGATTATTTTTTTTATAAAAGTGTGACTTTTATCATAATTGAATTTCATGCATAGAGGTATGCATAAAAGTTGATTATTTTATTGTAAGAGTGTTACTTTTATCATAATTGAATTTCATGTATAAAGGTATGCATAAAAGTTGATTATTTTATTATAAAAGTGTGACTTTTATCATAATTGAATTTCATGCATAGAGGTATGCATAAAAGTTGATTATTTTATTGTAAGAGTGTTACTTTTATCATATTGGATTTCATGCATAGAGGTATGCATAAAAGATATTCTTTTTATACTAAAAGTGTGATTTTCATCATAAATGGATTTTATACATAACTTAGATGCATAAGAGAAATTCTTTTATTCTAAAAGTGTAATTCCTACCAAATTGAATTTATGCATAAGAAGATGCATAAAAGATTGATTTTAATTTCGAAAGTGTTAGTCTCCTTAAATGGAATTTATGCATAAATAAATGTGTAGAGAAATCTTATATCAAATATAAGAATTCTCTTAAAAAAGATATGAAATGTGATAAGATGTGATAAGAGGTGTATAAGATGTGATAAGATGCGTAT
Organism: Cibotium barometz; assembly: GCF_041138505.1. Taxonomy (NCBI): domain Eukaryota; kingdom Viridiplantae; phylum Streptophyta; class Polypodiopsida; order Cyatheales; family Cibotiaceae; genus Cibotium; species Cibotium barometz. The sequence continues at coordinate 28,331,371 of NC_141046.1, forward strand.
GGAAAGTGATAGGATGTGATAAGAGGTGTATGAGATGTAAAAAGATGTGATAAGATGTGTATGAGATGTGATAGAATGTGTTAAGATGAGTTAGGATGTGTTAAGATGTATATGGGATGTGTTAGGATAAGAATGGATGTAATATGGTTGTATGAATGTGATGTGGATGTATACATGTAGATGTATATGTATGAATGTGAATGTGGATGTGTTCTGTTGGGTTGACCAGAATATAAGGAACCCCAGAATAAAATTGGATCTTAAGAAAAAGAGTTGTCCTCTACCTTACAAGATGAGAACATCTCGCACTTTTTAAGTGGGGTAGAATGTAAGATTCCTCCCCAGCCTTCGAGGTGTACAGGAGTAAGAATATCCCTTTTTGATCTTATAATTATTCCCTCTCTAAAATAAAAGAAAGATTCTGTTTAAAAAAGGAAGACCCTTTCCCTAGAATACTTCTCAGGAGTCACGCCTATTTTAAGGATTCAGAAAAATGAGTTCAGAAGTGAAAATCGGTGTTTTGGATACCAAGGTTTTGGTTTTCATTCGAGTACGGCCCAAAAGAAGTTCTTTATCTCTTGGGGAGTATAAGAAGTTATCCCCCAGATATTGTGAGCCTTATATCTAAATTCAATGAAAGCAGGTGACTTAGCCTACAAGCTTCTTTTACCTCCTCATCTCAAAGTTCTTAATGTATTTCATAGAAATATGTGCCAAAACCACATCATGGAAAGACGGTAAAACTTCAGTGGCAAGTTACCGTTGGCTTCTAAGTTACGCTAGCTCCTTCCTTTATATAAGTCGTAACTTTTACTTGTCGTTCACAGTAATCTTACTCCCATCGATCTCCTTTCTTTCTTAATCTCCTTCATGGCTTGGCAACAAGAATTAGTTTTATCCATAATGATTCCTCACCTTTAAGACGCAAGTGAGTCTGTGAAGAAGGATTTTATAGAACAGTATGAGCGCTCACTTTTCCCTCACTTGGAAACTTCTGTAGCTCAGACCAAATGGCGGACCTATCAAGACATAACTAGGGTAACACCCTGGGGTCAGCAGCACTTTCGTAACAATGTCCGCTTAGCCATGGTTATTGAAGCTTTGGGTTTGGGTCCCCGATACTACTGCATCATGAGATCAAGGCATCTTGGGTTTTCTGAGCGGGTCTTCTTTTACTGGCGTGTTTTCTTCCTCATGAGAAGATATGCCTTTACCCCGTTTTTGGCTTGCCTCTCAGAGGTCCTTTTGTTAGATCACCTCATACCACTGAGATAGGTGCGGAAATAACCAACAGAATTATTCCCATAAATGAGTTACCTTATACTTGTGCAGCTTGTGAGTGCTGCTTTTGTGACCATATGATGGAGGCTTATGGAAGTGTAAAGAGTTCTTCTATCTTTACTGTATAAGTTCCGAGAATGAATAAAGTTTAAATCTTGTTCTTATCTTGCTCTCTTTGAGACTTTTCTTGGTGGTTAATCTTGATTAAAATTTTTCTCTAAGTCTCATATTCGTGCATCTTGCGAAATTACCCTAGTTTGCGAGATGAGGACATCTCGCGTTTTTTAAGTGGGGTAGAATGTAAGATTCCTCCCCCACCCCCTTTTTGATGTCTAGTATCTTTCCCTGTAATCAATCCCTCTTCAGAAATATAAAGACCTTGTTTCTAACTATTTTAACCTAGAGAGAGAAAATATTCTAGAGAGAGAATATTCAGATTTTGAATATTTTTGGATAGAAAAATATCTCTTATAATTAAGATGAATTTCCCTGAAACAGAAATTCAAAAAGAATTTTCCAATGTGCAATTGGAATTAATTGGAAATGTGTATAAAGGACCTTAGCCTAAGGGTCTAGATTTTCAGAAATTTTTGGATTATGGTCCAATTAAGGTTCCTATGGGCCAATAGCATCAATCCATGTGTAGAGAGGAGATAAATCCAATTTGTAAAAGAAGATACCCAAAAATGAGTAAATGCTCACATAAGATAAAGAGTTGAAAATGTACAAGGTTTATTAGTAAAAAAATATGAGCAATATTAAAAATATGAGATATTTTGGGTATCCAAAAATGAGTAAATGCTCACATAAGATGAAGAGTTGAAAATGTACAAGGTTTATTAGTAAAAAACTATGAGCAATATTAAAAATATGAGATATTTTGGGTATAATGATTCCATTTTGACACATATATAAGGAAGGGGAGTTCTTTAAAGGAGGTGCATATTTCACATAAGATGAAGAGTTGAAAATGTACAAGGTTTATTAGTAAAAAAACTATGACACATATGTAAGGAAGAGGAGTTCTTTAAAGGAGGTGCATATTTCACATAAGATGAAGAGTTGAAAATGTACAAGGTTTATTAGTAAAAAAACTATGACACATATGTAAGGAAGAGGAGTTCTTTAAAGGAGGTGCATATTTCACATAAGATGAAGAGTTGAAAATGTACAAGGTTTATTAGTAAAAAACTATGAGCAATATTAAAAATATGAGATATTTGGGTATAATGATTCCATTTTGACACATATGTAAGAAAGGGGAGTTCTTTAAAGGAGGTGCATATTTCACATGCTTGAATGAGTTTTAAACTCATAAAAATTGAGGTATTTCATCTCTCCTCTCTCCTCATTCAAGTCTAGTTCTAAAAAGTTAGCTTAACTGACCTAAAAATGGTCAAAAATTGACCAAACTGATTTGGAAAATTCTAGAATCAGTTTGTTTGGTTAGGAGCTCGATTTTTCCTATAAATAGAAGCCTACCCCTTGTTGAAAAATATATAGTGTTTATGCATCGTTACTCTACTCCACCTAAGCCAAGAACTGTGAATTCATTAATAATTCACTAGTTTTTGGAGCTTCCCTCTTTCTTCAATTCCCATTAGTGGCTCCATCAACATACTTAACCAATTGATTGGTTGGGGGCCTCTACCGTGAACAAAGAATCAAGCAAATTGTAAGGTAATTAGTGAATTTTGATCATTTTCTATAATTTCTCAATGTTTCTCTCTTCTCAACCCCTCTCAAGCTTGAGAAGCTTAATTGGAATGGTTTTTGAATGCTATTGAAGTTAATTAATGATAGTTAGTGAAGAGTTACATAATTTGATGAATGCTATTGAAGTTAATTGATTAATGATAGTTAAGAATTACATAAATTCCCATTTATGCTTAATTCAAATGGTTTTTATGAAATTTCTCTCTCTCACTCAAGAAATGGTCATACTCATGACCCATTCTTAATCCAAATGAAGCTTTTCATAAAGCTTTTCCTTAATCCAAGATTAAGCTATGCTTGAGGCCAAATTAATGACTTTTTTCTATGCTTTTAGTTTATGTATATTGATGATTCAATCCTTATGGATTGATGATCCAATTAGAGACCATTCTAATTATTTCTTAATGATAAGCTTTATCCCTTAGAAAAATTGAGATTTATCAGTCATAGCAGCGGAGCTATGGCAAAATTTTTATAAAAATTACGCATAAAATAATTTCATTCAAAGCATGAAAAGAGGACTTCCTACCATATTCTAGGAATTGTCATCCTAGATTAATTGAAAGAATTTCATTGTAATCATGGAGAAATTAAATTTTTATATTATGCATAAAGAATAAGTTTTTATATCAAAAGTGTTACTTTTATCATTTTTTTTTTCATGCATAGAGGTATGCATAAAAGATTATTATTTTAACATAAAAGTGTTACTTTTATCACAATTGAATTTCATGCATAGAGGTATGCATAAAAGTTGATTATTTTATTATAAAAGTGTTACTTATATCACAATTGAATTTCATGCATAGAAGTATGCATAAGAGTTGATTATTTTATTATAAAAGTGTTACTTTTATCATATTTGGATTTCATGCATAGAAGTACGCATAAAAGATATTCTTTTTATACTAAAAGTGTGATTTTCATCATAAAGGGATTTTATGCATAACTTAGATGCATAAGAGAAATTCTTTTATTCTAAAAGTGTAATTCCTACCAAATTGAATTTATGCATAGGAAGATGCATAAAAGATTGATTCAAAATTGTCATTCTCATGTAAATTGAATTCATGCATAGGAAGATGCATGAAAGATTGAATTTTAATTCAAAAGTGTCATTTTCATTTAAAATGAATTTATGCATAGGAAGATGCATAAAAGATTGATTTTTACTTCGAAAGTAGTAATCTCCTTAAATGGAATTTATGCATAAATAAATGCGTAAAGAAATCTTATATCAAATATAAGAATTCTCTTGTATTCTATAAATAGAAATGAGATGTGATAGGAGGTGATAAGAGGTGTATAAGATGTGATAAGAGGTGATAAGATGCTTATAAAATAAGTTAGGAGGTGATAAGATGAATTAAGATGTGTATGGGATGAGGTAAGAAGTGTATGTGATAGGATAAGATGTATATGGGTTGTGATAGGGCGAGAATGGATGTGATGTAAAAGATTAGATGTGAAGGCATATGGGGTTATATGAATGGGAATGTGGAAATGGATGTATGTATGTGGATGTGTGGATGTGGAGATGGGAGTGTGGATGTATGAATGTGAAAATGGATGTATGCATGAAGATGTATATGCATAGATGTGAATGTGGATGTAGATGTATGCATGAAGATGTATATGCATAGATGTGAATGTGGATGTAGATGTGGATGTATAGATGTGAATGTGAATGTGGATGTATGCATGAGGATGTATATGCATAGATGTGAATGTGGATGTAGATGTGGATGTATAGATGTGAATGGGAATGTGGATGTGGATGTATGTGAATGTGGATGTAGATGTGAATGTGGAATGTGGATGTGGATGTATGTATGTATGTGGATGTAGATGTGGATGTATAGATGTGAACGGGAATGTGGATGTGGATGTATGTGAATGTGGCTGTAGATGTGGATGTATAGATGTGAATGTGGATGTGGATGTATATATGTATGTGGATGTAGATGTGGATGTATAGATGTGAATGGAAATGTGGATGAGGATGTATGTATGTATGTGGATGTAGATGAGGATGTATAGATGTGAATGGAAATGTGGATGAGGATGTATGTATGTATGTGGATGAGGATGTATGTATGTATGTGGATGGGAATGGGAATGTGGAATGTGAATGGGAATGTGGATGTGGATGTATGTATGTATGTGGATGTGGATGTATGAAGAGGACGTGATAGTGGATGTATACATGTGGGTGTGGATGTATGGATGTGGATATGGATGTGTATGTATGAATGTGGATACGGGATGTGGATGTATAAATAAGGATGTGAAAATGGAGGTAAGCATGTAGATTTGGATGTATGGATGTGAATGTGGATGTGGATGTGGATGTATGGATGTGGATATGGATGTGAATATATGATATGTGATGTGAAGGAATCTGAAGTAAAGAGATGGAAAATGATGTGATTGGATGAGTACATATATAAATGGAATGTGGAATAAGTAATGTGGATTAATGAGGGATAATGGGAAAAAATGAGAGTTAATATAGAAATTGAATTTGTAAACTGTTTGTAAATGCTGTTTGTAAATGGCTGTTTTATGTCAAGAATGCTAAGGAAGCATTTTGACCGTCTTGTGATTAAGGTCGTGGAGACCTAACTGATAAAGTTGCAACTGCTGACGGAGAGTCAATGAAGGACGTCTCGCGTAGCAAGGTCGACCGAGGTCTTGACTAGCCTCGGTTCGATTAAAATGGTGACCTTCCGGTACGGTGGATGAGGGACCAAGGAAGCGGCCTATGAGTGAAGCGCTAGGTCACCTGCGAAGGATACCATACGGTGCTCAGGCTCTGGGTCGCCTAGGATACCCACGCGTGCGTCGAGGAAGATATTGGAACAAGGAGTAAGAGTTGTTTTCTGAAACCGGGCATGGATCTGGTTGATTGACCTTGCTGGTCTTCAATGGATGAGTCCATGGCTCTTTTTATGGATCTGTTGGTTGATCTTGCTGATCTTCAACGAGAGTCCATCTTGATTTTTATAAGTGATTATATTACCGAGTATTATGGGCTAGGAACTATTGAAAAGGCCCCTGAGTGGACAGGTGGTGAGCGTTCTAGTTGCCAATGATGCCATAGATACTCTGATGAAGGAATGATGGGAAATTTGAGAATCAACCGGATAATTTGGAAGACTGTGATCAGTGGTACTATGGTTTCATTAAAGGATTGTTTTAAAGTTAGCTGATGCTAAGAAAAAGGCAATTTCATATTGGGTGTGTAAGTGGTGTGCCTAATTTTATGTTTGCATGAACTTCCGGCTAGGGGGCCTTGGAACTCTTTTCCTTGGTACCCGGGATAAAACCTATCCAAATTCCAAATTGGATCCCATCACTACAGTGGTTGGGCGGTTGGCTAACCCATGGGATCGGATGGGGTTAGGCTGGACTGATGGATCCGTAAATCGAGACTCAATTTTTGTTATTACGATAGATAAAGTAAATCCTGGCCAGTAATTGTTCTATGGATAGGAATCAATGGCTGTGCCTCTTGAATGGGAAAAAAGCATTGATCCCAATGATCCAAGTGCAAGTTTATTCCTTGATCTGACCGAGTATCTTTATAGATGCAGTCGGATCAGCTTGATCAGTAATGGTCTTGACTACGTTAGAGTAAAAAGTTGTCCTGGTGCAATCGCCCGTGCTTTCCGGGTAAAGGAATTTTTTCCGGGTTCAGTTTTGGAATAACCGTCGGATTAGTCTCTTGTCCGGATATCCGTGGGTGAGGCCCCGAATGTGGGACCCCTATCCCGCGCGAGAAGTGCTACTTCCGCTGCTAATACCCCGAATCTGTTGCTCGGTGGGAACAGGGATCTCACAGATCAAACTGATCCAATTGCATCTATAAGATATTTGGTCGGATCAAGGAAGAAACTTGCACTTGGATCATTGGGATCAACGCTTTTTTCCCCATTCAAGAGACACAGCCGTTGATTCCTATCCATAGAACAATTACTGTCCGGGATTTACTTTATCTATCGTAATAACAAAAGTTGAGTCTCGATTTATGGATCCATCAGTCCAGCCTAACCCCATCCCATGGGTTAGCCAACCGCCCAACCACTGTAGTGATGGGATCCAATTTGGAATTTGGTTAGGTTTTGTCCCGGGTACCAAGGAAAAGAGTTCCAAGGCCCCCTAGCCAGAAGTTCATGCAAACATAAAACTAGCCACACCACTTACACACCCAATATGAAATTGCCTTTTTCTTAGCATCAGCTAACTTTAAAACAATCCTTTAATGAAACCATAGTACCACTGATCACAATCTTCCAATTTATCCGGTTGATTCATAATTTCCCATCATTCCTTCATCAGAGTATCTATGGCATCATTGGCAACTAGAACGCTCACCACCTGTCCACTCATCAGGGGCCTTTTCAATAGTTCCTAGCCCATAATACTCGGCAATATAATCACTTATAAAAATCAAGATGGACTCTCGTTGAAGATCAGCAAGATCAACCAACAGATCCATAAAAAGAGCCATGGACTCATCCATTGAAGACCAGCAAGGTCAATCAACCAGATCCATGCCCGGTTTCAGAAAACAGCTCTTACTCCTTGTTCCAATATCTTCCTCGACGCACGCGTGGGTATCCTAGGCGACCCAGAGCCCGAGCACCGTATGGTCAGCACCCTCTAGGATCCTTCGCAGGTGACCTAGCGCTTCACTCATAGGCCGCTTCCTTGGTCCCTCATCCACCGTACCGGAAGCTCACCATTTTAATCGCTCGGTCGACCTTGCTACGCGAGATGTCCTCCATTGACTCTCCGTCAGCAGCAATTGCAACTTTATGAGTTAGGTCTCCACAAACCTTAATCACAAGACGGTCAAAATGCTTCCCCAGCATTCTTGACATAAAACAGCCATTTACAAACAGCATTTACAAACAATTTACAAATACAATTTCTATATTAACTCTCATTTTTCCACATTATCCCTCATTAATCCACATTACTTATTCCACATTCCATTTATATGTGTACTCATCCAATCACATCATTTTCCATCTCTTCACTTCAGATTCCTTCACATCACATATCATATATTCACATCCATATTCACATCCATATCCACATCCATACATCCACATCCACATCCACATTCACATCCATACTTCCATATCCACATCCATACATCCACATCCACATCCACATTCACATCCATACATCCACATCCACATCCACATTCACATCCATACATCCACATCTACATGCTTACCTCCATTTTCACATCCTCATTTATACATCCACATCCCATATCCACATTCATACATACACATCCACATCCACCTTCCTTACATATGTGTCATAATGGAATCATTTTAATATTGCTCATAGTTTTTTACTAATAAACCTTGTACATTTTCAACTCTTCATCTTATGTGAAATATGCACCTCCTTTAAAGAACTCCCCTTCCTTACATATGTGTCATAATGGAATCATTTTAATATTGCTCATAGTTTTTTACTAATAAACCTTGTACATTTTCAACTCTTCATCTTATGTGAAATATGCACCTCCTTTAAAGAACTCCCCTTCCTTACATATGTGTCATAATGGAATCATTTTAATATTGCTCATAGCTTTTTACTAATAAACCTTGTACATTTTCAACTCTTCATCTTATGTGAGCATTTACTCATTTTTGGGTATCTTCTTTTACAAATTGGATTTATCTCCTCCCTACACATGGATTGATGCTATTGGCCCATAGGAACCTTAATTGGACCATAATCCAAAAATTTCTGAAAATCTAGACCCTTAGACTAAGGTCCTTTATACCCATTTCCAATTAATTCCAATTGCACATTGGAAAGTTCTTTTTGAATTTCTGTTTCAGGGGAACTTATTTTAATAAGATGAGATAATTTTCTATCCAAAAATATTAAAAATTTGAATATTCTCTCTCTAGAATATTTTCTCTCTCTAGGTTAAAACAGTTAGAAACAAGTCTTTTATATTTCTGAAGAGGGATTGATTACAGGGGAAGATGCTGGACATTTTGAGAGGCTGGGGAGGAATCTTACATTCTCTCCCACTTGAAAAACGCGAGATGCCCTCATCTCGCAAACTGGGGGTAATTTCGCAAGATGCACAAGTATGAGACTGAGAGAAATTTTTTAATTAAGATTAATCACCAATTAAAAAAAGTCTCAAAGAGAGTAAGGGTCAAGACAAGAACAAGATTTAAACTTTATTCATTCTTGGAACATATACAGTAAAGATAGAAGAACTCTTTACACTTCCATAAGCCCTTCCATCATATGATCACAAAAGCAGCACTCACAAGCTGCGCACGTATAAGGTAACTCATCTATGGGAATGATTCTGTTGGTTATTGCCGCGCCTATCTCAGTGGTATGAGGTGTTCTAACAAAAGGACCTCTGAGAGGCAAACCAAAAACGGGGTAAAGGTATATCTTCTGATGAGGAAGAAAACACGCCAGTAAGAAGACCCGCTCAGAAAACCCAAGATGTCTTGATCTCATGACGCAGTAATATCGAGGACCCAAACCCAAGGCTTCGATAACCATGGCCAAGCGGACATTGTTACGAAAGTGTTGCTGACCCCAGGGTGTTACCCTAGTTATGTCTTGATAGGTCCGCCATTTGGTCTAAGCTACAGACGTTCCCAAGTGAGGAAAAAGTGAGCGCTCATACTGTTCTATAAAATCCTTCTTTACAGACTCGCTTGCGTCTTGAAGGTGAGAAATCATCATGGATAAAACTAATTCCTGTTGCCAAGCCATGAAGGAGTTTAAGAAGAAGGGAGATCGATGGAAGTAAGATTACTGTGAGCGATAAGTAAAGTTACGACTTATATAAAGGAAGGAGTTAGCGTAACCTAGAAGCCAACGGTATCTTGCCACTAAAGTTTTACCGTCTTTCCATGATTTGGGTTTGGCACATATTTCTATAGAAGGCATTAAGAACTTTGAGATGAGGAGATAAAAGAAGTTCGTAGGCTAAGTCACTTACTTTCTTTGGTCCATAATATCTGGGGGATAACTACTTATACTCCCCTAGAGATAAAGAAATTCTTTTGGTCCGTATTCAAATGAAGACTATAACTGCTTCTTTGAATTCTCTGACTGTTCTCTTCTTATCTGTATATTGTCTCTGTCAATCCTGGGCAGCGTTTATATCTTTATGAATTGCCTGCATCTGTTGCTCTAAGTCGCCAAGCATTTGACTGGTCATCTCGACCCTAATCAATGGGTCGGACCTAGTTAATGGAGTTAAACAATCTTGTCCGAGACGGATCCTGATTAGATTGGTATGAAGGAATTGGTCTCTGAATTTGGGTTCTAGACTTCCGTGTGCCCTTTTCATGGTAGGAGTCGGGCAGTCTTTTAACTAATGGTCAAAACCTTGGCATCCAAAACACTGGTTCTCACTTCTAAACTCATCGTTCTGAATCTTTAAAACAGGTGGGCTCCTGAGAAGGTATTCTGGGTAAAGTGTCTTCGCTTTTTAAACAAAATCTTTCTTTTATTTAGAGAAGGAATAATTATAAGATCAGAAAAGGAGATTCCTACTCCTGTATACCTCGAAGGTTGGGGGAGGAATCTTACATACTTCTACCCCACTTAAAAAGGTGCGAGATGTCCTCATCTCGCAAAGTAGAGGACAACTCTTTTTCTTAAGATCCAATTTATTATGGGTTCCTTATATTCTGGTCAACCCAACAGAATACTGGGATAAATATTCCTTATATAAAACTCATCATTAAATAATAATTCATTTAGATCATATCATTCCTATGATAATGGTCTATTAGACCGAAAAATTTCCTTCTGAACATTCCTCCACGGGAATTTCAGTTAAGTTATCAATTTGTCATCCCTTAACTTGATCTACCGTGTTAAGTATTAACAGTAGCAATTTGACAGCACAATCCACTAATCTCATAGTGATTTGCTGAAATCATTATCATCATTTATCATTCAGGGACTCATCCCATTCATCCTCATTGTGGTTTTGCTCAGGTTATTATATTTCAACTAAATTTCAAAAATCATCATTTTTCAATCAGAATCCAAATCAATTCATCAGTTCTCAAACAAAATTAAAATCATATCAACCACATTCGAAATCATCATCTGGATAACATTAACGCTTATAATTTCAAGTCTTAGATTTACTCATATATACTGCCGGTAAAGAGCTGCAGTTATACCTTCGGTATATACGGGTCATCATAATACTTGGAACTATAAGGTAAATACCATCATGTCTAGGCCTCAAGCAAGTCAGGGTTTCATACAATTGCGGTACTTCCAATTGAAGACCCAATTACTAATTTACAAATTTCAATTTGAATAAACAATTTGTATTATATCACGCAATTACAACCTTTTTGTGCGTCTTGATAACTTTTGACATAATTGGCTCCTCAGTTGATCTTATTGGAGATCTATGACATAAATCTGATAAACAGATTTTTCTTTATCCGATCGTCCGTAAACAATCACTTAAAAAAAACATTTGTATATTTATATACAAGTTGCAATAAGTACATAGAGCAACTCGGCTCTGAGTTCAAAATCTCCTCGGAAGACATATAAGAGGACCGTACTGGGCCATAGTCATGCCCTGTTACATAAGTTCTCTAACTGCGAAGGGGGCTATTATTTTCTCCTTAGGGATAAATCGACTAAGGAGTCTATAAATTCGACATGAAAGTCTGAAATTTTGAGGCGTCGAATGATATAGAATGACACCACGCACCATTTTCAGCTTTAACAGGATCATAGTCAATGAGAGATTCTGCCACAGCATTGTATGGCGGTCGCAAAAGGGGCATGGACATATTGCCCTGCAAACCACTTATGTTGTATTCTCTCCGCTGGGGTAGGAAAATATAAATCCGCGAAATGACGTGCGCGGCTTGTTTGAGTTGAAGCAGAAGAGATGAGATGCTCGAAGACAAATGCAATCATATCTTGAGACTGAGTGAGGTCGGGAATACCAGATAAATGGGGAACTTCCATCTATAAAAACAATTTCTTTGATTAAAATTTCTTCATTAAAGAAGCTTACGGAATGAAAATACATTATGAAAATGCTGTTTCTGAATTCTTATTACCAATTTCAGATAAGAATTTAATTTTCTTTATTAGCTTTCAACCTGGCTCTGATACCAACTATAAGATCTCAGTCTCCACCGCGCAACGGATTCGGGGTACTAGCAGCGGAAGTAGCACATCATGCGCGGGTAGGGATCTCACACTCGGGGCCTCGCCCACCACGGATATCCGGACAAGAGACTAATCCGTCGGTTTGTCCAAAACCGAAACCGAAAAAACTTCCTTTACCCGAAAAGCATGGGCGATTCCACCAGGATAACTCTTTACTCTAACGTAGTCAAGATCATTACGGATCAACTGATCTGACTGCACCTTTAACGGTACTTGGTCAAATCAAGGAAGAAACTTGCACTTGGATCATTGGGATCAACGCTTTTTTCCCCATCAAGAGGCACAATCGTTGATTCCTATCCATAGAACAATTTCTATCCGGGATTTACTTCATCTATCGTAATAATAGAAATTAAATCTCGATTTACGGATCCATCAGTCCAGCCTAACCCCATCCAGTCCCATGGGTTAGCCAACTGCCTAACCACTGTAGTGATCGGATCCAATTAAGAATTTGGTTAGGTTTTGTCCCGGGTACCAAGGAAAAGAGTTCCAAGGCCCCCTAGCCGGAAGTTCATGCAAACATAAAACTAGTCACACCACTTACACACCCAATATGAAACTGCCTTTTTCTTAGCATCAACTAGCTTTAAAACAATCCTTTAATAAAACCATTATGTCACTGATGACAATTCTCAAAGTCTCTGGTTGAATCCTTATTTTCAGTCATTCATTCATCGGTATACTTATGGCATCATTGGCAACCAGAACGCTCACCACCTGTTCGCTCAGGGCCTTTTCCATAGTTCCTAGCTCATAGTAACCGGCAATATATTCATATAATAGAATGGAATCTCTGTGGAAGATCAGCTAGATCAACCCACAGATCCATATAAAAAAGCCATGGACTCATCCGTTGAGGACCAGCAAGGTCAATCAACCAGATCCATGCCCGGTTTCAGAAAACAACTCTTACTCCTTGTTCCAATATCTTCCACGACGCACGTGTGGGTATCTTCGACGACCCAGAGCCCGAGCACCGTATGGTCAGCACCCTCTAGGATCCTTCGAAGGTGACCTAGCGCTTCACTCATAGGTCGCTTCCTTGGTCCCTCATCCACCGTACCGGAAGCTCACCATTTAAATCGAACCGAGGCTGGTCAAGACCTCGATCGACCTTACTACGCGAGACGTCCTCCATTGACTCTCCGTCAGCAGTTGCAACTTTATCAGTTCGGTCTTCATAACCTTAATCCTCAAGACGGTCAAAATGCTTCTCCAGCATTCTTGACATAAAACAGTCATTTACAAACAGTCACAAAATACAGTTTCTATAACGAACTCTTGTCTTTCCATATTATCCACTCTCGGACCACATTACTTATTCCACGTACTCGTTCTCATCCATTCACTCATATAGACTACACATTATCTCACATACACCTTCATATTCATTATTCTACATACATATCCATGTTCGTACGTCCACATCATACATCCAATTTCACATTCATACATACGCATCTACATGCATACATCCACATCCACATTCATACATCCATACCTCCATTTCCACATCCACACATCCACATTCATATTCATACATCCACATTCACATGCATACATCCATTTTCACATCCTCATTCATACATCCACATTCACATACATACATCCACATCCATATCTACATCCATACATCCACATCCACCTCTTCATTCACATTCACATCCATACATCCACATCTACATACATACATCCACATCTACATACATACATCCATACATTCACATCTACATACATACATCCATTTTCACATCCTCATTCATACATACACATCCACATACATACATACACATCCGTATCTATATCCATACATCCACATCCACATCAACATTCATATTCATACATATACATCTACATGTTTACATCCATTTTCACATTCTCATTCATACATACACATCCACATACATACATACACATCCGTATCTACATCCATACATCCACATCCACATCCACATTCACATTCATACATATACATCTACATGTATACATCCACATCACATTCATACAACCATATTACATCCATTCTCGTCCTAACACATCCCATATACATTTTAACACATCCTAACTCATCTTAACACATTCTATCACATCTCATACACATCTTATCACATCTTTTTACATCTCATACACATCTTATCACATCTTCTTACATCTCATACACCTCTTATCACATCCTATCACTTTCCATATGCATCTTATCAAATCTTATCACATCTCATACACCTCTTATCACATCTTATCACATTTCATATCTTTTTTAAGAGAATTCTTATATTTGATATAAGATTTCTCTACACATTTATTTATGCATAAATTCCATTTAAGGAGACTAACACTTTTGAAATTAAAATCAATCTTTTATGCATCTTCTTATGCATAAATTCAATTTGGTAGGAATTACACTTTTAGAATAAAAGAATTTCTCTTATGCATCTAAGTTATGCATAAAATCCATTTATGATGAAAATCACACTTTTAGTATAAAAAGAATATCTTTTATGCATACCTCTATGCATGAAATCCAATATGATAAAAGTAACACTCTTACAATAAAATAATCAACTTTTATGCATACCTCTATGCATGAAATTCAATTAAGATAAAAGTCACACTTTTATAATAAAATAATCAACTTTTATGCATACCTTTATGCATGAAATTCAATTATGATAAAAGTAACACTCTTATAATAAAATAATCAACTTTTATGCATACCTCTATGCATGAAATTCAATTATGATAAAAGTCACACTTTTATAAAAAAAATAATCAACTTTTATGCATACCTTTATGCATGAAATTCAATTATGATAAAAGTCACACTTTTATAATAAAATAATCAACTTTTATGCATACCTTTATGCATGAAATTCAAATATGATAAAAGTAACACTTTTGATATAAAAATTTATCCATTATGCATACTTCTATGCATGAAATAAAAATAATATAAAGTAACACTTTTGATATAAAAATTTATCCTTTATGCATACTTCTATGCATGAAAATAAAAATGATAAAAGTAACACTTTTGATATAAAAATTTATCCTTTATGCATACTTCTATTCATGAAAATAAAAATGATAAAAATAACACTTTTGATATAAAAATTTATCCTTTATGCATACTTCTATGCATGAAAATAAAAATGGTAAAAATAACACTTTTGATATAAAAATTTATCCATTATGCATACTTCTATGCATGAAATAAAAATGGTAAAAATAACACTTTTGATATAAAAACTTGTAAGGCCCCCGACCCGAAGGGCGGGGGAATCCTTTTGATAGGCGGTCAAGTCTCGTGTTATTTTCCGATTGACGACACCTCGATCTCGTAGAAACACGAGGTTACGAGCAAACGGACGGACCTAACTCTATCTCGCAGGGGAAACGTAGTCATCCTAAAGGAAATTCTAATCCCCAGCACGAAATGTGCGTGGAGATGGAACAAGACCCACACTTGGTTCAAGGAAGCCAACGCCTTTTTCCCCCGTATTCATGAGGCACGGCCGCTGGCTCGGTCCCCTAAAACAAGTCTTGTTCATGACTCTACTATTCCCTAAGTATCGTAGGTTACGACTAGTAGAAAGCTACCCGACTGATCGGGTCCACCCATCCTTAGAATGGTATCGTCAGGGCATCCATTCTCCCACTTTCCACACACTCACCCGTTCAATTGTTTCCTAATTAAGTCCTACCACACTGTGAAACACTTAAAAACAAATTCCTTTGTTAAATATTTACAAAGACCCTGAAACCGGGCCGATATTCCAATCCAAACTCATGTCCAAACCATAACCATAACCACAACTACATCGATAATCTAGAATTCGATCTTCTAGCCTCAACCAGCTGGGTAAACCTCACGGACCGTCTCCCCTCGTCGTCAGCTAGCCGATGAGGGCCAAGCCGTCCTGTCACCCCCTCAGGTACTAACGCTTGTACCAAACCCTCTCGCTCTTCGGAGGGGACGTCTCCTCATGAGGTGGGGGTTAAGTCACCGCACTAGCCTGGACCCACAGAACTAGGCAGCATATATACATCACCCTGGTGGTGAAAACCAATTCCCAGTGGCATAGGAGGGGATTGCCTTGGGCCGACTCCCGGCCTCGCTATATCCTCTGCCCGGCTACACAGGCAAGCACGGAGTTAGCTAAGGGGGGGAGAAGCTGTACCTGCATGTTAGCAATAAACCAATAGTATATCCAATAAAAAGAGACATAGCCTTAATTCAATGAATTCATGCATTAACAAAAACCATCGTTTCGGAAAGACAATGATTCAAAAGCAAGATTACTTTCCTATAACTTTACTTAAGAGTAACCATAAGGTACTTTAGGCCATCTATACTAGGGGTTTAACCTTGGTTCCTTTCCTATTATTACGAATCTTTGCATTAAGCTTCATAAGAGAGAATTTTTACTTAAAACTGTTTAAATGACCAACCTGGTTATCGTTTTCATGCCTATTCACTTCAAGAGGGGCGAAGTCGATGATTGCAGGGACGCGATTTGCTTCATTCCCTCCTTGGGCAGCGCGCGGTTCTTCAATTCGACGGCGTTTCGGCGCCATAGGAGCACTAGAGTTTTAAGAGGATAGAGAGAAAACGAGGTGAATATAAGAGGTTGGGAGTGTGGAGAGAAAAGAGAGAATTCTACTGGTTCAAACGGATTCGAAAACGGAGTCCGTTTGGGGTAGGAAAAGCTTGTTGGGCTTATGGGCAGGAACGACCTCTTAGCCTAAGTTTAAGTCGCCGCATATGGGGGGGGAGGGAAATTGAGAGGGTGTCCTTAACTTGGAGAGCTCTTGAGAAGAGTGTACGTCTAGGGAGGCCTAGGGAAGAGTAAGGCAAGGGTTGGAGGAGAGGCACACTTTAAGTCTATTCACACGGGCGGGGGGGGGGAGAAGAGTGTAGGACATGTCCTAGAGCTTGAGAGAGAGCTTGCGCGTAGGGGCTTGCTGGGGGCTTGTCTGGAGAAGGGGGCTGGGAGGGTCCTTTTATAGGTGCTGGGGGTGGACGTCCGGGTGCGGGGAGGTGACACCTGGGTGGTGTAGGTGTCCGGGAGAGGGTGTGGGCGTGAGACACCTGGGGGTGGAGGTGTCTCGAGGAGAGAGAAAGTGTGACACATGGGGGTGGAGGTGTCCCCAAGAGAGAGAGAGCCGACACCTGTGGATAGAGGGTTCTGGGAGGAGGGGGTACGTGTAGGGGTGTGCTGGAGGGTGCGTCTAGGTCGTGTACACGCTTGGGTGTCCCGGGCGGATTGTCGGTTTTTTTCACGGGCGGCGCCCGTGGTGGGGCCCACGCCGGCCGCCCGCCGTCGTCCGGGGGGGTCAAAAAATATTTTTTGACGGAAATGTCCGGCCTTGTCCCGTGACCATGGGGGCGTATTCCGTTCGTTGATTAGACGCCTGGATAGTTACTATTTTTGGTCGGAAGTTCGTAGATTAAAGGCTTAAAAGCTTAATTAAACCCATTCCGGGTACCCGTTTTTAGTTCAGAAAAAACTATTTTAAGCGTAAAATTACGCGTAGATTTCAAATTTGGATTCAAAATTACAAATTTCTAAGTAAAAATGGCTCATTTTCCAAAAATAGAAGTTTTTTGATCGTAAAAATGACAAACTAAGTTATATTTTTCAACTCTGAAGCAAGTACATTGTTATTTACAATGGGTATGTTACATCCTTCCCTACTAAAAGAACTCGAGATGTCCTCATCTCGGCACGAACTCTGGGTAATTCTTTTGGAGGGTTGACTCTTCCTCCCAAGTGGCATCCTCCTCAGGGTAATCTTTCCATTCCACTAAATGTTCCCTAAGGATTCTATTGCGAAGCACTCTTTCTCTAGAGTCGATGATTCTATTAGGTCTCATTTCAAGGACTCCCTGAGTTGGCATTACAATTTGTTCATCATCAAGAACATGATCAGGATGAGGCACATATGGCTTTAGTAAGCTTACATGGAATACATCATGGATCTTGAGGTGGGTTGGGAGGCGAAGTTTGTAGGCATGTTTTCCCAAACATTTGATGACTTCATAAGGCCCACAATACCTTGGACTCAGTTTCCTAAATTTTCCAAGAGATAAAGAACTTCTCTTTGGCCGCACCCGAAGAAAAACTTTGTCTCCTTGCTGAAAAATTCTTTCAGATCTTTTGGTGTCAGCATAATGCTTCTGTCGATCCTGGGCGGCTTTAATATCCTTACAAATAGCTTTGGTTTGTTCTTCCATTTCTTCAAGCATTATCCTGGAGGCTTCAACCTTTAGTGTGGGGTCAGAGAAATTTAAGGGAGATAAACACTCCTGACCATAAAGAGCTTTGAATGGTGACATCCCTATGCTTTGGTGATAGGATGTATTGTAAGAGAATTCCACTAGAGGGAGATACTGAATCCACTTCTTTGGTTCACGCCCACAATAGGCTCTCAGGATGTCTTCTATAATCTGATTAACTCTCTCAGTTTGACCATCTGTTTCTGGGTGGTAAGCTGTACTGAAACAAAGTTGTGTTCCAATAGCCTGGAATAATGATGTCCAGAACTTTGAAGTGAAGTCAGAGTCCCGGTCACTGACTATTCTTTTTGGCAATCCATGAAGCCTAAAGATTTCCTTGATGAAAAGGCGGGCAATATCAGAAGATTTAAATGTCTTCTTTACTGGGATAATATGGGTGACTTTGGTAAGCATATCCACAACTACTAATATAGAATCATACCCTCCTTGTGTTGTGGGAAGACTTGTGACAAAATCCATACTGATACATTCCCACTTCATCTGAGGAATGTCCAGCGGTTGGAGTTTCTCGGGCATTTTGATTCTTTCAGCTTTAATCCTTTGACATGAAAGGCATTGTCTGATGTATTGAAGGATATCTCTCTTCATTCCAGGCCAAAAATAACTTCTCCTTAAGGCATTCAAGGTTTTTGCATAACCTGGGTGTCCTGCTACGGGGCTATCATGAGCTTCATACAAGATCATCTTCTTTAGTGCAAGATCTTTGGGAATACATAACCTATGCATGAAGTAGAGGCATTCATCATCGAGGGTGTATCCCTTGATCAATATATTTTCCTTTTCTGTGGGTGCCTCCTTGTGAACCAGGCTTACTAGCTTTTGGTAATCAGGGTCATGAAGTGAAACCTTCTTTACCTTCTCTAGGATGGGGTTATTTGGCATAGAGATTGCACTTAGGAAGGATTTGCGACTGAGGGCATCTGCTACAACATTATCCTTTCCAGGACAAAATTTGATATCAAAATCAAACTCTTGCAGAATCTCAATCCACCTTCTTTGCCTCATGTTGAGATTGGGCTGGGTGAAGATCCACTTTAAACTCTGGTGGTCAGTTTACAAGCAGAAACTTACGGCCTAGGAGATAGTGTCTCCATAACTTGAAACAATGAACAACTGCAAGGAGTTCCAAATCATGGGTGGCATAATTGACTTCATAGGATTTAAGCTTACGAGAAGTGTAAGCCACAGGCCTTCCTTCTTGAATTAAGACACCACCAAGTGCAAGGCCACTAGCATCAGTGACAACCTCAAACTCTTTGGTGAAGTCAGGGAGCTTCAGAACTGGTGCTGAGGTGAGGATAGCTTTAAGTTGGCTAAAACTGATTTGGTGGATTGGTAACCATACTATCTTGCATTCCTTCTTGAGGAGATCAGTTAAGGGTGCGGCTATCTTGGCATAATCCTTGATGAAGATCCTATACCATCCTGTGATGCCTAGAAACCCACGGATTTCTCTGACTGTCCTAGGGAGTGGCCATTCCAATATATCCTTGACTTTGGCAGGGTCTACTGAGATGCCCCTTGAGGAGACAATGAACCCTAGATATTCAATTTGGGAAGTGAAGAAGGTACATTTGCTTTTCTTGGCATAGAGCTTATGTTCGCGCAGTATTTGTAATACTTTGCGTACATGCTCCTCATGTTCCTCTTTTGACTGAGAATAGACCAATATGTCATCGAAGAAGACAAGGACAAATTCATCCAAGTAGGGTCGGAAGATATCCTGCATCAGGCGGTTGAAGGTGGCGGGAGCATTGGTTAATCCGAATGGCATGACTGTAAATTCATAGTGGCCATAGCGGGTATTGAAAGCGGTTTTAGAGATATCTGATTCCTTGATCCTAATTTGATAGTAGCCAGACCTTAAATCCATCTTGGAGAAAACTTTGGATCCATAAAGTCTATCAAGAAGTTCGTCGATGCGAGGAATGGGGTATTTGTTTTTGACAGTGACCTTGTTTAGGCCTCGGTAGTCAATACAAAGCCGAAGCGAGCCATCCTTCTTTCTCTGGAAAAGAACAGGCGCTCCCCATAGGGAATTACTAGGGCGAATGAATCCTTGCTCAATGAGCTGCCTAAGTTGTTCCTTGAGCTCTATGGCTTCGGGAAGAGACATTTTGTAAGGTCTCCTTGAAACTGATTCAGCACCAGGGACTAACTCAATCCCATGATCTACTTCTCGAGATGGGGGTAGTTTTGTAAGTTCCTCTGGAAAAATATCTGAAAACTCCTGGAGCCAAGAGGGTTCTAAATCTGGGTTGCTTTCTTCTACCTTGTTGAGTTTGACAAGGAAGATCTGTTGGCCCTTGCGCACTCCCTTAAGAAGATGATTAGCTTTGACCAAATGAAATTTGGGTTTACCTGTTTTTCCCTGGGCTGATACTACCTGTCCTTGACTATTCTTAAAGGTGATGCTTCCTTCAGCATAGTGAATGTCAGCATTGTTTGCAATTAACCAATCCATACCAAGGATTCCATCATAAATCCCTAATGGTAAGCTTCTAAAATACCCATGGGTTGATTCACCATCCAATTCAAATTCAAGATCCCCCACACAATGTCGGGATACTTCTTCTTTTCCACTAGCTAACTCAACAATCATTGCTTGGGCTGGTTTTTGATCTAACTGTAACTTACGCAAGCATTTTGGAGAAAGAAATGAATGCATACTACCACAATCAACCAAAAGCTGGAAAGATCTACCTTGATAAGTAGCCGGAGCTTGGATAACAGAAAACTGCTGATTAGGTCCTTGATGTTCTATAGCTGCATGAATGGTGGCTTGCTCTTCTTCTTCCATCTCTAAAGTCGGTTCACCAATCATAGAGCAGACACGGGCAGTCACTCCACGACCTCTACCACGTCCACCACCGCCTCGTCCAGCCTGGCGATTATTAGCAACCCGACGACCTTGAACTACCCGGCCGCCTTGTGGAGCAGCAGTGACACTAGGATTGAGAGAGGGTCTTGCAAGTTTGGGGCATTCATTCCGGAAGTGGCCAACTTCATTGCAATAAAAGCACCTTTGGTCCCCATAGGATTCTGAAGTGGAATTAGCATAACTGCGGGGGACAAAATTATTGGGGTACTGACCAATAGTATTGTGGCGGAAATTCGATTGGTAATTCCTCTGAAGGCGCCCCCTTGGGTTAGACTCAGGATAGACTCTCTTCTTTGCTTGACCACTCTTTACTTCTTTAGCCAGAGGTTTGGCTCGGGTAAGAGCATCTTGCAAGGTGGTTGGCCTCATTGCTTCAAGGCGGGAATCCAAAGGTTCATTCAGCCCTTGGCAAAATCGGGCCACTTGTTGAGTGATTGACATAGGTGGAGCATATTTGCCAAGTGTGACAAATTTTGAGTAGTATTCCTCCAAGGTTAAGCTAAGCTGCTTGAGGCTGAAGAACTCGTTCATCTTAATAGATTCATGAGATGGGGGAAGATAACGGCCCTTCACAGCTTGCTTAATGTCACTCCAGGTTTGGGTATCTTCAGTGACGCCCTTATCTCGGCACCATTGCTTCCACCAAAGTTTGGCGTCCCCAGTAAGACGGAATCTGGCAAGCATGGATTGATTCCCAATTCTTGTACCAGCAGCCGAAAAGTAATCGTCCATGGCTTCTATCCAAACTTCTGCGTCCCTTTCAATCTTTGAACCTGCCCCATTAAATGAGGGAGGTTGCATTTGTTTGAGGAGAAGCTTCTTCTCCTGTGTATCTGTATATAATGCATTGGGAGCAAGAAGTTGACGATCCTGGTTATCAATAAGAAGCTAAATTTAGAATCATGTCACTTAGGCGGTTTAATACACATAAGACAATGAGTGTGAAAATCAAAACCTTTTATTCCAAGCTTTAATATTTACAAGTAAACCAAGCCATTTACAAGGATTGGACTAAATCCAATCTTATTTATTTACATGGTAGTCCTCTAGGGAACCTAATAAAGATCTGCGGTGGTAGCATTGAAAAAGTAGGGGGGTTCTCCCATGGTTTCAAGAACTCGATAAGTCTCTGGTAGGGGAGGTAAGCCTCGTCTAGAAAGACGGGTAACGGCTACTCTATCAGGGGATACAACTTGAGTCACCTTATCATAAACCCAACGATTCTGCAGCATGCGATTCCCATCGATAGTGACATAGGTGTTACGAGGAGTGCCAATAAACCCGAACAGGCGAACCATCCGCAACATCTCGGCATATCGGATCCGCCTCAAGTCGTTGGTGAGATTGCCGACGTGCTCAGCTCGAATGATGAAGTAGGTAGATCGACGATGCCAATACTCAGTTCTGTTCCATCCCCTTTCGATGCGAGTGTAAAGAGGAAGGGTTAGCTTGTCTACAATGTGCATCATAGTGTCACGGAACTCGAATTTGGAAGAGCGACAAGCAGTCATGAACATGCATTGGAATACCAGGAAGCGAGAATAGGGATCCATCTCGTCCTCCTACATCCAGCCGTAACTAGATTAGTTTAACAAGAATTCCTAGAGCAACAAGAGAATACAATATAAAATCTCCCAAGTCTAAACGCGCTCTGATACCACGTGTAAGGCCCCCGACCCGAAGGGCGGGGGAATCCTTTTGATAGGCGGTCAAGTCTCGTGTTATTTTTCGATTGACGACACCTCGATCTCGTAGAAATACGAGGTTACGAGCAAACGGACGGACCTAACTCTATCTCGCAGGGGAAACGTAGTCATCCTAAAGGAAATTCTAATCCCCAGCACGAAATGTGCGTGGAGATGGAACAAGACCCACACTTGGTTCAAGGAAGCCAACGCCTTTTTCCCCCGTATTCATGAGGCACGGCCGCTGGCTCGGTCCCCTAAAACAAGTCTTGTTCGTGACTCTACTATTCCCTAAGTATCGTAGGTTATGACTAGTAGAAAGCTACCCGACTGATCGGGTCCACCCATCCTTAGAATGGTACCGTCAGGGCATCCATTCTCCCACTTTCCACACACTCACCCGTTCAATTGTTTCCTAATTAAGTCCTACCACACTGTGAAACACTTAAAAACAAATTCCTTTGTTAATTAATTACACTTGATTCCTTAAAGAAAATCTTTCTTAGCACAACATTGAAATCAACGAGCATACTTACAGTGAAAAATATTTACAAAGACCCTGAAACCGGGCCGATATTCCAATCCAAACTCATGTCCAAACCATAACCATAACCACAACTACATCGATAATCTAGAATTCGATCTTCCAGCCTCAACCAGCTGGGTAAACCTCACGGACCGTCTCCCCTCGTCGTCAGCTAGCCGATGAGGGCCAAGCCGTCCTGTCACCCCCTCAGGTACTGACGCTTGTACCAAACCCTCTCGCTCTTCGGAGGGGACGTCTCCTCATGAGGTGGGGGTTAAGTCACCGCACTAGCCTGGACCCACAGAACTAGGCAGCATATATACATCACCCTGGTGGTGAAAACCAATTCCCAGTGGCATAGGAGGGGATTGCCCTGGGCCGACTCCCGGCCTCGCTATATCCTTTGCCCGGCTACACAGGCAGCACGGAGTTAGCTAAGGGGGGGAGAAGCTGTACCTACATGTTAGCAATAAACCAACAGTATATCCAATAAAAAGAGACATAGCCTTAATTCAATGAATTCACGCATTAACAAAAACCATCGTTTCGGAAAGACAATGATTCAAAAGCAAGATTACTTTCCTATAACTTTACTTAAGAGTAACCATAAGGTACTTTAGGCCATCTATACTAGGGGTTTAACCTTGGTTCCTTTCCTATTATTACGAATCTTTGCATTAAGCTTCATAAGAGAGAATTTTTACTTAAAACTGTTTAAATGACCAACCTGGTTATCGTTTTCATGCCTATTCACTTCAAGAGGGGCGAAGTCGATTGTTGCAGGGACGCGATTTGCTTCATTCCCTCCTTGGGCAGCGCGCGGTTCTTCAATTCGACGGCGTTTCGGTGCCATAGGAGCACTAGAGTTTTAAGAGGATAGAGAGAAAACGAGGTGAATATAAGAGGTTGGGAGTGTGGAGAGAAAAGAGAGAATTCTACTGGTTCAAACGGATTCGAAAACGGAGTCCGTTTGGGGTAGGAAAAGCTTGTTGGGCTTATGGGCAGGAACGACCTCTTAGCCTAAGTTTAAGTCGCCGCATATGGGGGGGGGAGGGAAATTGAGAGGGTGTCCTTAACTTGGAGAGCTCTTGAGAAGAGTGTACGTCTAGGGAGGCCTAGGGAAGAGTAAGGCAAGGGTTGGAGGAGAGGCACACTTTAAGTCTATTCACACGGGCGGGGGGGGGGAGAAGAGTGTAGGACATGTCCTAGAGCTTGAGAGAGAGCTTGCGCGTAGGGGCTTGCTGGGGGCTTGTCTGGAGAAGGGGGCTGGGAGGGTCCTTTTATAGGTGCTGGGGGTGGACGTCCGGGTGCGGGGAGGTGACACCTGGGTGGTGTAGGTGTCCGGGAGAGGGTGTGGGCGTGAGACACCTGGGGGTGGAGGTGTCTCGAGGAGAGAGAAAGTGTGACACATGGGGGTGGAGGTGTCCCCAAGAGAGAGAGAGCCGACACCTGTGGATAGAGGGTTCTGGGAGGAGGGGGTACGTGTAGGGGTGTGCTGGAGGGTGCGTCTAGGTCGTGTACACGCTTGGGTGTCCCGGGCGGATTGTCGGTTTTTTTCACGGGCGGCGCCCGTGGTGGTGGGGCCCACGCCAGCCGCCCGCCGTCGTCCGGGGGGGTCAAAAAATATTTTTTGACGGAAATGTCCGGCCTTGTCCTGTGACCATGGGGGCGTATTCCGTTCGTTGATTAGACGCCTGGATAGTTACTATTTTTGGTCGGAAGTTCGCAGATTAAAGGCTTAAAAGCTTAATTAAACCCATTCCGGGTACCCGTTTTTAGTTCAGAAAAAACTATTTTAAGCGTAAAATTACGCGTAGATTTCAAATTTGGATTCAAAATTACAAATTTCTAAGTAAAAATGGCTCATTTTCCAAAAATAGAAGTTTTTTGATCGTAAAAATGACAAACTAAGTTATATTTTTCAACTCTGAAGCAAGTACATTGTTATTTACAATGGGTATGTTACAAAACTTATCCTTTATGCATGATATTAAAATTCAATTTCTCCATGATTATAATGAAATTCTTTCAATTAATCTAGGATGATAATTCCTAGAATATGGTAGGAAGTCCTCTTTTTATGCTTTGAATGAAATTATTTTATGCATAATTTTTATAAAAATTTTGCCATAGCTCCGCTGCTATGACTGATAAATCTCAATTTTTCTAAGGGATAAATCTTATCATTAAGGAAATAATTAAAATGATATCTAATTGGATTATTAATCCATAATGGATTGAATCATCAATATACATAAACTAAAAGCATAGAAAAAAGCCATTAATTTGGCCTCAAGCATAGCTTAATCTTGGGTTAAGGAAAAGCTTTATGAAAAGCTTGATTTGGATTGAGAATGGGTCATGAGTATGACCATTTCTTGAGTGAGAGAGAGAAATTACATAAAAACCATTAGAATTTAAACATAAATGGAAATTAACTTCAATAGCATTTATTAAATTATGTAACTCTTCACTACTATTCACCAATTAACTTCATAGCATTTAAAAAACCATACCAATTAAGCTTCTCAAGCTTGAGAGGGGTTGAGAAGAGAGAAACATTGAGAAATTATAGAAAAGATCAATATTCACTAATTACCTTACAAATTGCTTGATTCTTTGTTCACGGTAGAGGCCCCCAACCAATCAATTGGTTAAGTATGTTGATGGAGCCACCAATGGGGATTGAAGAAAGAGGGAAGCTCCAAAAACTAGTGAATTATTAATGAATTCACAGTTCTTGGCTTAGGTGGAGTAGAGTAACGATGCATAAACACTATCTTTTTCAACAAGGGGTAGGCTTCTATTTATAGGAAAAATTGAGCTCCTAACCAAACAAACTGATTCTAGAATTTTCCAAATCAGTTTGGTCAATTTTTGACCATTTTTAGGTCAGTTAAGCTAACTTTTTGGAACTAGACTTGAATGAGGAGAGAGGAGAGATGAAATATCTCAATTTTTATGAGTTTAAAACTCATTCAAGCATGTGAAATATGCACCTCCTTTAAAGAACTCCCCTTCCTTACATATGTGTCATAATGGAATCATTTTAATATTGCTCATAGTTTTTTACTAATAAACCTTGTACATTTTCAACTCTTCATCTTATGTGAAATATGCACCTCCTTTAAAGAACTCCCCTTCCTTACATATGTGTCATAATGGAATCATTTTAATATTGCTCATAGTTTTTTACTAATAAACCTTGTACATTTTCAACTCTTCATCTTATGTGAAATATGCACCTCCTTTAAAGAACTCCCCTTCCTTACATATGTGTCATAATGGAATCATTTTAATATTGCTCATAGTTTTTTACTAATAAACCTTGTACATTTTCAACTCTTCATCTTATGTGAGCATTTACTCATTTTTGGGTATCTTCTTTTACAAATTGGATTTATCTCCTCCCTACACATGGATTGATGCTATTGGCCCATAGGAACCTTAATTGGACCATAATCCAAAAATTTCTGAAAATCTAGACCCTTAGGCTAAGGTCCTTTATACCCATTTTCAATTAATTTCAATTGCACATTGGAAAGTTCTTTTTGAATTTCTGTTTCAGGGGAACTTATTTTAATAAGATGAGATAATTTTCTATCCAAAAATATTAAAAATTTAAATATTCTCTCTCTAGAATATTTTCTCTCTCTAGGTTAAAACAGTTAGAAACAAGTCTTTTATATTTCTGAAGAGGGATTGATTACAGGGGAAGATGCTGGACATTTTGAGAGGCTGGGGAGGAATCTTACAAAGAGTGTACTGTGTGAAGTTGGGGGGAACATTGAGACCTTGTTCTTGTCCACTTGAGTCATCACTAATTGAAGACCATGCGGTTTTGAGCTCTCTTTTGCAATCTTGCATCATAGTTTTTTGTTCAACCTTTATCTTTGCACTTCCAACACTCTCTTTTGAATCTGTTTGAGACTTGAGTTTTTGTTTTGGTCTCCTTGAATTTTTGCAATTTTTGCTAATAGTTTTTAGCCTTTCTCCTGGTTGGAATCCATCTGAATCGTTTTACTTGGTCTTCGATACTATCTTGTGCTTGGACATAGTATAGATATCCATTCTTTCCTGAGAAGTGAGGTGGTGGTCAAGAGTGTTCATTCTTAAACTCCTCGTCTTCTTTTTGTATTCTCTCACGTCGTTCCCTCTCATCTTGTTTACGAATTCTCTTATGGCTCTTACAGCATTTACGTTTAGGTCGGCTTCGAGGGATCTCTACTTGAACCTCCCTTCCTCTCAAGAGTAGGCGTGCCTTTCCTAACTCTTCCTCGGGGATTATCACATCATCATCAAAATCAGAGTCCCGTCCATCTTCCTTATCAGCATCATTAGCAGATTCGAGTGTTAAATCCTCCACTGAGACTTCCTCTACATGCAGTGCTGTTGTGGATGCATCCCCATAGTACAAATCATCTAGAAGGTCATGTGGTTGTACCATTCGTATAGGAATAATGTCATATCCATCTCAGTCACAAAATTGAATTGGCTTAGGTAAAGCACATGTCGATAATGTTGCAAGGACATGACTCCATTCTAGGGGATCAATTAAGTGCTCAGGGAAGGGTTGTGGAATGTATGCCTCATCTGATACACTTCAATTACCCTTAAGTCTCAGTGTTGAAATCCTTACATGAGGCTCCACACATCCACAGATCTTCTCGCCCATCTGACAATGTACCTCTTGAGCCCTCAGATGAAGCAGAATCAAACTCATCTATTGGAGACCTTGTTACATCACGATATGAGTGATTCTTTAGGTTGACCCTTGTGATGACAGAATCATGTCAGAGGTACAAATAATTGTATCCCCAATCTTTAATCATTTGAAATTGTCGCATGAATGGTCTACCCAATATCACTTCATAGTTTGGATGCTTTCCAAAATCCACTACTGCAAATGTGTGCTCATATTCAATCCCACATGTGGTGACCAATATGTTCTCTAGCAGCCCAATGGGATGTTCTAAGCTTCCATCTGCTAGCTGCAAGCGCATCCTGGTACTCCTAATAGCTGGTTTGCCCCACTTTTCCCAAATGGACCTTGTCACAATGCCCACTCCTGCACCACTATCAAGTATTGCAGTTGAAGCTACTTTTCGCACTTCTAATGGGAGGGTAGCATTTCCCTGATCGTCCTCACAAAATTTTCCTACTTTGTTGATAGGAACTGGCATAACATGCTTTGTCTCAGGGTGTATAGTACATTGATGGTGACCCTTTTGTAGCAATACCTGCTCTGACAAACATGTGGCAATATCATTCCACAACTCTGGTTGAAGCTTTATCAAATCAAGCAAAGGTAAGGTACAAGCCACTGGTGCTGACAAAATAGCTTGCACGATACCCATATCCATCTCCTTTGTCAACTTTCTATGCATGGAGGGTATCCTCAAGGTTTGAGAATAGTTCTCATATTCTCCCAAATAAGATGGTAAGGTTTTCATTGTATGCTTACTTCTAGGAGAAACAATTGTTTGAACTTCCTCTCCTGGGTGCTTGGGCGGCTAGAGTTGTTTTCTGTGCCCCTGGCAAAATCCACTTCAGAGAATGGAGGTGAAATAATAGAGGACATATTCTCATTAACTTTCTCATGAACTGCTGCCCACATCTCATTTGCCATGTCCTCGTTAGCATCAATAACTTCATCATTGCATGGGAAGGCAAGACTAGGTGGTGGCAGAATGCCTTCTTTCAATGGGGTGTCAATTGGTGCAGACTTCTCGCCTATGAGCTTGTGAGATCAGCTCACTTTTCATTTCCCAACTTGATGACACTTCTGGTATGGTTTCTAATGTTGGCTTAAGAGAGGTGGGGCCCCGAGGGATAGGTGGAGGTGGGCCCTCAAGTATTGATTGAGCTTCCCTAATGAGTTGCTGATGTACAGCTAGATTGATCTTCTCCTCACGAGGGTTTGGGTATTCTTGAAGCTTCTTGGGTAGCTCAGATAAAGCTGCAATGCAACTTCTATGAGCATCAATGATGGCATCTAGAGTTTTGTTCACCTTATCCACAAAAACAGAACCCCCTGTAATAGCCTCATCTTGTTTAGCACTAGGCCGAGGTTGAGGTTGATGCTCCTCATGCACTTCTTGGGATGTAAAATCTTGATCCTTCATATTTTATTTAGAGACTTCTTGAGAACTAGTGGATGCTGCGGTTCTTTTTTCTCCGAGTGGTCCTTTTTCTATTGGAATGTAGGGTCTTGTCTAGATTTGCCTTTGCATCCCTAGTTTGAGGTGTCTCATCAGTCTGCATTTCGGCATTTCGTGTCTGTGATCTAGTCATGACTCTAAGTGGCACGACATCCTCATTCTCTGATGAAGGTGGCGATGGAACTGTCTCTACAAAGTTGAGTGAGACCTTTGGTTGAGAGGTGCCTTCCTCATGTGGTTTCAGCAAACAATCCTTTGGAAAGTGTTCTACACAACACCCTACACAACAATACCTTTCAATTGGTGGAAACTGTGGTACTGTTGTATTGGATCGAGCCGCTTGCCTTTGGCGATGTGGACAATCTCGAGCCCAATGGGCTTCTCCGCACACATAACAGGGGCCCATTAGTTTGGCTTCTACTTTCCTTTGTTGCCATTGACCTGAGGGGCCTGGAGTCCTAGGTTAGTAGCCGCCTAGCAACATCAAGGAATTTTGTTCCCCCAGTTGAGGCTCCAGTGCTTGGCTTGGATATGCGGGACTTTCAAAGAGATTTTTGTTGGATGAATATGATGCATATTCCTCCTCCACATAGCTTGGATTTACCTAGTCTCTACACATATTTGAATTGTCGTAGTCAACAAACCTCACAGGAGCAGTCCCAGGAGCAAGAGGTTGAGCTCCAAGTACAGGTCGTGTTTGCTCTTGTGCCATCGGTGGCTTACGTTCAAAATTAGTATACTGTTGACGCATTTGTGGAGCCACTACACCCCTTTGCTGCTCATGCTCTTGTCTCATTCTTGCAATGCGAGTACATTTCTGTGTGGTATGGGTATAATTCCAAGCACAGGCCTGGCACCACTTCTTTGTGGGTTGGTTTGTGACTAGAGGAGAAAAGGTATTACATTCTTCGGTTTTATGGTTACCGCCACATGCTCCACAAAGATGAGAACCTGTAGGTAGTACACTCCTCATTTGCCTGCTGTTGTTGTGGCTGCATGGGTGGGCGATAGGTTTGTCCCAATCTCCTTAGTACTAGGTTAGCTATCTGGTCTAGATTTACTATTGCGCTAGACCCTGAACTTTGGTCATCACCCCACTGATCTCTAGGTTGCACCTCAGGGCCAGTACCATCTTGGAATTTGAAGTTATCTGTGAAATCCATAGCATCATGGCAACACTCATTGAAATTTGTATGCTTCTTTGCATAGAGATGTGTGTGCAGTGTTGAATTTTTGAGTCCTTTTAAGAAGAGAGAAATTAATCGACTCTGGGTGGTCGACTCTGGGTGGGCTGCTCATCTTCTGAGCAACAATTAATGTACTGCTTCATCCTATTTACACAGTCTCTAACACTCTCAGTCTCGCCTTGCTTGAAAGAGTAGATGTTTGCTACTGTGTCATGCTGAATCCCCATCAAGGAAAAAGCAGCAATGAATATCTCTTCCAAAACTCGTAAAGAAGATTTGTCTGAAGCCTCTAGTGCCTGAAACCAAGCAAGGGCCTTTCCCTCAAGAGTGAGCCCAAATCCTTCGATTTGCGTATGCTTGTCAGCTCAAACTGCTTGCCTAAATGCTGCTACATGGTCATATGGATCTCCCGACCCTTCGTACTTCTTTACCAGTTTCTGAAGAGTTGATGGCCTTACTCGTCTTGAATACTCATCGTCGGGCCTACGGCCTCTCACTCTCAGTGGTTCCTCTCTTTGGTAAGATGGTCCATATGCATCCCAAATTGGTGTGGGTCCCCTATTACTTGCCTCACCAACCCCCTCCAAAGATCTTGTTACCCGCATTTCAGGAGGTGCATTTATGGGAGGCCGAGTTGGCTCCCCTAGCCTCCGATTGTCATAGTGAGAGAAACGTTGTTGTGGTGTGATCTGTGGTCGCACTTTTGGTGTAGGATAATATCTTGGTGCTAGAGTTGGGCTACTTGCAGTGGTCCACTTTGATGTTGAGGGTCCCTCTCTAGTGAACTCTCGTAGGGGAGGAGCAACAGTTTCTCCAAGAAAGGCTGTCTCTCTTGGTTTAGCTGTATTAGTTGAGAACACTTCCATGAATAATGGTTGTCCTCTCCACGTGAGCTCACGAATCTCCTTCCAATCTAAGGTTCGGTATTCATTGGCCCATTTATCAATGATTCGGTTCTTGTATCCTCCTACAAGCTTCTCGACTACCACCACAAGTGCTAGAGGAAGATCTAGCTCTGGCAATCTAGTTGTGGCATAATATCCTTCTAAAGGGTCCTTATAGACCTCTTGAAGTGGGTCATCCTGAAAGACTTTTGTCACTGGAATTTATCGTACAAACTCCCATTGGTTCTCAGCCCCCTGATCCATTTTGCTCTTGCCTTTCCTGTCCCTTTCCAAATTTAGATCTACAAAAAGTAAATCATCTATGGATGGCTTTGAGGACTGGGCATTGGATGGTCCAGGCATGTCTGGCTCAATGAGCCAATCATCTCTAGACTCCCTTTCTCCGGAAGGCTTCGATAAGTCTAGGAACTCACTCTTAGAGAGTCCTCCTAATTTGTCTACATTCTCTGGATGATAGGTGACTTCGTAGCGAACACCATCTCCGCCCATGTACATGTTACCATGGTCATTGACTAGAGGTGCTCTATCAAGCTCTGAGAAAAAGTCTGCAATCTTAATGAGATATCGTTGTTGTGGATCCCTAAAGATCTCAGCTCCTTGAGCATTCATGTAGACATATTGAAGTCTCACATTGAGTGGTAACCCCATGATGTCGGCTTCAAATGGATTAAAAGATCTTGTGGGTGTCCTATTTGGGGCTAATATTTGGGGCTAAGGGATGACTATTTGACAGCCCTAGATTGTCCATAGACAATGAGCTAGTTGTCCTGGAAAGGGTATCAGATTGGGATTCGGAAAAGGTTTGAGCAATATCTGCCAAATTTCCTACCGATTGGGTCCCACTTTCCTACGTAGGCACTCTAGAAGGTGCCCTAGACCCTATGGCAGTGTCTAGATGACGTCTCGACCGCAAGTGCATAAGGTCAAATTTTAAGATTTTTTCCAAAAATTTTCAAGTTGGCTCAAACTTTGCTAGGACCCATTTTGAACCCCCTCGAACACATTAGGCCAAAAAAATAGCGTATTTTTTAGGATCAAAAATCGCCCAAAATTTACCAGTTTTCCATACTAAACTCACTATGGGAAAATGGTTCCGGGACCAAAATTTTGACGATGGGTGTTTTCTAACTCCTCTCGAAAAGTTAGATAACCTCCCAATTTTTTGCAGCAGAAAATGAAAACTTTTCCAGACTCTTTTTTTGGGCACCCCTTTATCCGGTGCGATGGCGGTCTTTATGGTGCGGTGTGTGGGTCTCTCCACGCGGTGCACTGTTCACGCACAACTGCCTTCTTTTATTATTATTTTTTTCTTTTTTGAAGTGCATGTACAGTGAACTCAATGCGTGTGCAGCTGTGAGATTTGCAGCGAATTCAATGAGTGTGCAGCTGTGAGATTTGCAGCGAATTCAATGCATGTGCAGGGAACTCAATGCATGTGCAGCTATGAGATTTGCAGCAAATTCGAAATCCATGGCTACAATCCCACTCTCTCGCATTAATTGCTTTCGGCCTCCTTCCAACCGTGTTCCCGTGAGTGAACAATCATATCACAGGGATACAATGGGCAAAATATGCATGGGATGAACTCAATAAATTGTTTGGCACACAAGCTAAAAATTCAAAGATAAATCTGTTAATGCAATTCTACAAATTGGATATGAAGGAAAGTGAACCTTTAATCACACACTTGAACATATATAAAAGCATTAAGCAACAGCTGGCAGCTATTGGCAAAAAGGTAGAAGATGATGAGGCACTACTAAAGAGTGTGGACAAAGGTGAATATGAAAACATTGTAGCAACACTAAAGAATGTACCTGAATTGAAGCTACACGAGATAGAAGGAGCTCTACTAGAGCAAGAGAGCAGAGACAAAGAGAAGAAATGACTGACTTAACAGTAGGAGAAGAAAAAGCATTCTTCACCCGAGGAGGATTCTCTCGAGGGGACGAGGATGAGAAAGAGGCAGAGTAGGAGGAAGGACCTTCACTTGCCACAACTGTGGAAAGCCAGGACACATGGCAAGAGACTGCTACAATAAACCCAGTGGAGAAGGAACAACATCGGCAAACTTCATGGAGGCTCCAAAGGAAGTGGAGTCGGATCATCTTTTCTGAGAGAGAGAGAGAGAGAGAGAGAGAGAGAGAGACCCCACAACCCAATGTAGCCTACCCCAACAAAGTAAAACCACCTCTGAGCCACCGATGATATAGGCCACGTGGTAGATAGATGTATGTGTGAGCACTTTAGTCAAGGTCGCGGGCACTTGTAGTAGCCTTGGACACATAGAGAGAGAGAGAGTCAAGGACTATGAGTTTAGGGACTTGAGGCACTGGTCGTGGACTATCAAGTAAGAGAGAAACTTGGTACAGGGTCCAGGTGTGCTAAGTTAACTTGAGGGGAGGTATGCTAGGCACTGGTCGTGTGGACTATCAAAAGTAAGAGGGAAACTTGGTATAGGGTCTAGGTGTTCTAGGAGTATTCACTTGAGGGGAGGTGTTGAAATATACAAGTGAATAGGGTGTGTGTGGGAACAAGCCCTTGGCTAGAGGCTATAAAAGAGAATCTGTAAATGTGAGACAACCTATGAAAAGGTGAGAAGAATCTACTGGGAGAGAATAAAGGGTAGCATGAGAAGATTTAGGAAGTGTGGAGATATTCTGGGAGAGGTGGAGAGAATCAAGCAAAAGAGGTGGAGTGAATCAAGGAGAAATCAATGGGATTAGATGCTTGATGTAAACTCTATAAATTGAGGCATTGGCCTAATGAGAACTTGCTGGTTTTTTATTATCCATGCCTGCATTAAGCTATTTGTTAATTACTAATCATGTCTTAATTATTATCTAATCACTTTGTTAATGATATTGATTCTAGCATTTGATCCACCATAGCTCATCACATTGCTGTAATTTCAACACATCTGAACAGTCCTCCATGGGGATTTTAATTTTTCAGATTTTTAATTTATCAACCCTTAACTTGATCCACTGATCAAAAGTTAACAGTAGTAATTTGCCAGCACAATCCACTAGTCTCATAAGTAGTGATTTGCTGAAGTCATTAACGTCATTCCAGTTATGAACATCATCACAGGGACTCGTCCCATTCATCCTCATTGTGGTTTTGCTCGGCTTATTATATTTCAACCAAATTTCAGGAATCATCATTTTTCAATCAGAATCCAATTGAGGTGATTAGGTCACCACATGGTATTGGATTACTGCAGAGACAGTATGGCTTGGACATGTTGTCCAAGTATGGTATGACAGGCTGTAAGCCTATCTCAGTGTCATTGGATCAAAATGGCAAGTTGAGTACAGATTCAGGAGAGATTTTGGAGGATCCTACTATGTATAGGCGCATAGTAGGAAGCTTGATCTACATGACGATCACCAGGCCAGATTTGAGCTATGCTGTTGGGTTGGTGAGTCAGTTTATGCAGGTTCCTCGGAAGCCGCATTTGGATGCATTGAGACGCATACTGAGGTATGTGAGGTCTACTTTGCATTGTGGACTATTTTATGAAACTGGGACAGAGATATGTGTACATGGGTACACAGATGCTGATTGGGCTGGTAGTATCTCAGATAGAAGATCTACTAGTGGCTTCATATTTTCTTTGGGGAGTACTATTGTGACTTGGAGTAGCAAGAAGCAGCCTACGGTTTCTCTATCCAGTACAGAGGCCGAGTACAGAGGTGTTGCTATGGCAGCATGTGAGGTAGCTTGGTTGAGAAAGCTACTTGCAGATTTGGGTCGATCAATGGGTAGACAAGCTGTCATTTTCTGTGGCAACATTAGAAGTATACAGTTGGCCAAGAACCCAATTTTTCATGCTCGCACAAAGCATATAGAGGTCCATTACCATTTTGTCAGAGAGAAGGTTTTGGCAGGTGACGTTGACCTTGTTTATGTCAGCACACAGGATCAAGTCGCTGACATCTTCACCAAAGCATTGGGTACAAAGAAGCTCTACAGATTTAGGGCTTCGCTTGGTGTACATGAGATGGAGTTGAGCTTAAGGGGGAGTGTTGAGATATCGAGCTCATCTAGTGAGGCGGTGGACATTGATGACCCGTCTGGGGGATAGGCCGTCCCACACTTACACCACTGGCATGGTTGGTGGTGAGATCATGGGTGATATGCGGTCAGTGGGATAACAAGCTGTGTGATAGCCATTCTAGAGACTGGCATAGTTATAGCTCCAGCTCATTTAGTTGGGTTCACACTATAGAGAACCCTAGTAAGTATTTGGTTGAGTACCATTTCATAATGTGTACACTTATCTTTGTATATGGTGTGTTGAGTGTTGTGTGAGAAGAAGAAGAAGATTTTCAGCCTCTCACCTTGTGTGTTCTCTTTTAGGGTTTTGTGAGTGTGTGTGCTTGCAAGAGCTCAAGCTCTCTTCTCCCCTGCATCTTTTCAGTACCAACTACATTTTCAAGACTGGTATTATGACACAGCCTGCCACTCCATGGTCTATCAACAGAACCACTGGATGAGGACTCTCCTGGTCCACTCAATGTCTGTGATTGCTGACTTGCATTCTGTGCAACCACATTTCCACTTACATCAGTCCCCAACAACATCTTTTTCAGCAGCATACTAGCTAATCATCTCATCAAATACAACATCCTTGCTTACTCTCAATTTATGTGTAGTAGGATTATAACTGTTAGAAGTCATCTCCTGTCTTTATCAGACACACCAGGGCCTCTGTTAATGGATGTGTCCGCCCTGTATATAGGTGTTTTCTCATTTTTCCTCACTCCCCATTTTTTTTTCATTTTTTCCTATTTTTCCCATGGTGCGGGAGGCAGTTTTCTGCACCCCGGCTGATCGAGATGGTGGCCGACTGCTGCTGGTCGGATGATGTGGTTGCTAGCCGACTTCCCTGTGTAGTCCCCGACCTCTCCTGCACACACTGGCCGACTATGCGCAGCTGGCCGACTGTATGTATGGGCTAGTCGTGGACATGTAGGCCAAGTCGGCTATTTTTGCACAGGCCGATTGCATGTATGGGGCCATATAAAATGGCCCCATGGTCCCCACATCTTTGTATCCAGTTTTTAGGTTCGAGATCTTATGTATAGAGAACAGTTACACGCCTATCTCTCTCCTTCTCTTATGCTGTCTACTTTCTGCACTCTACTTATCTTAGATTTGGTTATCATCTCCGTTGCATATTTTGACATGGTATTAGAGCCCTAGGCTCTTGAAAGATGTTGGGAGTTTTTTGAGCAAGAGGGGGATTGTTGCGTTGCTGATTGGTGGACTGTTAGGGACTGTTCGGGAAGAGAAGTAGCAAGAGGAAGGCGGGCTAAGTGCTGGACAGCCACTTGCAGGTTTAAAGTTTTTTTTTCCACCCACCCACCCTTTTCATTTACATCCCCATGATGGCAGGTTTGTTAGAGCTGGCTTAGAAGCATGTGAAGATCCCAACCCTCCCCACGTTCCCTGTGGACCGTCAGTTCGACGGGAACAATTACGGCATCTGAAAGGTTATGATGGAGTCTGTGCTGGAGTTATATGACCTTGCTGATTTCATCGTTATCGGGGTTCCACGGCCGAAAGAGAGGAAAGGGAGTTACTGTCAAACGAAGAAGGACCGCGAGGCACAGACACAGATGTGGGATCATGTCAACGCTAGGGTCCGATCATTTATCTTCCTCAACTGCACACCGCAAGTAATATGACGCTCGCTAGAGGCATATGACAGCACTTGGCTTCTCTTTATAACAGGGTATCGCCCATGAAGAGGATTTCCATAGAAGTGCAGATGCGGGTTATGAACCGTGCAAAGTCGTCGACGATACGGGAGCACATTAACAAGCTGCAGGCCCTTTAGTAGGAAGTCCTCCAGGATGGAAAGGAGAGATCATCATAAGATATTTCCATTACTTTGCATTCTTGACCGCAGCTCTGTTAGCTTATTTCCATTACTTTGAATTCTTGACCGCAGCTCTGGCAATGGCTTAGCTTCCGATGCAGCACCTCTAGCTTTTGACCCTTTCTTGAGTGGCTCTTGCAAACGTAAAGCTTGTTGCAGAAACGGCAGGCCTCATACTAGAATGGGCCTACTTCTTTAGGTATGAAGACAGTCCGGGGCCTGTCCTTGGTAGCGGAGACAGTGTAGCTGGAGACGCCGAAGGAGATGGAGAGGGCGCCTGATGCAACGAGGGGCCCAATGGAAGGGTACACCTTTACCCGCCATCTTCTTCATCGCAATTGGAAGAGGAGCCGGAGGAGGTCTGCCGCGTGCGATGTCGTAGGCGTAAGGGGAGAAGGCCCGCCCGTGCAGGAGCCACGCCCTTCAGTCAATGTTGCTTCTCTAAAACCCTAGAAATATCTGCACAGTAGTAGGCAGTAGGCCTCTCTCGTGCGCTCTCTCTTCTCTGTAGAGGACCTGCGTGGACTAAGCCGCGCTAAAGAAACGGAGTTTTTCATTGTCAGTCATCGTCACCATCATGAGAGAAGGAGAAAGAGAGAATGAAATTATTGAAATCTAAGGCGGGGCCCCTTTTACGAGCGTAAAGTGTCGAGCGTGGCGAGCGAAGGAAAAAAAAAAGGGCCATCATCATTGCAATATCCAAACTATGAACCTCAAGGAAGCTTGTATTTCCCTATGAATAAAGATAAAAAGTGCACATCAAAGAAAAAATTGAAATTTAAATCCATTACAAACATGACTTTAAAGAAGATCCCAAAAAGAAATACATTATAAGTTTCATTGCAGTATGAATAAAGACAAAGGAAGCTTATATTTCCCTATGAAGACAAGTAAAAAGTGCACATCAAAGAAAAATTGAAATTTAAATCTCTTAAAGTAAAAATTACATCGTCAAGCCACTAGCAGCAATGCTTGCTACAACTCATTGCAATTTGCGAACAACACCAAAAATTAAATACATTGAAGGAGTTCCAACATGGACTATGCGCAATACCAAAAAGTAAAAATTACATCATCAAGCAACTAGTCGCAAAGCTTGCTGCAACTCTCTTTTAGTGAGGGCTGCTTGGTGAATAAACTTTTGGTGATCCACATTCAAGTCCAGCTCATGCATATAAATAAAGTAAAGGTGTTTGCAAGGCATGTATCTTTTGCCTTTGCGATCCCGATTTTGAAAGTCATCGCATGTGCAAGAAGGAAAAGCTGAAACAGTAACCAAGTAGTTTTGTCCTTTCTTGATGCTTCCTTCAGTCGATAAAGTGTATTCAACATGCTCCTTTGGCACAACAACCCTACACCCATGAACAGTGCAAATAAGCTCTGCAGCCCTTTTGATTCTATCCCACATTTCTTTGTTCACCACCCTGGCAACAATCACTAGCTTTCCATTGTGGTTCATGGGTCGCACATCAGCATCATCATGACTTGCAAGAGGAGTCCCTACTTGTTGATGTGCCTCTGCACTAATGTTCTTCAAATCAAAGCCTGCCTTTGACAATGCAGATATTTCTGTAGAATCCAATGAAGTTCCAATTGCAACGGGCCACACAGCAGGTCTAGTACTTGGTTTCTCGATTACATTGTGAGAGGGCTCCCAGGTATGGTCAACATTACTTCCACAAAACCATACAAATTGTTTCCTGGTTCCAGAGGGGATTTCAATGAGTCCCTCAAAACATGGTGCTGGCACTCCTAGTAATCCTGCCCTACCTTTTTTATCAATAAGTTCATTACATTTTCGTTTCTCATTTCTCAAGTATCCTTGGCACCGCACCTTACTCCCTGGTGTTGTCCTGATTGCCCACCTTGTTGAATGTATTTCCACCTCTCTCTCATTATGTACTTCCTGCAAAACATTCGGTGCACCGTGATGTTGTGTGTTGTAAGTGACATACTCATACTCTGGTCGGTGTGAATCTCCCTCTTTGATAGGATTCTTTAATACACCTCGTCTTTTTCGCCGAACAGACCTAGAATCACCATCTGCGGAGAGAGACCTATTGGCAGCCTCCAGCTCTACAGTAGCCTCATTTGTGAGATCAACAATTTCTCTTGCCGCAGGTGGGATTGCACTTGTTGAGGCCCGTCTCTTAAGTTTCTCCAATCCAGGACCACATCCAAGGTGGCCACCCTTAAGATAGCTATCATATTTTGACTGTTGGATTAGAGTATTCAAAAGGTCATTATAGCAAGCATTGTAGAGGGAAATGTATTTCACCCCATCATTGGATGCCAGCCAACTCCCATGCATAGACTCCGCCAAGTTTTCTCTTGGAACAAGGTACTTTTCATCTCCCTCCATGGCCTGCATATTTGAACAAATTTAAACATAAGATAAATGAATCAAAATTACAATGCAGGAGTCAACTCCATATTAGATTTTCTAACCTTGACCATGTATTCACCCCAGTGAGCTACTCTTGCATGCCACCATATTAACCATGTTTGCAAAGCTGAGATATTGGTTTTGTCAGCATGACCTTCTTGCAACCATGTCCAAAGATTGTCCAATTCCTGCTCAGCAGCCTCCTCCGATGGTGCTGCTTTCCATGCACGACATCGTGACTTGAACTCCTCTTGGCTATGAGAGGGAATGCATTTTTTTGCATGATGCTGCATGCTTTGCTCCCAATGAAAGGAGCAAGACCTCTGTCTTCCAACCATGACATTTTCAGGGCCTCCATTAAAAACTGTCCTAACTGCTCGCCAATTAGCCTGAGCCTCATCAGCCATGAATCCCTTGAAACATGCCTTTTTGTAACCCTTTTTCTCCATAACCATATTCAACAATGTCCAAAATAAAATCTGGGACTCTGTGTCCTCGACCTTAAAATCCCCTATTGCAATGGTCTGCATCTCTCGCACAAATGGATTATATACATGGCAAGCCATGGTCGTCCAGTCATGCATTCTCTTCACAAAGTCAAAGAACACCCAACAGCCACCTAACTCACCTTTAGGCCTCATTTTATTAACCAACTCTACTCCATTACCTGGTCCTTGGGTTGACATTTTAAAGACATGACACCTTTCGAAGCTTGACAACTCTATCTGCCCAGGGAATGCAATACTCTAAAAGTAATCAAACATCAATTTTGATTTGAGCTTTAGCAGAGCCTCAAAGTCACCACATGGATGTCCAAAGTCAACTTGTGTGTCTCTCCTCCAACGTGATAACCTTCTGTTGTCAAGAGCAGGTGCTAGTTTTGCCAGCAAGACACTTAAGTCTCTGTCAGACACTTTAACATCTCCTTCATGTTGTTGAAAAAGACAAGATTCCATGACAATCTCCTTTGCTAGTTTTAGTTGAAAAGATCTGGGTTTACCACCAATGTCTCTAGAAACCATTCTACTAACTCTTTCATGGACATTATCCAGAATTTGTTTAGAAACACCCTCTGCAAACTGGATGCATGTGGTGGCCAATATGTATGACACCTCTAGACACCTTTCTACCTGCAATCTCATTGGGAAAACAAAGCACCAGCTTGCATGTACATTGAGCGATGCAAGTTGGATATGACCTGCAATAAAAGCACTTAAGGCTTCCGAATCCTTCTGTTTTTGTTGAGCCCTCTGGACAAACTCTTGTTAACCGACCAGTCCAATGCTTCTCATTTTTTACTTTAGATCGTTGCAAGCCAGTGCATAAGTTGTTAAGGCATTGTAAATGGCCACCACACTTTCTGTATCTCACTACTCCCTCAAATCCAGATATGTTGCTTGTCATCTCATTTGTCCAAGTATGCCCATCCAACTTGCTTTCCATGCCAATGGTTCTTGTTGATGAGGGATTTGCATAGGGCAGCTCAAACATTATATTCCCATCATATCTATTAGGTAGCTCTGACACTTGTTTTATTTCATTAGCTTGCATAAAAGTGTTTCTCAATGAGTTTCTCAATGGAAGATTTCTGAGTAATTGCACTATACTGACTGTAGCATCATCGTCTTCTTGAAATGTGTCACCTGTAATCCTCTTTTCAACTTCAAGATCTGTAAAATCTTCATCTTGAGAAGGGATGCATGGCACCTTATCTCCACGAACAATAAATACCTTTCCAAACTGAAAATCCAGGTGAAACATTACTTCTTGTTCTCTAAGGTAAGATGCAAGATCAAAATACAGGCCATCATCCGGATCACCAGATATGAAGGTGGATGGATTCCTCTGTCAGGCCAAAATGTAAAGACAATTCTCTTTTGGACACCTCAACAAATCCAGCCATTGTTACGAACTCCATCTGATTGAGACCATTCTCATCCTGAACAATTGCTTTCTCCATTGTCAAGAACTCGTCGACCTGTTAGAGGCGACACTTCTTTTATAAAGAGTGTCCTTTTTATTTTTTGTTATGAGGCAAGATCTTTAATCAAATAATTATTATAAAAGGTTAAAAATAGCTATTATTTATAATATGTAGCATAAAGAGAATATATAACCGTATAAAACCAGGCAATCATGAATATAAGTTGTGCGTTAAACCCAACAAGTGTGTGTGTGTCATTCAAGCCGCCGCCTCCTTTTTAAAGAGAGTTAAAGAGAGATTCTCTAGATCCGCTTACCAGAGGGGGGTTGGGCGAGTGGTTACAGTGAATGGGTGGGTGAGTAAAGGACCTAGGTGCAACCTAGGTATCGAGGTATCGTCTGCCCTCTGTTGGGGTGGGTACTGTCTGCCCTCTGTTGGGGTGGGTCAAGCTCTTGATGATTTGAGCGTTTAATTCGGGTAAATGACAGAACGCTCTAGATGACAGAACGCTCTAGAGAGAGTATGCTTGGGAGAGATGTACAGAGAGAACGAGTGCTCAATAGGGAGCCTACAAAGTATTAAGGCTAAATAATATCTCCGGAGAGACAGAGAGAGAGAGAGCCCATAGAAAGGAATTAAGGCTAGAGATTGATGGACGCGAGTGTGGGAGACCCTGGAAAGTGAACTCGGATTAGAGAGAGAGAGAGTTAGAGAGAGTTAGAGAGCCTTTTATTTGGGTAGGTGTGTGTGAGTTAGAGCGCCTTTTACTCGGGTGAGACCCTGGAAAGTGAACTCGGATTAGAGAGTTAGAGAGAGTTAGAGAGAGTTAGAGAGCCTTTAATTTGGGTAGGTGTGTGTGAGTCAGAGAGCCTTTAATTTGGGTGTGTGTGAGTTTGTTGACTCTAGTTCGTTGCATCTCCCCCTGAGCAATCTCTTCAGCAAGTTCGTTCATCTGCGCCCGAGCAAGTTCGCTCTCCCGAACATTGCCTTCAGCCTCTGCGCCCGAGCATTGTCTTCCGCCTCTGCGCCACCCGAGTATTCTCCCGAGCATTGCCTTCAGCCTCTGCGTGGGACGAGGAGATCAGTGGGCAGCACACATGAAGCGTGGGACAAGGAGATCAGTGGGCAGCAGCAAGGTATTTCGAGTCCATTTCGCCAGCGAAATAGTGTGTGTGTGTGTTTGTGAGCAAGGCGAAGAATATTAGTGTGTGTGTGTGTTTGTGCGCTCGCCTCCTTCTATCATGCCCTACCGCTCATCTATGGCGTAGACAACTCATGTATGGTGGATGTAACTTAGGCGTAGAGATATGGTGGGACAACAATGCATATAGATATGGTGATCAACCAAAAACACACACCCACACTATTTCGCCAGCGAAATAGTGTTTGTGTGTGTTTTTGTGGTAACCAAAACTCACACACACACTATTTTGCCAGCGAAATAGTGTGTGTGAGTGTGTTTGTGTAGACAACATGCACTTTTGATGCGAGTCTAAACCTTGTGAGCCTAAACTTTGGTCACTTTCCTCTCATCTGATCAAGAATAAGAAAAGAACCTATGAGATAAATCTTGATTCCACCACTCAAGTCACAACAGCCATAAACTAGGTTAATAAAACTTCATGAGAGGGAAATGTGAGCCATAAGACCATTCGATTGGGCAAGGCATTTGTCAGCAGTTTGTTGGGTGATGAATCGCAGAGCACATGAATTGAGTTTTTATAAACTTATTGGACATGTAGTTACATGGTGTATTTAAGACTCACTAGCATGGAAAGCTAGTCCAT
The DNA here is from genome assembly GCF_041138505.1 of Cibotium barometz. Classification (NCBI taxonomy): domain Eukaryota; kingdom Viridiplantae; phylum Streptophyta; class Polypodiopsida; order Cyatheales; family Cibotiaceae; genus Cibotium; species Cibotium barometz. Next base: position 28,375,232 of record NC_141046.1, read on the forward strand.
GCCTTGGGAATTCAAATACACGTGTAGCCTGTGTAGGGGCTCATTGAATCTATGATACTAGAGACAGACAAGCTAAGGATAGAGTTAACTCTAATCTTCACCTTGTTGGATGATGATGAATGACCATATGAAAGATGGCTCAAGAGGGGTAAAATTGGCAAAGAGAAATCAGAGTGTGCTCAGGCGTGCATGACACAATAAGGACCATACATGTGCTAAAATTAGGCAACCCTACCAAAGGGGGCTTGGCCGAGTGGTTAAAGTGAATGGGTGGGTGAGTAAAGGACCCAGGTTCAACCCCCGGGAGGTATCGTCTGCCCTCTGTTGGGAAGGGTATTGCCAAAAAAAAAATAGGCAAGCTTTCCAAGGTGTTGGGACACATGACCACCGACATCAGAAGAACTGCCATTATGCCAGCACTGCAGCACCAATAGAAACATGCATGAGCATTGGAGGGATAGCTGATAGCTCATGAGGGCAAGTAGGGGCAAGATATGGCACAAGAGCAGTAAGTATTTGGCTACTGGGGAGGCGACTGCCTTCCCTATATTATGAGGGAAGGACTGCCTTATCTACGGACACTCACCAGAGCTATAGGAGTACAATTGTCAGAAAAGTTTGGACAATCAGAACTACACACACACACACACACACACACACACACATGCCTTTCCTCCCCTACGTCTACCCTAGAGTGTCCGCCGACTATGATGATGGGTTCTGCTAAGAACAAAAACTGGAGGATATACACTACAGGAAACCAAAAACACACACCCACACTATTTCGCCAGCGAAATAGTGTTTGTGTGTGTTTTTGTGGTAACGAAAACTCACACACCCACACTATTTCGCCAGCGAAATAGTGTGTGTGAGTGTGTTTGTGCGCTCGCATTTTCGTCCCGAGGCGTAGACAGCCTGCACTTTTGATGCAATAGAGGTGTGGCGGATCCAAATTACAGACAATCAAAAACACACACCCACACTATTTCGCCAGCGAAATAGTGTTTGTGTGTGTTTTTGTGGTAGCCAAAACTCATACACACTATTTCGCCTTTTCATAGTTTGCAGGATTATGTCGTGATGGCCAAGCTCAGAAGATTATCAAAAACACACACACACACTCATTGCAGATTATCAAAAACACACACACACACACTATTTCGCCAGTGAAATAGTGTTTGTGTGTGTTTTTGTGGTAACTAAAACACACACATACACTATTTCGCCAGCGAAATAGTGTATGTGTGTGTTCTTGTGAGCATACCTATCTATCCTCCACTCAATGCAATGTGGAAACCTTCCCAACTTGGAGTACACATCCATCCTCCACTCAATGCAATGTGGAAAGGTATTTGTGATGAAGACTTTTTCGATTTGAATTGAAGGGCATGTGTAGAGCGGTGATGATGAAGACGAGAGAGGCAAAATATTTGCCTTAGGTAAACACTATTTCGCCAGCGAAATAGTATGTGTGTGTGTGTGTTTGTGAACAGGGCGAAGACTATTTCGCATGTATGTGTTATGAAATTTTTCTTATGCCTTGAAATTTCCTCGTTTTGGTTAATTGAGGTGCATGAATGCCTTGAAATTTGTGAATTTGTCTTATGCAACTCTGAATGCATGTAATGTCAAGTTTTTTTCCATCCTTATGTATTTCGCTGGCGAAATAGTGTTGCAAAGAACAATGTCTTGTATAATCACTTGCTCTTAATGTCTTTTGTAGTCACCTGCTCTTGGAAAAAGGAAGACATCAACGGCCAAGAATGTGGGAAGAAAGCGAAAATCTCCACCTAGTGATGGCAGTGAAAAGACCATTGAAATGGCAGAGAGTGGTCAAGGGAGTCACATTCAAAAGGAAGTTAGCAAAGAAGCTGGAGACAAAGTTCTAACTGAGCCTTTCATACCGATTCAACAACAGGTTGATGCTTCTAGTGACAAGGATGAGAAAGATGTGGATGATCTTATTCCACAATCCATCATCAAGCCACATGGGTCTGAGTTCATAGACAGCTTGGCACTTAATCAGGGTTCCATGCCTCCATTGATCCCTCTGTGTAGATGCTTGGTCAATGAGAGGGTGCGAGAGCGTCGAAAAGATCTCTCATTGTTAAAGAAGGTTTTTGAAGAGGAAGGATATTTGATGATGAAAGGTATGTTTGTTCTCTCCATAAATCTACCAGATGGCAGCACAAAGGATGTGGATGAAGATATCATGAAGACATGGGACAAAAACTGGCAGCTTATCAATGAAGAGTTTGAGGAGGAGATTGCATCTAAAGATGAGTGGTCTATGTTAAGTGGAAAGATGTTTTATGTTTGGGAGGGAAATCACAGGACCGCTTCTTGGCTTGAGAGCATCAAGGAGATGTATCGTAATGATAAGAAGAAACATGTTCGAGTCATGGCGCAATTCATTGTGCCTAATCAACAAGATGAGATGAGGCTTATCGCTGCACTTCAAAGAATAAACATGTGAGTATTACACATTTTGTAAATTCAACATTGTATTTATGGTTGTTTTGATTAGTTCTTATGGTTGTTTCTATTTATTTCATGAAGAATGAATGAAGAGGCTATTGTAAAGACAAACCTCAAAGATTACTTATTCCATACAAGCACGGTTTGCTCTCTTGATCCATCTAATTTCGCTAACTCCTTCACGGAAGAAGATAAGAGGTCGATGGAGAAGGCCAGGTCTAGGGAGGCACAATCTGGAAGGCGAGTTTGGTATCCTCTCACTCAAGCTATTCTTGGACCCATTGTATATGGGGTAAGTACTTAATAAAGGTGGTTAAGAATGTTACTTTGCTATCTTTGTCATTAAGTGTTTTTTTAATGGCTGTTATTTTTTGAAGAATAAATGGAAATCAGATTTAGAATTGGCAATTAAGAAGATTCCCTCAAGCTTGGCAAAGGATGAGCGTATTAAGGCTGAGACACTAGCTAGGAGGAGTGTCGTTAAATCCTATTATAGAAGGATGACACGGGTTTGTATCTTCTACTTTTGGTTCTTTGGCATCACAAGCATTTCTTCTTCTAATTCTTTTCTGTTGGTGGCACAGAATCTTTCGGTGGTAAATCCATCTAATTCAGAGGAGTGGTTCAATGTATTATGGAAGCTGCCCTTTGAGGATGAGAAGTTTAAGATCTCAATTGAGAAACTTTATGCCATTTCTAGTGCTGCTTGTTCCCAAAATCTCAAGCTGAAAATGTTAAAGATGTTAGGTGCAGATGAGAATTTTCGGCAGAGCTATGGTATGCCACTTGGAGATCACGACTACATTCCTTGGCTTGCAAAGGAGGTTTGGATGGATCAGGTATTGGAGGATGCCACACGGCTTCTACACCAAGTGGTAGATTCTACTCAGGGGGTGAATAAGGTGGAGCTACCTGCCGATGTGCACATAGAGACTTATTTTGCAGATATTGTAAACCGTTATAGAGGAGTGCTGTTTTATGAACTCCAGAAAGAGATGAGTGTGGCAACTCCGCCGGCCAACCATGTGGATCTGAAAAACTCCTCAAGACAGTTGGTTTATAGGTAATTCTCTTTTTGCATTGTTTCTTGAAATCTTATGAACCGTGTTTATTTTTTAGTTGATTTATTATATCTCTTTTGTAGGTTTTTAATGCATCTAATAGCCAAGAAAACAATCAATGGTCTGCCTGACATATGCAAGGCTTGGGTTGTGATTTCTCCTCCAACCTATAGTATGTATACCTCTTCCATCTTTCGTGAAGGTAAAGATCCTAATGGAGTCTTTATCTTGAAGGATTGGGAGAGAAAGCATTGCCCTTGGTGGATTGACATGAAGAAAGGAGAGTGCCTAGAGGAGGAGAAGGAGAGATACCTTCAACATTTAAAAGGAGAATGCAAATCTGATTCTGGGTCATCAGGCGAGATGTCAGAGGAGCAAAGGAAGAAAATGGAGGCAGAGTTGAAATCTATCAAAGAGAGAGAAGAGCTAGAGATGCATGCTTTGGGAAAAAACAAGGGGCGTCCCTCTCAAAAAAAGGGAGATGTAATAAAAGGTAACATTGGGTTCTTCTGGATTGTATTTAAATATTTGTTTTTAATAGTTTTCTAGATTTTATTAATTTGTTTTTTTGTTGGACATACTATCTATAGACACCCATAATTTGGAGAGTCCTATAGCACACAAGACAAGTACCAAGGGAGCTATGGTGTATGCTCCACTTTCTAGCTTTTTGTTCGTGGAGAAGCATGGAGTCAAAAATCATTCCAAGGTTTGGATTTACGATTACATAGTGCTTGGAAAAGAGTTTGCATCTGGAAACTTCAATGAGGGGTTTGCTTTTATGAGGGAGTTTTATGTGCGTTTGGGTGGAGGTCCAAAGATGAGAAATTCCAAGCCAAGTAGTTGGAGTGTTGACCTTACTTTCATTGATCTTCCTACTACTGGTAAAACTTTTTTAATGTATACTCCTTTTTTGTGATGGTGTTTGTGTAAAAGGAACTTGCTGACATACATGATTAATATGCAGGTTTGCCTATTCATGGGTTTCAAGGTATTCCACAATGGAATGTCCTTACAGATGACCACATGAAGTTCTCTCTATTGGCGGCATCATGTGTTATGGAGGATATGGGATGGGTCTTAGTGTTTTGCTTGAGTTCTTCTCTTGTTTCTGTGGAGCGCTTTGCAAAGCGTACAGGCTTGGAGCTAGGTTTCAGATGGATTATGGAGAGCTCTGAGTCATTATCTCTGCTACAAAAGCATGGACATATGCAAAAGGTTTAAGACTATTCACTTGAATGTTAATTCTTGCTATTTGTCATCTAATATTGTGTTGTTTTTTCTTTGTTGCCTGTATAGGTGAATGTATTTTATGCTTTGGCATTCCACAAGAGGGGAAAGGATCCTCCTTTCAATAGTGAGAGTGCATTAAAGGTTGAATGACACTTTCAGTACTTATTAGGAGTGCATTGAATTTAAATGATTGGAGGTTACTTTTGAATGTGATCACTTAATACTATGTGTATTTCAATTTGTAGGTGGGAAATATTTTGCAACAGGACCTCTCTTGTGAGATTATTGGTCATTACTTACCTTCAAGCAATAGAGCACGACGTGGTGGAAAAAGTGGTAGTTGGCGAGGGATTCTAGAGAGGAGTCCCTCTCATATGCTTATGTTTACTGAGGCTCTTTGCCCACGAACAGGTACAATATTGGAGTTGGGGGCTGGGACAGGGCCTATATTAAAGGCATCTATGCACACCGGTCGTGGTTGCTTGGTCATTGATAATGATGAGGAGATATGCAAGGATTACCTTTCACCATATATAGAGGAGATCTATGGCACAAAAAAGGTGGCAGACCTTGGAGAAAGTGACACATCCTCTGGTGATTATGAAGTGTATGATGCACCATCCGACTAGTAAGTAAAACATGCATGTCTTTCTATTACATTTTTCTTTTCTCTTTTTCTTTGATGTTGTCATGGAAGTTTACAGTGAGTTACCATGTTATGCAGAGGCAATGGCAATACACATGACAAGCACCATATCGTATGATCGATCATTGGGACGGGAGAAACGTAGGAGAAGGTGTATTTTTCTTGATGATGAAGCAAATGAGAAGTAGTCTTTTGCATAGCGCTATTTTTGGATTATGTGGATTCATGCTTTCCTGTCCCCCCTCACAGACTCATAGCTTCATTTTTTGAGCTTGATAGATGATGTATTACTTGACTCTTGTATTAGGTGGATTGCAGGTCTATGTCATAAAGGATTCACAAGCCATTCTCTTGTTTTGTTGGTACTTTTTGTAGCTTGATGATTAATGTTTTTCTGTAGCTTCATAAGATACATGAGTATGTTTGAGGCTAGAGATGTTAGAACCCTGAAATCATGCACATCGCATGAATTTGGTTCTCACTTGAACTAAAGAACAATGAACCTTCTTGTTGGCAACTTAGATGATTTAATATCACATTCATGGACCTTTACTAAAATTGCACATAGTCCTAGACATGATGAAATTTGCCCAATATATCTCTTAAATCCATCTATAATACTTTTGTTGATGATGCGTTTTTCAAAATTTTTCTTTGTATTGATTACAAACATGTAACAAGGACCTAATTGTTTGCCTATTTATTTCCTTTGATGCATCTTCCATGTGCACCTTGGTTGAGGGTGTCACACTTTGCACTAGCTCCATCTTTTCATGCATTGGATCGTGTTGCTCTCCTGGACAATCCTATAGCCCCCTCTTCCCCCTTGGACTAGTCCATCACGTAGACTCACAAATTGGACTACCCTCTTTTTGAAGCTTCTTGTTTGTGCCACCTTACACTTTCTTATTGTCTTAAATACATATGACCTTAATTATTGATAGATGATGTCTTCTTAAATTCAAACCCTCCTTATCATTCATAGTAAAACTCAGCTTTTATCTTCTCATGAAGGAGCACTTCTTGAGTTTGGATATATGCAAGCTTTATGCATAAGTCTACCTATATGTGTGAGTAAGGTGTATATGTGAGATCCCATGTATCTAAGAATATTTAAAATGATGCTTTGGACAATCTTTAACAAACTAACCTTGTTGCATTCCAGTTCTATGTCATGACATGCCAGTTTGCATTCTTCTTTATTGTTATTAAACAACTCCAAGCAGCCAACCAGTTAAAGCATATTCTTGTGGCTCCTCTTTCAGGAGGTATTGTATTTCATAGGGAAATAAGGTTTTATTATTATCTCGGAATTGTTGCTCATAAAATACCCTTGCTCGCAACGCTCATTGGTTTACGCTCATTGTATTGACGCACCCTGATGGAAATCTAAAAGCAGTTGAGAGAGAAAGACAGAGATTTAGATTGTTAAAATCTAACTCTTGCTTGAATCATAGAAGCTTCTCAGCTACAACAATACATTGTGTTCAAAACCTTAAAGAATACCAAATCATAGAATTTCAACCAACAGAAGAATCTAAAAGCAAGCTTCGAGAGCTCAAGACCTTTCCGTATGTAGAGAGCCAACAAACATTATGGTTGATCTAGAATCAAGAAATAATCATGCATGCTACTAGTCTTGCAAGAATTATGTATGTATTAGGCATTTGACTTCTAATCAAGAGCTTATGGACAAGGAGAAGATTGAAGCTTCTCATCCCATTGTGGTAGTGTTAGCATCACCTTGCTAACATGGGAAAAACACATGCTCCTACATACATAGCCATGTGAGCATGGAGTAGGAGACATGGATCAAGAGCAGATAAAAGACACAAGATAAACATACAAGCATAACAACATAACATCATAGTGTATTCCATATCCATGTATGACATATTGTATGTACAAGAATCATGTACATACGATAGTCATAGTCATGTCATGTCATATCATATCATATCATAACATATCATGTCATGTCCAATTTACATACAAGAGGGGTTTTATATAGTCATCCAACCATGTGACTCTTAGGATATCCATATAGCTGTTGGGCTACCCATGTGCCTATTGGGCTCCCATAACCTCCACAAGATTCTAACTCCCCACTAGCCCTCTTGTAACCACTTCTTGATATGACATCTTGTAATACCCAAATCTTACAACTCATTAGCCTAAGCTAATGCTACTAATGCTAGGGGGTGTTCACACCCAAGATAATGCCAAAAATGCTAGGGGGTGTGCACACCCGCCAACACCTATAGAACACCTTTCTGGCTCCAGCCGACCCCCCAAACTCTTGCTCGAGCTATCCAAGGACAAACTTCTTGTTGACCTAATCCTAGTCCCTGCATTTAAATGAAAACTCTATGTTTATTAATTAGTTCAATTACAATTTACAACCATCTCATATTATAATCAAAGATCTCTTACCCCCATAGATTGTGGACCTCAAGCATATAGAGGTCCACGAGGTCTCAAAGCCAACGATGGAAAACCTTGCCTCCGTCTTGGTCCACTATGTGTCCTGCTGCTTGTCAATGGAGCACTCTACGCCCATACTATGTGTCCTGCTGCTTGTCAATGGAGCACTCTACGCCCACACTACCCTAAACATGATCGTGGCACCAACGGCAGTGGGACTGGCTGCTCGGGCGGCAGATCTGTGACACTCCGCTCGTCACTCCTATAAGAAAGTTAAAACAAATAGTTATTAGACGTTAAAATTAACTAGTATAACCTACAAATAGTTATTAGACATTGAAATTAAAACAAATAATTATTAAACATTGAAATAACTAGTAACATACAAAACTTACTTCATACCTATATCACAACGCCTCTATGGAGGCTCCTGGGTGACATAACCAGGCCCTTGTGTACCTCTCCTCTATGTGCTGAACAATTGACCAAATATAAGTATTATAGCCATTTTTAAAAAAATGATAGCTCAAAAGAGACAAATTATAGAAATTATACATACTCATCTGGCTGTGTGGTGCCATGTCCTCCTCCTCCTGATCCCAATCCTATGGCACCACGTCTATCTCTAGATCCTGATCCTCCATGGCCAGCTCTCTAGCTCATGACCCTGACCCTACTCCTCCTCCAACGGATCTAGAGGTGCCCTCGCTAGGGACTATGGGTCACAAGGAGTAAGAGAGTCGAGTCAGGGTAGCCTCCAACTCGTCAACGCTCCAACACAAAATACTCTCCCTTGTCCTCCTCTATCTCCTCTGGGCATTTATGAGGTCATGGAAGACCTAGACAAACAGGCCGACAACATAATCCTGGCCAACCCATTAGCATAAATCCATATATAAAGAAAACACATCATTCATTCCAATCGTCTCCTCCTTCTCAGCATTTCCAGCCATCCGCCGACAACAGCCCAATCTCTATTACTTTATAGCACATCACCATTTTATCATTAGGACACATATTGGAATAGAAGCCCATTCTCTGTACATCATCATTTTTCTTCTATAGTTCACCTCGGGATAGCAACCCTCTGCTCACCATCTCACATCATCGAGATGCGAGTCCTCTCTGCTTATCTTCACCATCGACAACACTCAGGACAACATCCCTCTCTTCTCCTCAACACCTCTCAAGTATTGCAACACCCTTGCAACTAGAGCTTGCACCACTTGAGACAACATCCCTCTCTTCTCCTCAACACCTCTCAAGTATTGCAACACCCTTGCAACTAGAGCTTGCACCACTTGAGACAGCAGCCCTCTCAACTCTTCATCACCATTTAGGTACCATAGCACCCTTGTCACCAGTGTTTGCATCATCAGCATTTCCAACCATCCAACAGCAGCCACACTCTCTGCTATACTGTACAACACATTAGTGTTTTACCATCAGTACACATCTTGGGACAACATCCCACTCTGTGCTGCCGTAGCACATCATTGTTTTTCTTCTATAGTTTACCTCGGGATAGCAGTCCTCTCTGCTCACCATCTCACATCATCGTGACAACAGACCTCTTTGCTCACCATCTCACATCATCAGGAGGTAGCCCTCTCAGCCCTCTCAGCTCCTCACCAACCCTCAGGTATTGCAGCACCGTTGTCACCAAAGCTTTAACCACTCCAGATGACAATCATCTGTGCTCTTCATCACCATTCAGGTACTGTAGCACCCTTGTCACCAGAGTTTAGATCTTCATCACATCATCTTTCGCTGCCCACTACCACCTTAGAGTGCCTCTGCATCCACCAACATGCGAGCCTTCGACACCAACTACCTCACAGAGTGCCTTTGCCTCTCCACTTATCTTCACCATTGACACCACTCATGATGGTAGCCCTCTCTACTTATCTTCACCATTGACACCACTCATGATGGCAGCCCTCTCTGCTCCTCACCAACCCTCAGGTATTGCAGCACCGTTGTCACCAAAGCTTTAACCACTCCAGATGACAATCATCTGTGCTCTTCATCACCATTCAGGTACTGTAGCACCCTTGTCACCAGAGTTTAGATCTTCATCACATCATCTTTCGCTGCCCACTACCACCTCAGAGTGCCTCTGCATCCACCAACATGCGAGCCTTCGACACCAACTACCTCACAGAGTGCCTTTGCCTCACATCAATGCGAGCCTTCATCATCAACAGTGCTTCATCTCTCTGACATCATCTCTACTTCTACACTAGTCTTCTACTTAGATTCTCCTCACATCAGAAGACCTCTTGCACATATTTTCACTCACCATCATATATACACTCACTCACCCATTTCATGTTGTGTTGTTTTGCTCTGATCTCTGATGCATCTAGTCCTTTCATCCTTTTTCTCACATTCTCCTCTCTCGTAATGATCTTAGTAGTCCCATACCCCCAGAGTTAGGAAAGCTCACTAACCTTATAGACCTTGCGCCGGAGCTCAAAGTATTCAAGAGCCTAGATTATTTTTCTGCTTTTAGAAACTGCCTAACTAGAAGAATTCCCACTAAGATTGGAGCTTGCAAAAGCCTCTGATCCCTGTACTTACCTCAAAACAACTTGACTGGCACTATACCAAGCACCTTGGTCACATTGATCTCATTGCAAGAGCTAGATCTAGGGGAAAATGCACTTAGTAAGCCCTTGCCACACACCAAAGCTAGGCTCAATAACCTCACTTGGCTGTCTTTGCAACTCAACAACCTTGATGGTGGTATTACATCCCAAATCACAGCAGCTGTCTAAGTTAAGGACCTTAATCTAGGTCATAAGGATACCTGAAGGCATCACCAACTGTAAGGCTCTAATACTTGTCTACCTCAGTCAAAATCTTCTTACTGGAACTGTATCTTCATAGAGAAGATTTTGGCTGGTGACATCTTGCTAGTCTTTTGTTTGATGGAGGACAATGCGGCGGACCTCTACATGAAGCCTCTACCTCAATAGATGCTCCATCAGCACTCCATCTCACTAGAATTAGCTCCACATCCACCAGGAGCTGAGAGGGGGTGTTAGAAGTCATCTCCTGTCTGTACATATTACTCAGTAGGGAGTGAGGGACATTGTTGTGGGTGTGCCCGCTCGTGTAGGAGTTTCTCCATTTTTTCCTCATTGTCCATTTTTCCTAGTTTTTCTCCATGTGGGGGTGTTGTAGTCTTTTCCTTGGTTGGCTATAGTAGCTTGCTAGCTAGGAGGGCCTGTTTTTTTGCTGACCAACCATAACTAGTCAATATCATGTGCACACCCAATTGGTGTATAGGTGACATGGCATTCTAGGCATTTAAGCATTAATCCAACATTACACAAGCAGTTAAATCAATGTTAACAAGCTTACATCACAATAGTTATAGTGTGTGCAGCATTGTAAGGGGCTATTGCAACACCTATAGCTCCTACACTGTGAGGTCCCTATCCCCACCGCACAAAGAATTCAGGGGTGCTAGTAGCGGAAGTAGCACTTCTTGCGCGGGGCAAGGTCCCACACTCGGGGCCTCGCCCACCAACGGATATCCGGACAAGAGACTAATCCATCGGTTCTTCCAAAACCGAGCCCAAAAAAACTTCCCTTGCTCGGAAAGCACGGGCGATTCCTCCAGGATAACTTTTCTCCAACGTAGTCAAAAGCCTTAGCTAACTGAACTGATCTAACTGAACCCGTAAGTGCCATAGTCAAATCAGGGAAAAGATTATACTTGGATTATAGAGACCAACACTATTTTCCTCATTGTTGAGAGGCACAGCCGTTGATTCTTTTCCATAGAATAATTTTTGTCCGAGATTTGCTTCATCTATCGAACCAGAACAGAATTGAGTCTCAATTTAGGGATCCATCAGTCCAGCCTACTAACCCCATCCAGTCCCATGGGTTCCCAGGCCCCCTAGCCGGATATTCATGCAAACTTAAAACTAGTCACACCACTTATACACCCAATATGAAATTGCGTTTTTCACAGATTCAACAGTCTTTAAAACAATCATTTAATGAAACCATAGTGTCACTGATCATAATCCTCTAATTATCCAGTTGAATCCTTATTTCCAAACATTCCTTCATCGGTGTACCTATGGCTTCATTGGCAACCAGAACGCTCACCCCCTGTCCACTCAGGGGCCTTTTTGATAGTTCCTAGCTCATAGTAACCGGCAAGTATTCACTTTAATAAAAATGGAGTCTCCGTTGAAGATCAGCAAGATCAACCAACAGATCCATATAAAAGAGCCATGGACTCATCCGTTGAGGACCAGCAATGTCAATCAACCAGATCCATGCCCGAATTTAGAAAACAACTCTTACTCCTTGTTCCAATATCTTCCCCGATGTACGTGTGGGTATCTTCAGTGACCCAGAGCCCGAGCACCGTATGGTCAGCACCCTCTAGGATCCTTCTTCACAGGTCACCTAGCGCTTCACTCATAGGCCGCTTCCTTGGTCCCTCATCCACTACTGTACTGGAAGCTCACCATTTAAATCAAACCGAGGCTGGTCAAGACCTCGAGCCGAGACCTTGCTACAGGAGACGTCCTCCGTTGACTCTTCGTGCAGTTGCAACTTTAACAGATAGGTCTCCACGACCTCATTCACAAGACGGTCAAAATGCTTCCCCAGCATTCTTGACATAAAACAGATTTCACATACAAATACAGTTCCAACAATATTTCCATCTTTTCTCATCACTCCACATCCTTTCACATTAGTCTCCATCTTTTCTCATCTTCCCACAATTTTTTTCTTCATCGATCCCTATCACATCACATCATTCCCACACCAAATCACATCCAATCGCATCATCCACACATCAATCCACATCATCCATACATCCATCCACATCAATCTCTATTATCCGCACATCCATCCACATCTTCCATACATCCCTTCACGTCAATCCACATTATCCACACATCAACCATCTACAATACATTCGGCATCTCTGTCTCTCCTCCACTTTCAGCGATGGTTGTATTAACAAGGACCTTAGCAGCATAGCCTCCTTGAAAGGTTGCAAAAATAGTCGACTTGCTAATGAGGATAAATTTTTCTGCATTCTTAGAGACACTAGACAAGCACAAGACCTTAGATAAGGCCTTGAGAGCAAAAAGTTGTAATCCTCCCATAGAGCTAAAACATTGTGGACAACCACAATGTCTTTAGTTGGAATACGGCCCATGTAAGGGGCCAATGCTAAATTAGTTCCAAAGGGATCCCTTGTGCTGCCCTTATTATGATGTGCTCAAGCATCCAACTCCATGACATGCTGCATTCAAACCACATTTTAGTAATTAATCATGCCATGAACAGGACTAAAAAACTAGGGATTATTAACTTCCAAGTGTAGTTCATCAGATGCTATCACATCTGGCTGCTCAATGTTGATTGATGACTTGTTCTCCTCCAATTGTTGAGGAGGCGAATGCACCAAGCTGACTTGGGGAAAGCTGGCTTGTACTTCTTTGAATTCCTCCTCAGCCACCTGACCCTGCTTAGCTTCTTATATTTTCCCTTGAACAAATTGGACACTCTCTAATATCGTATCATCAATTGGTACAAGTTGCTCCATCATGTATTGAGAGGATCTTCTGTCAAGTGGACAATCTAGCTCGATGGCAAGGAGAGACAAGCACTCATCTTGCTTTAATTTAAACATTTTTTCTAAGTCCTGCAAGAAGAGAAACTCCTCGCCATCTACTGCTACGGAGCTAAGCGTACTTAGTGCTAACTCGGGCATATCTGATGCTGCCCCCACTATCTCATCGGCCTCATCTACTCCATAGCCGCCATTACTAAATGACCCTTCTCCACTAGCCCGTGAGGTGGTACCTTTAGCTTTTTCTACCTCTTCGTGTTGTTGAAGAAGAACCAAGGCCAAAGCTTGCTCCACCACTTGATTAAGGAGATTGGGCTTTGGATCTACATCCTTGCCCCCTTAACTAAATCGGCCAATGAAACGTCACCAACCTCAACCTCATTACTGAGACTCTTGTTCATCCAACATGAGAATGAATGTTGAGATCCATAATTGGTGGCCACTCTTGCTTCAAACAAGAGTAGAACCCTCAATCCCTCAAGCCAAAGGAGAGCTTACAAGCTCTATGTAAGTTAATTTTCTTATTTTAAATCTATGGTTTTCTTGATTTTCATGTTTTTACAATTGATTCAAATGCTATGCCTTTGAGGAAAAGGCCAACCCCCTTCTCTTCTTTACATTCCAGCCTTTCTTAATCCTAGAAAGATTCACTAAGGAATGATAAAAAATGAGAAATGGTCAGCCATACAAAGGAGGTTATGGTAAAATTTTCCAGAATTTTGTGGAAAAGAAAGTTTGTTTCTATGTTATTCCAAAAGAGTAATTCCCACCATTTTTGCATCTAAAAGAAATATTCTAATTACTCCATGTACATATTCACCTATGAATATACATGGATATCACTGACATTAATTATTAAATTTGATTTTTATGCATAGAAAGATGCATAAAGGAATTATTTTTATTTCAAAAGTGTTATTCTCATTAAATTTGATTTTTATGCATAGAAAGCTGCATAAAGGATTTTTTTTATTTCAAAAGTGTTATTCTCATTAAAATTGATTTTTATGCATAGAAAGATGCATAAAGGAATTATTTTTATTTCAAAAGTATTATTCTCATTAAATTTAATTTTTATGCATAGAAAGATGCATAAAGGATTTATTTTTATTTCAAAAGTGTTATTCTCATTAAATTTGATTTTTATGCATAGAAAGATGCATAAAGGAACTATTTTCATTTCAAAAGTGTTATTCTCATTAAAATTGATTTTTATGCATAGAAAGATGCATAAAGGATTTATTTTTATTTCAAAAGTGTTATTCTCATTAAATTTGATTTTTATGCATAGAAAGATGCATAAAGGATTTATTTTTATTTCAAAAGTGTTATTCTCATTAAATTTGATTTTTATGCATAGAAAGATGCATAAAGGATTTACTTTTATTTCAAAAAGTGTTATTCTCATTAAATTTGATTTTTATGCATAGAAAGATGCATAAAGGAATTTTTTTATTACAAAAGTGTTATTCTCATTAAAATTGATTTTTATGCATAGAAAGATGCATAAAGGAAATTCTTTTATTATAAAAGCGTTATTCTTATAAAAATTGATTTTTATGCATAAAGAAATTCTTTTTATTTTAAAAGTGTTATTCCTATTAAATTTGATTTTATGCATAAAAAGACGCATAAAAGGATTTTTTATAAAAGTGTTATTTCCACTGAAGTTGATTTTATGCATAAATAGATGCATAAAAGGATTTTTATAAAAGTGTTATTTCCACTGAAGTTGATTTTATGCATAAACAGATGCCAATAAAGAATTTTTATATCAAAATTAGAATTCTCTTAAATTCTATGTTTAAATTCTATGAGTATTTGATAAATGAATAATTAAATACTCTAAGAGAGAAATTTCTATCGTTTTATATTCACACGGATTGTAAAAAGAGAATTCAAGAAATCTATCGAGATCAAAATATTCAGATAAATGATTAATCTATTCCTCATTGGAATTCGTAACTAATTTAGAAATCAGTTAAGTGAATATTCAAAGAACGAAATTCAGTAAAATAGTAACTGAATTATCAAACCTTTTCGAGAAAGATAGTTCAGGAAAAATCTTCTCTGACTCGAACCTTGAATCAGATTATGACCAAGACCAAACAATTTCGTCAGTTTCGAGAAAAGAAAAGGAGTGACTAGTTTAGAAAAATACACTCAAAACTCCTGCCAAATCTGAAACTAAGTTTGAGACCCTTCGAATTGATCTGTGGATCAAGGTTATAGAATTTGAGGAATTTTGGTATGAAATTCAGAATTTCAATCAAGAAGTTTTGGGGATACTAACTCAAGAAATACTCCTTGTATTCAAATGAAAATCAAACTGAAAACTTGCATAGAAATGGGATGTGATGTGAATAGATGTGATGTGAATTAGATAGATGTGAATGAATGGATGGATGTGAATGTGTATGTGAAGAATGGATGTGAAGGTGTATGTGAAGAATGTTAAAATTACAGCAATGTGATGAGCTATGGTGGATCAAATGCTAGAATCAACATCATTAACAAAGAGATTAGATGATAGATGTGATTAGTGAGTAATTAACTAATAGCTTAATGTAGGCATGGATAATAAAAAAACTAGCAAATTCTCATTAGGCCAATGCCTCAATTTATAGTGTTTACATCCAAGCATCTAATCCCACTGATTTCTCCTTGATTCACTCCACCTCTTTTGCTTGATTCTCTCCACCTCTCCCAGAATATCTCCACACTTCCTAAATCTTCTCATGCTACCCTTTATTCTCTCCCAGTAGATTCTTCTCACCTTTTCACAGGTTCTCTCACATTTATAGATTCTCTTTTACAGCCTCTAGCCAAGGGCTTGTTCCCGCATACACCCTATTCACTTGTATATTTCAACACCTCCCCTTAAGTGAATACTCCTAGCACACCTGGACCCTGTACCAAGTTTCCCTCTTACTTGATAGTCTGCGACTAGTGCCTAGCACACCTTCCCTCAAGTGAACAATCTTAGCACACATGGACCCTATACCAAGTTTCTCTCTTACTTGATAGTCCGCGACCAATGCCTTAAGTCCCTAAACTCATAGTCCTTGACACACTCTCTCTCTATGTGTCCAAGGCTACTATAAGTTCTCGTGACCTTGACTAAAGTGCTCACACATACATCTACCACGTGGCCTACATCATTGGTGGCTCAGAGGTGGTTTTACTTTGTTGGGGCAGGTTACATTGGGTTGTGGGGTCTCTCTCTCTATCTCTCTCTCAGAGATTTTCACATGGCTCCTGACTCTTTGGAGCCTCACATCTTCTCTTGTCTTCAGTCTTCTTGTCGTGGCAGCTTCTGACTCTTTGGAGCCTCACATGGCTCCTGACTCTTTGGAGCCTCACATCTTCTCTTGTCTTCAGTCTTCTTGTCGTGGCAGCTTCTCTTCACGCGTCCATGTCTTCCTCTTCTTCCAGTCTTCTTGTTGTGCTAAATTCTCTTCTCGTATCCATATCTTCCTTCAATGCTTTCTTTAGCTTTTCTTCTTGGTGTGGATCCTCCTCTTGGAAAGAGATGCTCTTCTTCTTTCATGGCTTGGGCGAGCTTGTCTGTTAGTTCTTCTTGCTCCATGTGAGCAACATGTTTAAATGTTTTGTTGACAGTTCTTTTGGGCTTTTGATATTTATCTTGTATCATTATGCAATGCAAACCCAAATCTATGTGGGAGGTCTTACCTCTTGCCTTATTCTGGACAAGGGCAGTGTCTGATCCCGTTTTTACACTGATGTAATGTGCCCAATACATAATGCATATAGCATTCATTCTTATGCACATTCCCAAATGCGACTGTGGCTATGAATTATCTGATCTGAGGCCTTAGACTTCAAATGAGCTCAAATCCTTTCAAGGCCATCAATAGCAATTAGTCTAGTAGAGGATTAAGCTAAGAAACATAAGATTTGACCAAACATTGAATGCTTAATCTCTGTTTTACCAAAGTCACCTGTAGATTTGATGAAGAGCTTGGATCTCACTGTAGACTTGATCAAATCAAATTCTGACTTCACCAGCTTGTAGAGCATGCTTGAAAACCCTCAAGGCTAAGAGGAATTAGACCCATTTGATTGGATGAAGTAGAGATCTTATTTTCCACTCAAAAAAACAGGCGCCAGTGAATCTGTAAATTTTTGGAGTTCTAGGCGACAGTTTGCGCTTCTGATTAGATTGGCTGGAGCACCATTGAAGTGGCTATATATGGCTAGAAGGGTTTGGGCTAATTTGATGTGTGCAAGAAGAGGGAGCTCCTCCACTGGCTGGGGGTGCAGAGGTTAGTTGAAAAAGAGGGAAAAATATTAATTAGCTACTAATCCTAATTAGCAAAGTGATTAGCAAGATAATGGGCTCACAAATTGATGGATTCTAGGCTTGGCTCTAATACCATGTTAAAATTACAGCAATGTGATGAGCTATGGTGGAGCTAGAATCAACATCATTAACAAAGAGATTAGATCATAATTAAGATGTGATTAGTGAGTAGTTAACTAATAGCTTAATGTAGGCATGGATAATCAAAAACCAGCAAATTCTCATTAGGCCAATGCCTCAATTTATAGTGTTTACATCCAAGCATCCAAGCATCTTATCCCACTGATTTCTCCTCAATTTATAGTGTTTACATCCAAGCATCTTATCCCACTGATTTCTCCTTGATTCACTCCACCTCTTTTGCTTGATTCTCTCCACCTCTCCCAGACTATTGAAGAATATCATCAGGCATTTGCTGTTCTCCTCAAGTACTCACCACCACTAGACAAAGAGCAACTCATGGCCAGGTTCATTCAGGCAATGAACGAACTTTTAGACACCCTGGTCAAGAATACCAAGCCAGTTTCCATGGTTGAAGCTGTAAGCATGGCGAAGGACTTCACCAAAGCCTTCATCGTTAAAGTCCTGCCAAAGCCATCTCCCTCATCCTTCAAGAGATTCCAAATACCGAGAAGTTCTTCCAACCTTCCACCTCCAAAGAGACACCAAGGTCCCAACCAAAATTTGGAGAAAGGAAGTTTCAGGAATGAAGGAAGGCCTTTTCCTCAAAGTTCCTTCTCAGGAACTCTGGCTCTTTCAAAAATGTAGAGGGAAGAACTTCGAAGTGAGAACATGTGTTTTGGTTGTGAGGTATTTGGGCACACCAGCTCAAGCATTGCCCACCTCCTTCTGTGGGCCAAGGAAGCCAGGGTCCTAGAGTTTAGAGACAGACTCCTTCGTATCAGTCCAATCAAGGTCCCCCGTGCCAAAATCAAGGTAACCCCATAAGAGTGCTAGCTCAACCTGCAGCCTCCATGCAAAGCAGTCTTTGAACTCCCTCCTAGAATTGGAGAAACCAAAGAGAGTTCCACTTCAGGCTGCAGCAGCTAGAGCCGTCACTATACCTGAGGAAGTGGAGGAAGAAAAAGGACAGATCTATGCTGCAATTGAGCATCAATTGAGCATCAGGGAAAGAATCATCCAGTAGAGTACCAAGGTAAGCAATTGAAGCTTTTGATTGATTCAGGTAGTACTCATTCTTTTATTTCCCCAATTGGTGTCGCAATGGTTTCTCCATGCCACCTTGGCTGTTTCCACTATCTTCAGCCTCGTGAGAGCCATTTTGCTCCTCTTGTTTTTTGTAACTGGTGACATCAAAATATTCCTCCATGGCTTCGACCCACTTTTCCACAACCTCGCCCCAAGTTCTCAGCTTCACCCTTGAAGGGACCTAGCTGAGTTCTGTGAAGGGCCTTGCGAATGTTGGGGTCAAGATCTTCCTCAATCAGTGAGAGGATCAAGCTGTTGGCCACGGTTCACTCGCCTCATGATTTTGCCAAAATTGATACATTATTAAATTTTTATTTTGATTTCGTCTCAACAAGATCCTAAGACTTAAGAGGTTTGAAAAATAATTGCTTAAACAAGATAAAGGATCTTATTGGAGATCTATGACATATATTGGAGTAATAGATCTTGCTTCTTCAATTCGTCATATAATAACTAATCATTTATATAATAGGTAATTTTTCCACAAAACATTTCTTTATTTATATAAAGGTTGCAATATGTACATAGAGTATCTCGACTTTAGAAGTCAAAACCTCCTCGGGAAATGCATAAGATGGTGATACTCATGGGATACAGATATGCCTCGATACAAATGTTTCCTCAATGCCAAAGGAGCAGTACTATCTTACTCTTTGGATTAAAGCGGCTAAGAAGTCTATAGATGTGGTAGGAAAGTCTGATATCTCAAGGCATAGGGTGATATAGAATAACACCATGAATCACTTTTAGCCTCATCAGAATCATGGCCAACGAGTAATTTTCCCTCAACATCACGCACTGGTCGATCGCAAGAGGCGTGGACATACTTCCCTGCAAACCACTTGTGTTGCCGTCTCTCCGCTGGGTCTGGGAAATATAAATCCTTGAAATGGCTTGTGAGTCTGGCTCGGCTCGTTCGTGAAAGATCACTGTCCCCTCCGCGCAACGAATTCAGGGGTGCTAGCAGCGGAAGTAGCACTTCTTGTGCGGGACAGGGTCCCTCACTCAGGGCCTCGCCCAACGGATATCCGGACAAGAGACTAATCCCTTGATTCTTCCAAAACCGAACCCGGAACAACTTCCCTCGCCCCCAAAAAGCACGGGCGATTCCTCCAGGATATTTTTACTCTAACATAGTCAAGAGCCTTAACTAACTGAACTGATCTGATCGAACCCGTACGTATCATAGTCAGATCAAGGAAAAGACTTGCACTTGGATCATAGAGACCAACACTTTTTTCCTCATTGAGAGGCATAGCCATCGTTGATTCTTTTCCATAGAACAATTTTTATCCGGGATTTACTTCATCTATCGTACCATAACAGAATTGAGTCTCATTTTAGGGATCCATCAGTCCAGCCTAACCCCATCCACCAGTCCCGTGGGTTAGCCAACCACTGTAGTGATGGGATCCATTTAAGAATTTGGTTAGGTTTTGTCCCTGGTACAAGGAAAAAGAGTTCCCAGGCCCCCTAGCCGGATATTCATGCAAACTTAAAGCTAGTCACACCACTTACACACCCAATATGAAATTACCTTTTTCACAGATTTAGTTGTCTTTAAAATAATCTTTTAATGAAACTATAGTATCATTGATCATAATCTTCCAAAATATCCGGTTGAATCCTAATTTCTATTTTTCCTTCATCGGTGTACTTATGGCATTATTGGCAACTAGAACGCTAACCACCTGTCCACTTAGGGGCCTTTTCAATAGTTTCTAGCTCATAGTACCCGGTAATATATTCACTTATAAAAATCAAAATGGAATCTCTGTCGAAGATCAGCAAGATCAACCAACAGATCCATATAAAAGAGCCATGGACTCATCTGTTAAGGACCAGCAAGGTCAATCAACCAAATCCATGCCCGAATTTAGAAAACAACTCTTACTCCTTGTTCCAATATCTTCCACGACGTACGTGTGGGTATCTTCGGCGACTTAGAGCCCGAGCACCGTATGGTCAGCACCCTCTAGGAGCCTTTGCAAGTCACCTAGCGCTTCACTCATAGGTCGCTTCCTTAGTCCCTTATCCACCTTACTGGAAGCTCACCAATTTAAATCGAACCGAGGCTGGTCAAGACCTCTTCCGACCTTGCTACGCAAGACATCCTCCGTTGACTCTCCGTCAGCTGTTGCAACTTTATCACATAGGTCTCCACCCACGACCTCATTCACAAGACGGTCAAAATGCTTCCCCAACATTTTTGATATAAAACAATCATTTAAAAATAGGTCATAAATACAGTTTCTATAATGAACTCTCGTCTTTCCACATTGTTCCACATCAATCCTCATTTATTTCATATGTATTCCCATTCTCATCACATCATTTTTCATCTCATCACATCTTTTCTCATTTATCCGCATCAAATCTCATCCACTCGCATCTACCCATATCCACATCTCAGCACATCATATTCATGTACATCACATATCACATCTATCCCAATTTACATCACATCTCATTCACTCACATCCCGATTCACATGGCATCACATCTTATTCATTTACATCCTGATTCACATCACATCACATCTAATCACGTCCATCACATTCATTTACATCACCTCCATTTACATCCATCACATCACATTCATTCATATCCATCACATTCATTCATTCATATCCATCATTCATTCATATCCAGCACATTCATTCTCATAACCATCCCATCACATGCATCTATCCACATTATATCACATCACTTCTATCCACATCATATCTCATTCATACACATCTCATCTCATTCATCCACATCCATCCAATCGTTCACATGTACGACTACTCACATCTATCCATACATTCATATATATCACTTCACATCCACATAGATTCATGTCACATCACATTCTTTCACATACACATCCACATCCATTCTTTCACATACATCCACATCCATTCTTTCACATACTCATCCACATCCATTCTTCACATACACATGCACATCCATTCTTCACATACACATTCTCATCCATTCTTCACATACACATCCATTATCCATTCTTCACATACACATTCACATCCATTCTTCACATACACATCCAGATCCATTCTTCACATACACATTCACATCCATATCCATTCTTCACATACACATTCACATCCATTCTTCACATACACATCCATATCCATTCTTCACATACACATTCACATTCACATCCATTCTTCACATAGTACACATCCACATCCATTCTTCACATACACATTCACATCCATTCTTCACATACACATCCACATCCACTTCAAATACACATTTACATCCATTCTTCACATACACATTCACATCCATTTCTATGCAAGTTTTCAGTTTGATTTTCTTTTGTATACAAGGAGTATTTCTTGAATCACTATACTCGAAACTTCTTGATCGGAGTTCTGAATTTCATACCAGAATTCCTCGAATTCTATAACCTTGATCCACATATCAATTCGAAGGGTCTCAACTTAGTTTCAGATTTGGTGGGAGTTTTGAGTGTATTTTTCTAAACTGGTCACACCTTCTTTGCTCAAAACCTTCTTTGCTCAAAACCTTTTCTAAACTGGTCACACCTTTGCTCAAAACCGACGAAAGAGTTTAGTCTTGGTCATAGTCTGATTCAAGGTTTGAGTCGAATAAGATTTTTCCTGATCTATCTTTCTCGAAAAGGTTTGATAACTCAGTTACTATTTTACTGAATGTCTTTCTTTGAATATTCACTTAACTGATTTCTAAATTAGGTATGAATTCCAATGACGAATAGATTAATCATTTATTTGAATACTTCGATCTCGATAGATTTTCTAAATTCTCTTTTTATAATCTGTGTGAATATAAAACGATAGAAATTTCTCTCTTAGAGTACTTAATTATTGATTTATCAAATACTCATAGAATTTAAGAGAATTCTAATTTTGATATAAAAATTCTTTATGCATCTATTCATGCATAAAAATCAACTTTAGTGGGAATAACTCTATGCATAAAATCAATTTTAATAGGAATAACACTTTTAAAATAAAAAGAATTTCTTTATGCATCTATTTATGCATAAAAATCAATTTTTATAAAAATAACGCTTTTATAATAAAAAATTCCTTTATGCATCTTTCTATGCATGAAAATTAAATTTAATAAGAATAAATTTTTTGTAATGAAAAAAAATTCCTTTATGCATCTTTCTATGCATAAAAATTAAATTTAATAAGAATAATACTTTTGTAATAAAAAACATTTCTTTATGCATCTTTCTATGCATAAAAATCAAATTTAATGAGAATAACACTTTTGTAATAAAAAAATTTCCTTTATGTATCTTTCTATGCATAAAAATCAATTTTAATAAGAATAACACTTTTGTAATTGAAAAAATTCCTTTATGCATCTTTCTATCCATAAAAATCAAATTTAATGAAAATAACACTTTTGTACTTAAAAGAATTCCTTTATGCATCTTTCTATGCATAAAAATCAAATTTAATGAGAATAACACTTTTGTAAAAAAAAATCCTTTATGCATCTTTCTATGCATAAAAATCAAATTTAATGAGAATAACACTTTTGTAATAAAAAAAATCCTTTATGCATCTTTCTATGCATAAAAATCTAATTTAATGAGAATAACGCTTTTGTAATTTAAAAAATTCCTTTATGCATCTTTCTATAGAGATGAAAATACTTCATTTTACTGATTAAAAATTGGGGGTAATGATTAGAAAAAGGCACCTACTTCATGAGGGGAGATCCCCACATTGAGGTGTCAAATTCGGTTTTTTAATTCTTTTCTTTGGTCCTTAGTCCACTCTTCATCTTATGTGAGCATTTACTCATTTTTAGGCGGTTTTTCTTTTATTCTTCAATTTATCCCCTCCCTACATTTGGATTAATCTTATTGGTCCATAGGAACCTTAATTGGACCATAATCTAAAAATTTTTGAAAATCTGGACCCTTAGGCTAAGGTCCTTTTATACCTATTTTTAATTAATTCCAATTGCACATTGGAAAGTTCTTTTTGAATTTTTGTTTCAAGGGAAATCATTTTAGACACTAGGAGGATTTTTATATCCAAAAATATCTCAATTTTGAATTACCTCCCTCTAGATATTTTCTCTCTCCAGGCCAAAATACGGTAAAATAGGATCTTTCTTTTAATTTAGAGAGGGGAATAATTATAAGATCAGAAGGGGAGGTTCTTACACCTACATACCACATCCTACCCCACTTAAAAAATGCGAGATGTCCTCATCTCGACAACTCTTTCCTTTAAGATCCAATTGATTCTGCTGTTCCTTATAGTCTGGTGAACCCAACAGAATCCTAGGATAAAGATCCCTTATATAAAACTACTCATCATCAGATTACAATTCTTTCACATCATATCATTCATATCCTTAACACAATAATGGTCCATTAGACCAAAATTTCCATGTGAACATTCCTCCATGGGAATTTCAATTATACAGGTTTTTAATTTGTCATCCCTTAACTTGATCCACTGGGTCAAGTGTTAACAGTAGCAATCTGTCAGCACAATCCACTAATCTCATAGTGATTTGCTGAAGTCATTATCATCATTCCAGTTACGAACATCATCACAGGGACTCGTCCCATTCATCCTCATTGTGGTTTTGCTCAGCTTATTGCTTTTCAACCAAAATTCAGGAATCATCATTTTTTCAATCAGAATCCAATTCAACTCATCAGTTCTCAACCAGAATTTTAAAATCATATCACCCACATTCGAATTCATCATCTGGATAGCATTTTTACTTATAATTTCAAGGTCTTAGATTTACTCGTATATACTGCTAGTAAAGAGCTGCAGTTATACTCTCAATACTTATATATGGGTAGTCACAGTCCTTGGAATTTAAGGTAAATTCCATCATGTCTAGGTCTCAAGCAAGTCAGGGATTCTATGCAATTGCGGTACTTCCATCTAAAGACCCAATTACTAAACTATGAATTTCAGTCTCAATATCAATTTGTATGAATTTCATCACATTTCTAACTTTTTACTGTTACTTCATAAATTTTTGACATTTTTGGCTTCTCGATTGATTCACTTTAGCCAATTCGCTCTAATACCAGCTGAAAGATCCCTGTCCCCTCCGCGCAATGAATTCAGGGGTGCTAGCAGTAGAAGTTGCACTTCTTGTGCAGGGCAGGGTCCCTCACTCGGGGCCTCGCCCACGAATATTCGGACAAGAGACTAATCCCTCGGTTCTTCCAAAACCAAACCTGAAAAAACTTCCCTCGCGCAAAAAGCATGGGCGATTCCTCCAGGATATTTTTGCTCTAACATAGTCAAGAGCCTTAACTAACTGAACTGATCTGACCGAACCCGTAAGTATCATAGTCAGATCAAGGAAAAGACTTGCACTTGGATCATAGAGACCAACGCTTTTTTCCTCATTGAGAGGCACAGCCATTGATTCTTTTCCATAGAACAATTTTTATCTGGGATTTACTTCATCTATCGTACCATAACAGAATTGAGTCTCATTTTAGGGATCCATCAGTCCAGCCTAACCCCATCTAGTCCCGTGGGTTACTGCCCAACCACTGTAGTGATGGGATCCATTTAAGAATTCGGTTAGGTTTTGTCCCGGGTACTAGGGAAAAGAGTTCCCAGTCCCCTAGTCGGATATTCATGCAAACTTAAAACTAGTCACACCACTTACACACCTAATATGAAATTGCCTTTTTCACAGATTCAGCTGTCTTTACAACAATCTAATGAAACTATAGTATCATTGATCATAATCTTCCAAAATATCCAGTTGAATCCTAATTTCTAATTTTTCCTTCATCGATGTACTTATGGCATCATTGGCAACCGGAACGCTCACCACCTGAGGGGCCTTTTCAATAGTTCCTAGCTCATAGTACCCGGCAATATATTCACTTATAAAAATCAAAATGGAATCTCCATCGAAGATCAGCAAGATCAACCAACAGATCCATATAAAAGAGCCATGGACTCATCCGTTGGACCAACAAGGTCAGTCAACCAAATCCATGCCCGAATTCAGAAAACAACTCTTGCTCCTTGTTCCAATATCTTCCACGATGTATGTGTGGGTATCTTCGGCAACTCACAGTCCGAGCACCGTATGGTCAGCACCCTTTAGGATCCTTCACAAGTCACCTAGCGCTTCACTCATAGGCCGCTCCCTTAGTCCCTCATCCATCGTACCGGAAGCTCACCATTTAAATCGAATCGAGGCTAGTTAAGACCTCTGCCGACCTTGCTATGCGGGACGTCCTCCTCCATTGACTCTCCTGTCAGCTGTTGCAACTTTATGGTCTCCATGACCTCATTCACAATACGGTCAAAATGCTTCCCCAGCAATTTCGATATAAAATAGTCATTTAAAAACAGGTCATAAATAGAGTTTCTATAAACGAACTCTCGTCTTTCCATATTGTTCCACATCAATCCTCATTTATTTCATATGTATTCCCATTCTCATCACATCTTTTCTCATTTATCCGCATCAGATCTCATCCACTCGCATCAGATCTCATCCACTCGCATCTACCCATATCCACATCTCAGCACATCATATTAATTTACATCACATATCACATCTATTCTAATTTACATCACATCTCATTCACTCACATCCCGATTCACATGACATCACATCTTATTCATTCACATCCCGATTCACATCACATCACATCTAATCACGTCCATCACATTCATTTACATGACATCCATTTACATCCATCACATCATATTCATTCATATCCATCACATTCATTCATTCATATCCACCACATTCATTCTCATAACCATCCCATCACATGCATTCTATCCACTTTATATCACATCACTTCTATCCACATCATATCTCATTCATACGCATCTCATCTCATTCATCCACATCCATCCAATCGTTCACATATACGACTGTTCACATCTATCCATACATTCATATCTGTCACTTCACATCCACATATATTCATGTCACATCACATTCTTTCACATACACATCCACATCCATTCTTTCACATACATCCACATCCATTCTTTCACATACTCATCCACATACATTCTTCACATACACATTCACATCCATTCTTCACATACACATTCTCATCCATTCTTCACATTCACATCCATTCTTCACATACACATCCATATCCATTCTTCACATTCTCATCCATTCTTCACATTCACATCCATTCTTCACATACACATCCATATCCATTCTTCACATACACATCCATATCCATTCTTCACATACACATTCACATCCATTCTTCACATACACATTCTCATCCATTCTTCACATTCACATCCATTCTTCACATACACATCCATATCCATTCTTCACATACACATTCACATCCATTCTTCACATACACATTTACATCCATTCTTCACATACACATCCATATCCATTCTTCATATACACATCCATATCCATTCTTCACATACACATTCACATATACATCCATATCCATTCTTCACATACACATTCACATCCATTCTTCACATACACATCCAGATCCATTCTTCACATACACATTCACATCCATTCTTCATATACACATCTATATCCATTCTTCACATACACATTCACATCCATTCTTCACATACACATCCACATCCATTCTTCACATACACATCCACATCCATTCTTCACATACTTATTCACATCCATTTCTATGCAAGTTTTCAGTTTGATTTTCTTTTGAATACAAGGAGTATTTCTTGAATCAGTATCCCTCCCAAAACTTCTTGATCGGAGTTCTGAATTTCATACCAGAATTCCTCGAATTCTATAACCTTGATCCACGGATCAATTCAAAGGGTCTCAACTTAGTTTCAAATTTGGCGGGAGTTTTGAGTGTATTTTTCTAAACTAGTCACACCTTCTTTCCTCAAAACTGAGGAAAGAGTTTGGTCTTGGTCATAGTCTAATTCAAGGTTTGAGTCAGATAAGATTTTTCTCGATCTATCTTTCTTGAAATGGTTTAATAATTCAGTTACTATTTTACTGAATTTTTTTCTTTGAATATTCACTTAACTGATTTCTAAATTAGTTACAAATTCCAATGAGGAATAGATTAATCATTTATCTGAATATTTCGATCTCGATAGATTTTTTGAATTCTCTTTTTACAATCCGTGTGAATATAAAACGATAGAAATTTCTCTCTTAGAGTATTTAATTATTCATTTATCAAATACTCATAGAATTTAAGAGAATTCTAATTTTGATATAAAATTTCTTTATGCATCTATTTATGCATAAAAATCAACTTCAGTGAGAATAACTCTTTTATAAAAAAAATTCCTTTTATGCATAAAATCAATTTTAATAGGAATAACACTTTTAAAATAAAAAGAATTTCTTTATGCATCTATTTATGCATAAAAATCAATTTTTATAAAAAATATCCCTTTTATAATAAAAAATCCTTTATGCATCTTTCTATGCACAAAAATTAAATTTAATAAGAATAACTTTTTTTATAATTAAAAAAATTTCCTTTCTGCATCTTTCTATGCATAAAAATCAAATTTAATAAGAATAACACTTTTACCATAAAAAAATCCCTTATGCATCTTTTTATGCATAGAAATCAAATTTAATGAGAATAACACTTTTGTAATACTTTATGCATCTTTCTATGCATAAAAATCAATTTTAATGAGAATAACACTTTTGTAATAAAAAGAATTCCTTTATGCATCTTTCTAGGCATACAAATCAAATTCAATGAGAATAACACTTTTGTAATAAAAAAATTCCTTTATGCATCTTTCTATGCATAAAAATCAAATTAAATGAGAATAACATTTTTATAATTAAAAAAAATTTCTTTATGTATCTTTTTATGCATAAAAATCAAATTTAATGAGAATAAATTTTTTGTAATAAAAAAAATTCCTTTATGTATTTTTCTATGCATAAAAATCAAATTTAATGAGAATAACACTTTTGTAATAAAAAAAATTCTTTTATGCATCTTTTTATGCATAAAAATTAAATTTCATGAGAATAACACTTTTGTAATTAAAAAAAATTCCTTTATGCATCTTTCTATGCATAAAAATTAAATTTAATAATTAATATCAGTGATATCCATGCATATTCATAGGTGAATATCTACATGGAGTAATTAGAATATTTCTTTTAGATGCAAAAATGGTGGGAATTACTCTTTTGGAATAACATAAAAATAAACTTTCTTTTTTCACAAAATTCTAGAAAATTTTACCATAACCTCCTTTGTATGGCTGACCATTTCTCATTTTATCATTCTTTATTTATTTTAAATTAACCCAAATTAGATTTATAGAACTCTAATCTATATAATTTTCTAAATTCAAGAGAGTAAATAATAAAAAGAGTTTAATTAATCCTTTAGTTAATCTTTCTAGGATTGAGAAAGGTTGGAATGTAAAGAGGAGAAGGGGGTGGCCTTTTTATCAAAGGCATAGCATTTGAATTTAATTCAACATTTGCAAAACATAAAAAATTAAGAAAACCATAGATTCTTCATTAAACAAGTAAGAAAATTAGCTTACAATTGAGCTTGTAAGCTCTCCTTTGACTTGAGGGATTGAGGGTTCTACTCTTGTTTAAAGCAAGAGTGGCCACCAATTCACTTTGGAGAGGACTAGGCCAAAAACAATTGAATTATTAAAAAATTCAATGTAGATGGCTCAGGACAGGAGCAGAGTAGCAGTGCATAAACACCATTAAGCTTTTACAAAGGGGGAGGCTTCTATTTATAGGAAAAGTGAGCCTTTAGCCAAGCAAACTGATTTTAGAAATTTTCAGATCAGTTTGGTCAATTTTTGACCATTTTTTGGTCAGTTCAGCTTACTTTTTGGATCTAGTTTTGAAATAGGAGAGAGGAGAGATGAAAATATCTCATTTTATTGATTAAAAATTGGGGGTAATGATGAGAAAAAGGTGCCTACTTCATGAGGGGAGATCCCCACACCGAGGTGTCAAAATTTAGTTTTTTAATTCTTTTCTTTGGTCCTTAGTCCAGTCTTCATCTTATGTGAGCATTTACTCATGTTTTACGTGGGTACCGAGGAAAAGCGTTCCTAGGCCCTCTAGCTGGAGGTTCAAGCAAAATTTAAAAAAGTCATACCACTTACACACCCAATAAATTGATAATGATTCAGCTGGCTTTAAAACAATCTTTCAATGAAATCATAGTATTACTGATCATAATCCTCCAGAATATTGAGTCCATTGTTTTACAAAATATATCATTCGGACTCTCCATTGAAGACCAGCTGGTCAACCAACGAGATCCAATATAAAAATTTAGTTCACACAAGTAACTCTTTTCAGTTTATCCGTATCTCCCTCGACGTACGCATGGGTGTCCTAGTAACCGCGAGCCCATGCATCACCTGGTCAGAACCCTCTAGGATCCTACTTAGGTGTCCTAGCACTTCACTCAGGGACCGCTTCGTCGGTCCTCGCCCATCGTACCGAAAGCGCACCATTTTAACCGTACCGAGGCTGGTCAAGACCTCAGCAGGCTTTGCTGCGAGCGACGTCCCTCGACGACTCCCTGCCAGCTGTTGCAACGAGTCTCTCCTTAGTTAAACACATACCAAATGCTTACTCCAGCATTCTGGCGCAAAACAATCCTTTAAAAGAATAAAGAGGTTCTATCCACAAGTAGAATTCTTGGTTCGAGATTGGTTCCACAAAACCCTTTTCCCTTAATCTAGATTTTCTTAATGAGAATCATTGATCTCTCATCAGGGTAATCTACCCTGATGAGAATCATTGATCTCTCATCAGGGTAATCTACCCATCATTTTGAATTTTCAACTAGATTCTTGGTGATTTTGGTTAAGGAAAAACTACGCTAATGCAACGGTAGTCTATTCTTTGTGTTAAGAATTGGAATTGGTAACGAGGTTTTTGCTTTATTCAGATTCAACTACGCTAACGCAACGGTAGTCTATTCTTTGTGTTAAGAATTGGAATTGGTAACGAGGTTTTTGCTTTATTTAGATTCAAGAGATGGGCAAGTAGTTTACTAGCGCCATTCTCACAGTCGTGGTGGTGTAACCAAAATTATTCGGTTTACTTTTAACTTTGATTCCTAATAAGGATTTTCTTCAGATAAACATATACTGAACTTCTAACCGCCGTAAGGAAAATTCTAACTTTATGAATTTCATTCCATCCTAACCATAATAAATTAAGAAATGATTCTATACGAGAATATCGAGTTTTTATAAAGATACTCTTCTTCCATTAATCCAATTTTGGAAAAATATCAATTTGGTGATTTATCCACACAAAATATCTAAGAATATTCTTTCCACCAATTTAATTATCAACCCTAATTTTCTAGGTGGAATTATGCTGAAAATTTCTCTTTTGTCATCAAAATTAATTTAAAACTTTCTCTACTTAAAATACCATAAAAAATCATCTTTTAATTAAATATAAATATCCATTTTTTTAATATACTTAAAATTCCTCTTTTTGCATTGAAATGATTGTATTTTGAATGCCATGGAAATTTCTATTTTATCATTTAAAAAAATTTAATACATAAATTAAGTTTATAAAAAATTTCTCTTTTTTTAATTAAATAAATATATCCATAATTTTGAATATGCCAACAATTCCTCTTTTTGCATTTGAATGATTGAATTCCAAATGTCATGGGAATTTCTCTTTTACCATTTTAAAAATTCTTATCCATAAATTAAATTTATCAAAAATTCCTCTTTTTTTTAAATTAAATAATTATACATAATTACAAAAAAGTATTCTTTCCTAAGAATGATCGAAATCATTCTTTTTTGCTTTAAATTTCTAAACCTACAATATGATAGGAGTTCCTCTTTTAGTATTATGCATAAAAATAAGATATGTATTTTTTTCAGAAAAATTTACCATAGCCTTGCCTGCTAGTACTGATAATTTTTAAATTTTCTAAAAGAATAAAACATTGTAATGAAAATATGATAGAAGATCTATTTTTAAAGCTTAAATCTAAACTATGAATTTTAATCATAATTTTAACCATTATCATAAACTTAATTATAATTATCCCACTAGATTAAGCTAATTCCATTATTCCTCTTTTCTCAATTTGATAGGATTATCTCTTTCTCATTTAGAATTAATTAAAGTAAGTTTAAACTACTTGTAAATAATCTAAAAGAATTAACCATGATTTTGTTAACACAAAATCATGAAAATACCATTTTTCTTAATCTCTAGCTTATTAAGCCTAGAGTTTGGTTTTGAACTAAGAAATTATCAATGAGAAGCATTCATTTGCTAAAGAATTAGTCATAGAGATGACTTTTCTTTTTGAGAAGAGATATATATAAGAAAGCAGGATAATGATTAATTTTTTTAAATTAAACATTAAGGTTGTTAGGGAAAGCTTGATTTGAATTTAAAACAACCATTTAGAAAACGTCTCAAGCTTAAGAGAAGTCATTTGAGGAGATTAACAAAAAACCATAAAAATTCATTCTTATCTCAAGGATTAGCTTGTTTCTTTTTCTAGAAGTGAAGCCCCCAACCAATCAATTGGTTTAGCAAGAGGAGAAGAGAACTTCCAAAGTTTTTGAAGAGAGAGAGAAGCTCCAAGCTCCCCAAAAGTAGAGAAAAATTAAGGGATAATAGAAAATATGATTATTTTAATGTAATATTTGCATGGTATAGCTCACAGATGAGAATACAAAAGAATGAGGGTCTATTTATAGGTGAGGGAGGCCAGTAACAAAGTCCAACTGGGTTCTAGAATTTTCTAGCTTCAGTTTGACTCAATTTGGACAAGATTTGGACCAGTTTGGCTTCCCTTTTGATCCAGCTTAATCCATGAGAGAGGAGAGATAAAAATATCATAATTTTTTGAATTAAAAAACCTTCCACACATGTGAAAGGGGCACCTACCTCAAAGGTCCCCCCCTCCTTACCAAGGTGTCAAAAATTCATCATTTCTCCAAAATATCTCATTTTTTTTAAGTAATATCTCTTAATTTTTAACTAATAAACCTTGTACTCAGTCAACTCTTCATCTTATGTGAGCATTTACTCATTTTTGGGTATTTTCTTTTATTCTATGGATTTATCTCATCCCAACACTTGGATTAATCCTATTGGCTCATGGGAACCTTAAATGGACCATAATCTAGAAATTTTTCAAAATCTAGATGCTTAGGGTAAAGTCTCTTATATCATTTTTAATTGATTCCTAATGCACATTGGAGAATTTATTCTGAACTTTTGTTTCAGGGAAATATATTTTAGATATTAGGAGAATTTTTATATCCAAAAATATCGCAATATTGAATTACCTCTCTCTAGAATTTTTCTTCTCTCTAGGCAAAAACAAGGAAAAATAATATTTTCTTGCATTTTGAAATAGGGAATGATTACAAGGGATTGAGGTAAAAGCTGATCTATTATTCAGGCTAAAGAGGAATCTTATAGAAGGAGCTATTAGGAGTTAGGGCTATAACAAGATCTCAAGGATTTGTCGAAATGCCGAGCGACAACCGAAAAGGAAACCAGAACAGTGGGTAGGGTAGAAAAAGATCTGGGAATAGATCATCAAATTAGTGCAAAAAGCACACAAGGAATGGTGA
Organism: Cibotium barometz; assembly: GCF_041138505.1. NCBI lineage: Eukaryota > Viridiplantae > Streptophyta > Polypodiopsida > Cyatheales > Cibotiaceae > Cibotium > Cibotium barometz. The sequence continues at coordinate 28,408,824 of NC_141046.1, forward strand.
GGATGATGTAGGAAATCGTGCCCCTGGGAGAGTATCTTGTGGAAAAATTTGGACAGGAAAAGAAGCGATTAGTGCAGGAAAAAAGTCGATGCCAAACCACCAATCGGGGCCAAGTACGTCCCAGAGCAGCAGAAGCATCCGAACAGAAGAAGAAAACGAAGGAAATCTGGAGGGAATCCAGAAAGCAATACTGATGACAAGAGGAAGTAAGGGACATGAAAGAAAGAAGAAAGAAAGAAGGATGTACAAAAGTCAAGACACACCAGTGGATGAGGAGAAAAGCAGCAAGGAATATGACTTGTGGGAGGATCTTAGCAAGATGAAATCAAACATCACGTTAGATCAAATGATGAATTTGGTCCGCAACTATAGGTAAAATCTACTTCAAGCTATAGTGCCGAATGAAAATCTGGTACAGATACCATTGCAGGATATGGAACACCTTGTAGCTCAATGCAAAAATGTGGAGACAGTCCATGACTATGATACGTCAGTTCCAGAAGTAACCATCAGGATTAGAGGTGAGAGAGTGAGATAAGAGTCATTCTGGATGGAGGGTTCAGGGTAAATATAATATTATATAGCTTGGCTAAAAAGCTACATATTACTGATGTGCAGCTTACTCCATTCTAGATTCACACGGCTGACCAGAGAAGGGTCCAACTTGTCGGGATAATCAGGGGAGAACAAATAGAAGTGGCAGGATGTAGCTTCACTGATGTGTTCAATGCCCTTAAGATGACCGAGATAGCAGGTGCATATCCCATGCTCCTAGGAAGTTCGTGTCTCACGAGTGGAAGAATAAAGCATAACTAGGAAACAGACAAGATCACGATTAGAAGGGGCAAAAAGAAAGTCTGAATCTGAGTGGTAGGAAAGGATAGGCTAAACCCAACAAGATGACCAATGCATGTAGAAGGCCTAAACTAATTAGAAGGGGTAGAATATGGTGAAGAAGACCAGATCTTGAAGTAGAATCTAGATTTATTATCCCTATTTGAAAGTAGACATAGAGAGGATTGTGCTGCAAAGGTATGATCCAGAGATCCTGGTAGCTCGTCTTGAAGTGATAGTGAATGAAGAAAGAACTTGTAAAGAGGAAGAGGAAACTCAAGATAATGTGGAAGAGATACAAGAAGAATAGGAAAAGGCCATGGTGGCTCTAAAATAGAAGGAAGACGAGCTTAGGAAAAGAAATATGAGAGTTCAAGAAGACGAGCTCAAAGGAGATGACCTAGGGGATGATCAGCAACCCAAGACAATCAAGATTAGTGCCAAGCTGAATCAATAGTTCAGAGGGAGACTCCTTGAATTGCTTAATTCCTACAAGGATGTTTTTTCTTGGAGCTATTTTGACATGAAGGGGATTGATGCCAGTTTCTACCAGTATAAAATTTACCTGAAAGAAGATGCAACCCCAATGAGGTAGAGCAGATACAGGATGAACCCAAACTATGCCAAATAGGTGAAGGAAGATATTGAAAAATTATTGAAGGTAGGGTTCATCTATCCTGCAGATCGGGTGGAATGGATGTCACTGAGGTAGTCATTGCTCCAAAAAATAATGGGTAGCTTAGGGTGTGTATCAACTATCGCAAGCTGAATGCTTCCACTATCTCCAACCCATTTGCATTGCCTTTCATTGATTCCTTGCTTGATATGCAGTAGCGGGGCATGAAACATATTCTTTTCTTGATGGATTTAGTGTGTATAATCAGGTGTGAATGGCCCAAGAAGGAAAAGACTAGTTTTGTGACAAAATGGGGGGCATTTTCCTCCAATGTGATGCCATTCGGGCTGAAAAATGCTCCTACTACATTCCAAAGAATGGTTCAATAAATATTCTATGAATATCTGACCACCTTCATGAGGGTGTTTGTGGATGACTTTAGTGTGTTTGGGAAGAAAGAAGAACACATTACACACCACACAATGTGCCTAGAAAAGTGCAGGAGGGCCATACTGAGCCTAAATCCAGCCAAGCACGCCTTCGCTGTAACCAGTGGATCTCTCTTATGACATATAGTGTCTGCAGAAGGGCTTGCAGTGGATCCGGTCAAGGTCATAGTCACTTATGAAGTTGATGCCCCCTAAGAATTCTAAAGATCTTGCAAGAAACCTGGGGCTAATCAAGTGGCACAATAGATTCATGAGGTTCCTAGCTAATGTGGCAGTTCCCTTGTATAGCTTGACGGCGGTGAAGGATGCAGAATATGTCTGGTCCGGATCTTGTCAAGAGGCATTCCAAAATCTTAAGAAGATACTGTCAGTACTCCCATCCTCGAGAAGCCCAACTATGACCTAGTGTTCCATGTGTCTGTCGATGCTTCTGATGTAGCCACCATTGGTAGTGCTTTGGTGTAGGAAGCACATGAGGGATGGTACAGACTAGTATACTATTATAAGATTCCTCCCTCCAGCTTTTGAGGTGTACATGTGTAAGAACCTCCCCTTCTGATCTTGTAATTATTCCCCTCTTTGAAATAAAAGAAAGATTCTGTTTTACCTTGTTTTGACCTAGAGAGAGGTAATCCAAAATTGAGATATTTTTTGATATATAAAAATCCTCCTAGTGTCTAAAATGGTTTTCCCTGAAATAGAAATTTAAAACGAACTTTCCAATGTGCAATTGGAATTAATTGAAAAGAAGTATAAAGGACCTTAGCCTAAGGTTCTAGATTTTCAGAAGAAATGTTTGGATTATGGTCCAATTAAGGTTCCTATGGACCAATAGGATCAATCCAAGTGTGGGGAGGAGATAAATCCAATTTATAAAAGAAAAATCCCCAAAAATGAGTAAATTCTCACATAAGATAAAGAGTTGACTAAGGACAAGATTTATTAGTAAAAAACTATGAGTATTACGTAAAAAAATATGAGAACTATACCATGCCAGTATTATACTGAAATAATGATATTTTCTATTATCCTCTAAAAATCCTCTACAAATTGAAGAGATTGGAGCTTCTCTCTCTCTTCAATCTTCCTTGGAGACTTCATCAACATACCAAACCAATTGATTGGTTGGGGGCCTCTACTTTGATCAAAGAATCAAGCAATCTAGGAGGTAAAATGTGGTTTATGGTCTTTTTTCTTTAATCTCTAAATGATTCTCTCTTCTCAACCCCTCTCAAGCTTGAGAAGCATTAATTTGAATGGCTTTTGAATACTATTGAAGTTCTTTAATGTATTGTAATGAAGAAATATATAAATTTTTATTTATGCTTAATTTATAATGGTTTTTAAGTATTTCTCTCTCTCCCCCAAAGGAATGGTCATTCCTATGACCTATTCTCAATTCAAATGAAGCTTCTCATGAAGCAATTCTCTAATCTAAAAGTAATTTCTATGCTTGTCTAATTGGAGGCCAAAATAATAGATTTTAATACTTTTATGCTATTTAATTTGTGGTAAAATTAAAAGTAAATCCATAATTGGATAATGATCCAATTAGTGGTTATTCTAATCACATGAATAATACTAAACTTTATTCTTTCAAATTTATTGAGAATTATCAGTAATAGTAGCGGAGCAATAGCTTCTGAAAAACAAACACATAAATCATTTTCATTTATATTATAAAAAGAGGACTTCCTACCATATTCTAGGATTAATCATCCTAGATTAATTGAAGGATTCTCATTATAATCATGGAAATTTTGATTTTTTATGTTTATGCATAAATAGTAATTACCAAAAGAGGAATTTCTAGTAATTCATTTTTAATGTGAAAAGAGAAATTCCTATGACATTTGGAAATTCCATCATTGAGATGGGAAAAGAGAAATTCCTAGCATATTGGAATTAATGAGTATTTAAATTAAATTAAAAGATAAAATTTAGATAAATTTATTTTATCTATAAGAAATATTTAAATGTTAAAAGAGAAATTCCGATGACATTTGGAAATTCCATCATTGAGATGGGAAAAGAGAAATTCCTAGCATATTGAAATTAATGAGTATTTTAATTAAATTCAAAGATAAAATTTAGATAAATTTATTTTATTTATAAGAAATATTTAAATGTTAAAAGAGAAATTCCTATGACATTTGGAAATTCCATCATTGAGATGGAAAAAGAGAAATTCCTAGCATATTGGAATTAATGAGTATTTTAATTAAATTTAAAGATGAAATTTAGATAAATTTATTTTATCTATAAGAAATATTTAAATATTAAAAGAGGAATTTCAATGACATTTAGAAATTCCATCATTGAGATGGGAAAAGAGAAATTCCTAGCATATTGGATTTAATGAGTATTTTAATTAAATTTAAAGATGAAATTTAGATAAATTTATTTTATCTATGAGAAATATTTAAATGTTAAAAGAGGAATTCCTATGACATTTGGAATTCCATCATTTAGATGGAAAAATAGAAATTCCTAGCATATTGAAATAATAGATATTTTAGATGAATTTCTTTTATGAGAAATAATTGACAGAAAAAGAGGAATTCCCATGACATTGGAATGCAAATAATCAAATGCAAAAAGAGGAATTCCCATGGTAATTGAGATCCAAGAAATTCAATGGGAAGAAGAGGAAATTTTAGTATAATTCAACTTATGATTATTTACCAAAAGTGAAAATATGGGTAGAATTGATTTCTACAAGTCCCATGAATTCTTTTATTCAAAAGAGGAATATTGAATATAATTCAATTGAGGAATTGAGAAGGAATATGAAAATAGCCATCGAGAAAAAGAACCTTTGATTAGGCCAAACAATTGGTAGAAATTTAGAAAAAGTCCCATTATCGGTATCAAACTAGAAAAAACTATTAAATGGGAATAGCATGTGAATGGGTGTGATAAGATGTGTATGGGATGTGATACGATGTGAATGGATGTGATAAGATGTGTATGGGATGCGATAGGATGCGAATGAATGTGATAGGATGTGTATGTGGAAGAATGGATGTGGATGTGTATGTGGATGTATGGATGTGGATGTGTATGTCGAAGAATGGATGTGGATGTGTATGTGAATGTATGAATGTGGATGTGTATGTGGAAGAATGGATGTGGATGTATGGATGTGGATGTGTATGTGAAAGAATGGATGTGGATGTGCATGTGAGAGGATGTGACATCGATGTGAGTAAATAGATGAGATGTAATGTGATGTGAATCGGGATGTAAATGGATGAGATGTGATGTCATGTGAATTAGGATGTGAATGAATGATATGTGATGTGAATGGATGAGATATGACATCATGTGAATTAGGATGTGAATGAATGATATATGATATGAATGGATGAGATGTGATATGAATGATATGTGATATGAATGGATGAGATGTGATGTCATGTGAATCAGGATGTGAATGAATGATAGGGGATGTGAATGGATGAGATGTGATGTCATGTGAATCAGTATGTGAATGAATGAGATGTGATGTGAAATGGATGTGATGTAAATTGGGATAGATGTGAATGGATGATATATGATGTGAATGAATGTGATGTGAATGAATGTGATGTGATGGGATGTGAATCGAGATAGATGTGTATGAATGGAGAAGATGTGAATGAATGTGATGTGATGAGATGTGAATATGATGTGATGAGATGTGAATATGGGTAGATGCGAATATGATGTGATGAGATGTGAATATGGGTAGATGCGAGTAGATGAGATCTGATGAGGATAAATGAGAAAAGATGCGATGAGATGGAAAATGATGTGATTGGATGAGAATGGGAATACATATGAAATGGATGTGGATTAAGTAATGTGGATTGATGTGGAACAATGTGGAAAGACGAGAGTTCGTTATAGAAACTGTATTTATGACCTATTTTTAAATGACTGTTTTATGTCAAGAACGCTGGGGAAGCATTTTGACCGTCTTGTGATTAAGGTCGTGAAGACCTAACTGAGAAAGTTGCAACAGCTCATCACGGAGAGTCAACGGACGACGTCTTGCGTAGCAAGGTCGTCTTGACCAGCCTCGGTTCGATTTAAATGGTGAGCTTCCGGTACGGTGGATGAGGGACCAAGGAAGCGGCCTATGAGTGAAGCGCTAGGTCACCTGCGAAGGATCCTAGAGGGTGTTGACCATACGGTGCTCGGGCTTTGGGTTGCCGAAGATACCCACACGTGCATCGGGGAGGAAGTATTGGAACAAGGAGTAAGAGTTGTTTTCTGAAACCGGGCATGGATCTGGTTGATTGACCTTGCTGGTCCTCAATGGATGAGTCCATGGCTCTTTTATATGGAGATGTTGGTTGATCTTGCTGATCTTCAACGAAGATTCCATCTTGATTTTTATAAGTGATTATATTGTCAGGTACTATGAGCTAGGAACTATCGAAAAGGCCCCTGAGGGACAGGTGGTGAGCGTTCTGGTTGCCAATGATGCCATAGGTACACCGATGAAGGAATGATTATGGAAATTAGGATTCAACCGGATATTTTGGAGGATTATGATCATTGACACTATGGTTTCATTAAATGATTATTTTAAAGATAGCTGAATCTGTGAAGAAGGCAATTTCATATTGGGTGTGTAAGTGGTGTGACTGGCGTTAAATTTGCATGAATATCCGGCTAGGGGACCTGGGAACTCTTTTCCCTGGTACCTGGGACAAAACCTAACCAAATTCTTAATTGGATCCCATCACTTCAATGGTTGGGCGGTTGGCTAACCCATGGGACTGGATGGGGTTAGGCTGGGCTGATGGATCCGTAAAATGAGACTCAATTCTGTTATAGTACGATAGATGAAGTAAATCTCGAATAGTAATTGTTCTATGGAAAAAGAATCAACAGCTGTGCCTCTGGAGGGGGAAAAAAGCCTTGGTTTCTATGATCCAATTGCAAGTTTCTTCCTTGATTTGACCAAGAGACTCATCGGTTTGGTCATATCAGTTTGGTCAGTAACTTACCCTGACAATGTTAGAGTAAAAATATCCATGATGAATCGTCCGTGCTTTTTGGGCGAGGGAAGTTTTTGCGGGTTCGGTTTTTGAAGAACCGAGGGATTAGTCTCTTGTCCGGATATCCGTGGGCAAGGCCCCGAGTGAGGGATCCTGCCCCGTATAAGGAGTGCTACTTCCGCTGCTAGCACCCCCAAATCCGTTGCGCGGAGTGGGTAGGGATCTTTCAACTATGCAAGTAAGAGGCTGTCTAGACTGGAAAAGAACTACTCCACCACAAAGAAGGAGTCATTGGGAATGATCGGCTCCATCAAAAAGTTCAAGCACTACTTTTGCTGGGTAAGATGTTTGAATTTCATGTAGATCAAAAAGCTCTCATGTACTTAATAAACAAACCAGACATGGCGAGAAAGTTGGCCAGATGGATGCTCTTGTTCGTAGGAATTTGGTTCAACATAAGGCACACCCCTTGGAACAAGCATGTAGTCGCAGACTTCCTGTCAAGATTGGAAATAGGAGAAGAACCAAAAGGAGTGGAAGATGATTTCCCAAATGCATAGCTTTTCCTCAGAGAAGGAGAAAGACCCAGGTGGTGTACGACAAAATACTGCAATTCTTGTCTAACTTGTCCTTTCTGGAGTACATGTCCAGATATCAGAGAAAGAAGCTAACTCTCTGGAGCAAGTCATTCATGGTAGTGGCTGGACAGCTCTACAAGATGGGCATTGACCAGATTCTCAGGAGATGTGTCCCCAAACATGAACAACAAGCTATTTTGTAAGAAGCACATCAAGGAATAAGCGGAGGACATTTTTCCAGAGAGGTCATCATAGGAAAGTATTCTAGGTAGGACTATGGTGGGGCCAACTGCATTAAAAGATGAACACAAGTTTGCAAGGGAGTGTGACATGTGTTGGAGGCTAGGGCAACCGAATGATGCAGAGAAGATGCCTCATAACCCAATCCTGCCTCTTGAGCCATTCTAGAAGTGGGGTCTGGTCTTTATCAGACCATTCAAGTGCGCTAATCAAAGGACAAAAAACAAATACATTTTGGTGGCCACAAGTTATTGTACAAAGTCGGTGGAGGCCAATGCCATGAGAGACTACAAGGCATCATCCATAGCAAAGTTTCTTTATGAAACTAAAATGACAAGTTATTGTACAAAGTCGGTGGAGGCCAATGCCATGAGAGACTACAAGGCATCATCCATAGCAAAGTTTCTTTATGAAACTAAAATGACAAGTTATTGTACAAAGTCGGTGGAGGCCAATGCCATGAGAGACTACAAGGCATCAGCCATAGCAAAGTTTCTTTATGAAACTAAAATGACAAGATTTGGATGCACAATAGAGATGGCCAGCGACCATGGGAGCCACTTCAATCAATGATGTAATCAGGAAGTTGACAGAACAGCACATGGTAATACACAAAAAGTTGACAGAACAGCACATGGTAATACACAAAAAGTTGTCAGTCTATTACCCACAAGCCAATGTCCAAGCAGAGTTCACCAACAAGATCCTGAAGGGAATCCTGATCAAGACAGTAAATGAGAACAAGAACAACTAGGACACAAAGCTATACTGAGCATTATGGGCATTTCGAACAGCTCATAAGAATGCAAGAGGACTTACATCGTTCAGCATGGTGTATGGACTTGAAGTAGTAGTGCTCATGGAATTCCTTACACAAAGTCTAAGGATTGCAGTGACAAAAAGGCTCTCTCCGAAAGAATCAGAGGTGCACAAGATAGAACAACTCCTCAAACTCAATGAAAAGAGACAGCATAGTGCATGGACAACAAAAATAGTGCAAAAGAGAAGGAAGTTGCAAGTGGACAGGAATACAAAGTTCAAGATCTTCAAGGAAGGAGATGCTGTCGTGATGTTCTCATCAAGAATGGGACACCACCTTGGAAAATTAAAAATGAAATTAGGATTGGCAAGAAACTGGGAACTAGAACTTTTGAATTAGTAAGTCTGGATGGGGAAAGACTCAAAAAAGCTAGTAAATGGCTATAGGCTAAATCCTTAAAAGGATGCCAGAAGAAAAAGTGTCTAGAAGGAAACCATAATCTTGATCTGGAGATATCTCGGGAATCAGAATCCAAGTCCAACCAAGAGCAAGAAAAAGGATAGGATTTTGGAGAAATTAAAAATGGAAAAGAAGAAAACCCAAAAACAGATGTTCCATATGTAAATATGATAACAATATGTATAGATACCAAGGAGAGAGGTGGCAGCAACATGGTGCAGGTAGAAAAAATGAAATTGTCGCCATGAAAAAGGGTGCATGGATGTGAAGGGAAACTTGTCACATCGCCATCACCTATTCTTGGCCAGGCCATTAATAACCTTGTAAATAGTGCAAAAGGGACTGATGGTCAGATAACAAGGGAGATTTGGGGCAATCATGAAAATATGAAGCAATTATGGCCGCCCTTGGAAAGGGTGCACCTCACGGCAACGGCTGAATGCCTCGTTCCCAAATCAACTTTCGAAAAGCTACCCTATGCACTTAACTCTCTTCGTGTTAAACCGTGTTTGTTCCCTCACCTTCTTCCAAGAGTCCTAGCATTTCTAAGACATGGTGCTAGAGTTTGAGCCCATGTCATCCACGGTGTACAAAGAGATTGATAAGCATGCACAATGGCTAGAGAAGATGGGACTCAAACTCTGAGATGTACGGGGAAGTAGTGGGATCTCATGAATCGTGGACCCAGTTAAGGAGGAAATACCTCATGCATAGAGCAAGACTGCTAGTGCCCCTCGCCAATGGAGTCTCTTGGTAGAAAAAGAAAGTACAAGTACTATTCCAAAACCAATAGGTAGACCACCTTATGGGTGGAAATGGAGTCAAGGGGGAAAGAGAAGGTCAAGAGAGCCGGAGCAAATGTTTTTTGAGGATGAATCCATCGCCCCAGAGAGCAGACAAAGCCGCATGCCTTGTAGTAGCAGGAATGGCTATTGATGCAATGGAGAGAGTGAGAAAGAAGTTCCTAGATGTTAAGTCCATCAAGGTGTAGCTCTGTCGGGCAAAGAGAAGACTGGGCAAGGGCATGCATGGGTGAGAAATAGGAAAAGGGCTTACAAGCCCAGGTATGCTTTAGATAAGCCCATACAATTTGTCTCAGGGGGCTTTCCCACCACCGATGGGGAGCCTGAAAAAGGGGGTAGACAAGGCCCTAAATGCAAGAATTGTAGAACTCACATGCAAAGGTGGTCCGAATGCATAATTTTGTTCACTCAAGAAGAAAGCAATTCTAGTTACACAGGAATAAGGCCAACCAATCAATTGCAGTTTCCACCGAGCAAAAGCCATAAAGATTTGGGCTCTTTCAAGTGGATAGCAATGACCATCAGCTATTGTGGGTTTTCCTGCTAGTTCAACATCCACCATGATCGCTAGATTGTAGTGGCCATCCAATTGTTGGCCATCACCCAAGCATATCTGTTGGGCAAAAACTTTGTAATGGAATCTTCTTTCTTGTAACAACCTTGTAATAACTGAATCTTGCCAATGGGTTGTACCCAGGTAGATGTAAAAGGGAAGAGGGAAACTATTCAAGAGACGGGAGAGAGAAGAGAGTAGAGAGTGTGACCTGTGGACGCTATTGCATTTTACTTGGTGCTAGGCTTTCACTCTGATGATACACTGATTTTTGGTGTAATTCTTCATTCTCTGTGTACTGTGTAACTCTATTTGATTTCTAGTTTGTATTAGTGCTTTCTGTCTAGATATGTCTTCTAAAACTGGAATCTGGGCCCAATGTCATTTCTATCTAGACGTGACTCCTATCTAAAATCAAAATCAAGAGCCACGTCAGGAATCTCATCAGATGCAAGAGCTAACCTTTGTGCTATCGCGAGACTAACTCCCTTAGCTTAGGTAGATTTGTGGCACAATGCGCTAGCGTTACCTTATCATGTTGGGCACAGTTGCATTAGTCGTGTCTCCTCTGGAGCCGACTAGGTGCTTTGGAACCATGCAAGTGTTGGGTCTTGACCGGACACTGACATAGGCTTGGAAATGCATAGCCAAGCCTAGGAAAAGGTAAAACAAAGGCAAAGGCTTGAATTTGTCAAGGCTTGCCTTGTCCTAGCCTTGACTATGCTATTGGCCGTAGGGTAGCATGTGCCGCGGGCCAGAGCTGGCATAGCCAAGCAACTACCCTACCACAACAGAGCCACATGTGAGCACCGCCAATTGTCAGGGCTAGTCGAGAGCACTTTATTACAAGAACGGCACTTCCTTAACACCCAGTTGGCACACCTTATCACTAGGGGAGTCATAGTACCAACAACAATGGATACTACAAGCAAACAGTATAAAAGATGGATCTTGAACTCTGCAAGGCTGGCTGCCAATTGTATCATATTTTCTCTTTGAAATAAAGCAAGAATGTTCTTCTATTTCTCTTTTTGTATACGCGTCTTCTTGATCATATCTCTGTATATTCATGTCCGTTCATATATTATGTTTAGTAGGGTTATCTATTAATTCATCGGTGTCTTTTATCCCTTACATTAGGTGATCCATAGCTTGTGGACCTTGTCTGTTTTGTGTTGGGTTTGTATTCACTTGGTGTATACTACGCACATAACCAGAGACTCTCAGTAGGTTGCTCGAGGAATAAGTGGTATTCACTTGGTGTTTTGTGGACTGTATTCACCTGGTGTTTTGTGTAGTGTATTCACCTAGTTATGCTGCGCGCATAGCTAGAGACTCTCATTAGGTTGCTCAAGGAATAAGCAGTCAATTCCTCTAATAACACTTTGGCGACCACGATGCTTTTTGCTGATTCTTGTTGGTGCCATTTTTCTTGCTGCCTGATTATAATTGTGTTTGAATCTATTCTCCTTGTTTTCAAACCCATCCTTCATGTCAGCACGTGAAAGGCACTACTTGGCACGTGACCAAGCTTAGGAATTCCTTTTTGTCTGACCCAAAGAGAAACTCACCAAATCTCAACTTGAACAACCCAGATCCTAATCAGAAGAAGAACCAATCACCCCTACTACCCCACCCCCACCACTATTCATACCACCTCCACCACCACCTCCACAGCCTCGTCCCCTCAACTACAACATGTTGCAGCTTGACCAGCCTATGAACTATCCCAAGTTCTGCGGGAAATCCTCAGAGGATGTGGATGCTCACATCCTTCTGTTTGATAGTGCTTGGCTTGTGAATGTACCTGGCCCATTGGACCAACACCTCAAAAAGGCCACATTTGTCCTTACACTCCAAAAGAGTGCCACTCTCTGGGTTGCTCAATATGAGTACAACCATTTCCCCACTTATGATGCCATGTATGATGCCTTCCTTCAATGGTTCAGGGAAGACAAGACATCCGTGCATATGCTCGATAAACTACAAAAAAGATGAACATGAAGAGCCTGACAGTGGAGGATTATGCTGCAAAATTCAGGAAGCTTCTCTGCCCGTGGCTGGATGTAGCCAATCGGCCCGCGGAAGAAATCCTCAATTCTCATTAGGGGAAACTTGGACTCAATTTTGGGCCTTTTAAGCCCTTGGGGATTCTAGGGAATATTCCATGAGGACCAATGAGGATGAGGCTTCTGTTTTACGGAACTTTTGAGATTACTTTTTGGTGGGATGGCCATAACTTGAGCATATGAAGTCTAAATTTGTCGGAGGTCAGTGCGTTAGAATCCTCCCATTGTTGAGATCTTTTCAATGATAGGTTACATGATATAGTTTTGAGGTAGAAGAGTAGAGTTATCCATAAGCTTCTTTTTTTCAATAGAATGATGACTTGGCACATCTTAGAGGGCCCAAAAATGAGTCCAAATTTCTCCTAATGTATTTCATGAAGGGCCAGCAACTCAAACGCTTAGCCGACCTAACTACCATAACTATGCAGCAGCTCATTGATTCAGCTCTCAGTGCCGAGCATGTGTTGGTAGGCTCCGTCAAAAGCAAAGACAACTCCAAGAAGTCCTCATCCAGATCTTCGGATGAGGAGGATGATTCCGATGATTCCTCGGCAAGTGAGGATTCAGAGGAGGATCGCATGGCACATTTGAAGAGCAAGAAGGCAGGAAAGATAGCCAAGGAACTAGCTGAGCCATGGCTTAGTGAAGGTGCGAAGTCCACTCAAACCATCCGGTCAGGCACTTGGTGTGTGAGGTGTCGCAATCACGGACATGGAGCCAAAGAGTGTAGCTTGAATGAACTCTGGTGCGCCATCTACAGAACAGCAACACATACAACTGAAGTATGCCGCTACAATGGTAGGAGATCCCCACAACCGATGATCCAAGCTCCCATTGTGGCTGCAGTCCAACTCGCACAATCAATGGCTCTACTAGACCCGTACCAAAGACCCCATGCCCATGGGGAAACTTTCCTCCTAGGGATGTGGCCGGTGCTCAAAGGACTGACTTCACATGCTTTTATTGTTGCCATGGACAAGGCCATCGAAAGTTAAATTGTGAAATTTGGAGGAAGCATAGGGTAGAAGTAGGGGGAGCACAAGATTCAACATCTGACCCAATGACAGTAAATGCGGTGGAAATCCAAGCCCTAGATGAGCAAGCAATATCTCGACTAACCACACAGGCGGCCGAATCATCAACCATGGCGATGACAAGATCCATGCAACCTGAGACTTCAGAGGCGGTGATGTCACCGACCTTGGATAAGAAGGGGAAATAAAACCTGGTAACGTAGCAAGAACATCACAAAATCCACACAGAAGTGTCTGATTGGGTGGAAAAGTAGTGGGCCAAAGAGGCACTGCGAAAAAAAGAGCCAAAAAAGCTCAGGTCGATCTGTTGGGTCAGAATCACAACTTAGTTTCCCGGAGATGAACCCTGACGAGCAAGGCAAAGTTTCCTCACCAATGGAGATGCAACGGCGGCCGATGCAAGGCATGGAGACACCATGGCTAGAAGGATGTGCGGAAACATAGAAGTGGGAGTGGGAATGAATGCAGTAAGTATCCTACTACTATGTGCATCCATCTACTCATTTGAATTACCATGTTTGCATTACATAGTAATTTCTTCTTTTGCATGCATTGATGTAGGGTGTTATGTCCCAACCTAGAAACGATGACTAGTAGTGCATTGCTATCTCTACACACCTCTTTGGCAAGCTATTTTAACTTGTACACATGACGTTTTGGCATATACATATTTGTAGTTTATGCATCCATCTACTCATTTACATTACCATGTTTTCATTGCATAGTAATTTCTTCTTTTTCATGCATTAATGTAGGGTGATATGTCCGAGCCTAGAAGTCCCAACCTGGAAATGATGATTAGTAGTGTGCTGCTATCTCTACACACCTATTTTGGCACGGTATTTTGACCTGTACACATGACGTTTCGGCATAAACATATACATAGTATATGCATCCATCTACTCATTTACATTACCATGTTTACATCGCACTGAGTAATTTCTTCTTTTTCATGCATTAATGTAGGATGATATGTCCAAACCTAGAAGTCCCAACCTAGAAATGATGATTAGTAGTGTGTTGCTATCTCTACACACCTATTTTGGCACGGTATTTTTACTTGTACACATGATGTTTTTGGTATGTACATAGTGTTGATATCGATGCCTTGGATCAACATCTCAAAGTAATCTTGGAAATAGGTAATTATCTTCTTACATAATATAAAAATGGCAGTACAATTGGACAAGTACTCTTATAAACAGGTAGAATGGTGTATCTAGCCTACAATCTATAGTTGGATACACCATTTTTCAAAAAAGAAAATTTTGCACAAAGCATTAATATATGTTGCTGGTATTATACAATTACATGTGCCTATACCGACATCTATATCGACACCTATATTGGTGCATATGAATCGGTGCCTATACTGGTGCTCGGGGAATCTACAATGCCATATTTGGGTGCCAATATATAAGCCAGTAAGTGTAGTGAAACAACACATTGATATCTTCACAAAAAAAGAGAAGGTGCTAAGAAATGAAGAATATGGATAGCTTGGAGCTATGCTCAGAATATTATAGGGTTTAACCTTCAAGAACTAGATAATAGGGTCTCTATGGTTTTTCAGCAATGTTTTTATAGATGTGAGGAGAGTATAATCTTGAATGGTTAGTATAATCTTGAATGGTTAAGTATTACCAAATCATAAATGGAGGTGAGCACAGTATAAGCTTGAATGGTTAAGTAAAAACATTACTGATATAAAAAAGCAATGTTTTTATAGATGTGAGGAGACTATAATCTTGAATGGTTAAGTATCACCAAATCATAATTGCAGGTGATGTATTATTTAAAACCATAGATTTTTTTGTCATTCCTTTTGTTTGCAAGAAGAGACATCTAATTAAGTCTCATTCTGATTATATTATTTTCACAGTATAATGGTAATATTGTCTTTGTGCTTAAGCTTAATGAGAATATTGATGAGGCTCAAGTTCTTAAGCATCATACGATGGAATCAATAAGAATTTCATTAATGAATAGATCTTTGGATTTACTCCAAATGCAAGATTGATTTGCCTAGGTTTTGTGTGCAATCTAAAAAAGTATGAAATGGAGCTACAGTGGATTTCATCACCTTAAGTGCCAAATGAGAGTCATGATATCCTCAAATGGACATTCTTCCACTTTGCAATGTGGGATAATAATATACCATCACAATGTACTTACATCTCGATTATCCTATAGTTATACTGTAGAAGGTAATTTTTCATAATCATTTCTCTAATGTTAGGGTAAATAACCTTTTTTGCAAATACCACTATTTATAGGATATTTTTAGTGTATGTTTTTTGAAAGTAAAGATAGAAGCGAGCATATATATAAGCCAATGGCTTTCTCTTATAATGGATTATGATGAAATAGTAAATTCTTATTTTTACATTGGCATTAAGCAAGAAAACATTTTTCTCTTGGCTTGGGCAATCTCAATGTGTAGACCAGAGCTTGAGGTGCAAGAGAAGATCAATTCCACTCACCTAGAACAATAGCTCTAAACCATGCATATAAGGTTTTTGTCAAATTTCGTGACCACCATAAGAAGTGCTTGGATTAGTGGTTGATGATTTGGGCTTGGAGGGAGAGGTCCTATGTTTAATCTCTGCCTGCCATGCACCATTCTTTTACTCATTGAGTGTGTGGTTTGTGTAGTGCTAGTCCTTGTCTCGTGGTTCTCACATTGAGTGTATTCTCACATGGAGGTGTGGTGCTAGTCCTTATCTCGTGGTGATCCTTCAATGGACTGACCTCCCAGCACCTTCTTAGTGGTGTATTTGTGCATAGATATTATGGCATGTGCTAGCCACAAGATCATGGTGAGGCCAAGAGGGGTACTCTTCATGGCCATTTTACCATTTATTTTGGTGCTATATACTTTCCACACTTTTACATAAAATCTGCATACATAAGGTGTTTTAGAGTTCAAAAAGTAAAAACATTGATACAAAAGGAGTACTTTTATCAAAGTGTGCAAAGTGTTGGATTCTTATTAGAGTTTAGTTATTGGTTTTCTTGTGTGCATTTTCTCACACGAGACGTACCTCTTGGTCATTGCTATTGAAAATCAGATGATCTCATTACTCCTTTGATTTCTCCATGAGGGCCCTTAATATGTCTTATCACTTGCAATCTGGTGGATATCTCATGGATTGAAGGGAAGGCCTTTTATTGTCATGCAAAGCTGCATAGAAGTTGCATACATAAGGGGGTTTTAGAGTTCAAAATGTAAAAAAATTGATATACATATTGAGTACTTTTATCATTTTAAAATTTACATAAGGGATGTATCTAGGTTAAAAAAACTGTAGGTAGAGAGTATTTTAATTACTCCTTCAATGCATGTGGGCTACATGAACTTTTTACATGGTCACTTCCCTGGGCTAATAGGTGATGTGCATAGTGTTTAAAGAGTTTAGCTATTGGTTTTCTCGTAGTCTGAGCAGTGCTTATCTTGTGTGCATTCACCCACTCATGCAAGATGTACCTCTTGGTCATTAATGTTCAAAAGCAGATGATCCTTTATTAATTTAAATGTTGAAGATTTTTAGCCTTGGCGGCAAGATTTACATTGGTCATTGATGCTCAAAAGGAGATGGTCCTTTTTTAATTTGAATGGTCTTTACCCTGGGTGGCAATATGTACATGTTGTTCAATGATGTTCAAAAGGAGACGGTCCTTAATTAATTAAAATGGTCTTTTACCACCCTTGGTCGCAAGGTGCACATGTTGGTCACTAGTGTACTTCAAGTCTTGTAATGGGTGTCTCATCATGTCTTGATGATTTCTCTCACACTACTCCAAGGACAAAGAAAAATGGGTGGTTCATTGTCTTGATTACTCTCACACTAGACAAAAGAACATTGGTGAAAAGGAGAAGTGATACATTGTTAAGAAGTGTGCAAAGTGTTGGATTCTTATTAAAGAGTTTACTTATTGGTTTTCTCATAGTGAGTGGTGCTTTTCTTGTGTGCATTTTCTCACACAAGATGTACCTCTTGGTCATTGCTATTCAAAACCACATGATCTCATTACTCCCTTCATTTTTGCGTGAAGGCCCTTATGTCTTATCAATCTGGTGGATATCTCATGGATTGAAAGAAATGCCTTTTATTTTCATGCAAAGCTACATAAAATGTACTTACATAAGGGGTTTTAGAGTTCCAAAAGTAAAAAAATCGATATACAGATTGAGAACTTTTATCATTTTAAAATTTACATAAGGGATGTATCTAGGTTAGGGATCAGAGAGTATTTTAATTACTCCTTCAATGCATTTGTGCTACATGAACTTTTTACATAGTCTCACTTCCCTACACTAAGAAGTGATGTGGTGCAAAGAGTTTCACTATTGGTTTTCTCGCAGTGTGAGTGGTGCTTTTCTTGTGTGCATTTACCCACTCATGGAAGATGTACATCTTGGTCATTAACATTCAAAAGTGGACGATTCTTTATTAATTTAAATGGTGATGATTTTAGCCTTGGTGGCAAGATGTACATTAGTCATTGATGTTCAAGTACATTAATCATTGGAGTTGTTCCTGCCACTATTGAGATGTACCACTCATGGTTGATTGGTGGTATTTCTAACCCCCTGGCGCATCAGTGGGTCAGAAATACCATCGATGTGTTTATGAGCTGGCAAGAGCCGAGCCGATAGCTTTTTGGCTTTGGCAATTAAATTTAGAGTGAGAATAGGTAATTAAATGTAGAAAGTGTGTGCAGAAACCACCAGACGGCCACGAATCGACCTCTCTGAGAGTCGTGAGAACAACACCATTGATATTCAAAAGGAGATGGTCCTTTTTTAATTTGAATGGTCTTTACCTTGGGTGGCAATATGTACGTGTTGTTCAATGATCTTCAAAAGGAGACCTCAGACGATCCTTGATTAGTTAGAATGGTCTTTTAATGACCCTTGGTGGCAAGATGCACATGTTGGTCATGTACTTCAAGTCTTATAATGGGTGGTTTTCGTCGCTCGTGAGTGGTGCTTTTCGTGGTCCAGTGCTCGAAAAAAGTGTTTGTAGTGAAAAGGAGCAGTGCTAGAATTTGAAGGTTGGAGTACCCTTCCAAGGCGGTCAAAACCTTCACAAGAAAGGTGAAAACACAATTACTCTTCAAAAGAATGGAAAGGTTTTGGGAAATTTAGTTATATGCCCTTCCAATCTCTTCATAAAGAAAAGCTAGTTAAAGAAAAACCCTTCAAAAGAAAAAATAGGGGTCAAAGGCTTTAACCTTGTCCTTTAGAAAACCACCTTCCAACTGATGGTAAATTACGATCCCGTCGTAAAATACAGCCGCGAGTAAAGGGTGAAAACAAAACGTGAGCTGCTTTGCCATGCCGTGCAGTGTACTGCCTCTTAAACGCTTGGATGTGAGACGCCGGCATTGCAGCAGCGGCACCGCCACCGACGAGCTATGGGAACACCTACAGAAAAGAAGACTCCTCCTTCTCGCCACCACGAGGATGGGCAGTCCCAACCCATTGACGAGCGAGTATGGGCCGGACTGCCGGAAGAGCTGCTAGACATGGTGCTGTATCGGTTACCGCTCCCTGCTCTCATCCGTGCACAGGTGCTGAGCAAACCTTGGCGTGTCAAGGCGAACCCCTCGCATCCCGCCTTTAAAAATGCCGTTGCGTGCCGGCGGCCGTGGCTTCTGGTGATAAATCGGGATCACTCGCCGACGTCGGGCTGGAATGGTCTGTCCGCCTTCCATGCAGGAGAGAAGCGGTGGTTCCGGATTCGGCGCCACTGCTCTTTGGCGGATGATGATCACACTGGCGTGCTCCGCCTTGTTCAAGCGTCTGGGGGGCTCCTCCTCTTGACGAGTGCCCTGAATTCCGACTATCGGAACGGTTTGGTGGTCGGCAATCCTCTGACAGGTCAGTGGAGGAAGCTACCGCGCTGCCCCCAATTAACGTACTCCGGAGGGGTTGCGTCGACTTATCATGTCTCCCTGGCTGCGGATCCTGTGACCG
Organism: Cibotium barometz; assembly: GCF_041138505.1. Lineage (NCBI taxonomy): Eukaryota > Viridiplantae > Streptophyta > Polypodiopsida > Cyatheales > Cibotiaceae > Cibotium > Cibotium barometz. Next base: position 28,428,193 of record NC_141046.1, read on the forward strand.
GCAATTACAGGGTTTTGGTCTTCGCTGTACCTCCGGCGTCCCTCATTCTGAAACGTGGCTATCCCTTCGTCCCGATGGTCTACGACTCCGCGGTGGGCTCCTGGCAGGTCAGGAGCACCATTCTCTGGCGAGCCATCTACCCCATCACCAAGGGTCTTGTAAGTGGGGATACTCATTACTCCCTTCATTTCTCCACGCGGGCCCTTATGTCTTATCACTTGCAATCTGGTTCCTGGACAGAGACTTTGGTTGAGCCACCCGCTGGCTTATACCAGGACTCTGGACTACACCTGCGGGCCAGTGGGGCGGTTCCACACCTGACCAAGTGCGGAGACAAGATGCTCATGGTGGCAAGCCTGAGACGACGACCAGAACACGTCGGCCGCAGCCCTTCGTTGACGTCGTCGGTCGGCCAGTCCTTTCCGACGACGGTAGGCATCTGGGAGCTACGCCCTGGCGAGCCTGACATGAGCAGATGGGAGCTCATCTCATGCATACCTCCGGAGATGCTGCAGCTGCAGGCCGACGAGGAGGAGGTCGTGCAGCAGCAGCACTCAGATGACACGGATTTCATGGCATGCAGTGATGGGGATCACATCATTTGGCTGCTCCTCTCGGCGGGTAATGCCAACATGCTGCAGTGTGACTTGACCTCTAAGGAGTGGAGCCTGCTTCCTGGCTGCCCTGCTCAGGATATCTTCAATTTCGATGGACGCAATGCTGTTTTTGCCCCTTTAGTCTGGACCTCCTCCATCTGAGGGGATCTGGCTTGGCTCCCCGCCCCCTGCCAAAAAAAAAGGGCCGGCGCAGATGGAATTACACGCCGCAATCAAGCAAATGAAATGTTGTTCCTGCTCTAAGCATCTCTCTTTTGTTTTTTTTTTTTAAGACTGGAAGTACATTAAAGGAAGAGACAATTTGGCACTCATCTAGCTTGAGCACAAATGAAAGTGTGCTCCCCAAAATTGCAAATAAATGGTAATTTACAATATTCAAAACAAAATAATCGTCTTCATTTTATATTGAAAAACATGAATAGTAGCAATCGCAAGTGCTCACCTTCTGGTGAAAGACCATGGTGAAAGACCATAGAACTTCACTATACCTTGTTGTAGTCTCTCAATATGAACAAAGATGTTATTGTAAACATCATAGTGAAATTATATACTTGTTGTCTTGCTTTTCTTTCTTCTCGATCCTGTGTCTAATGTTAGTGTGCCCTCAACGTGATAAAACTGTCCTATAGCTCACTACACATCATCATTATTGATACGCTTGACATTCTGAATCACCTTGAGTGTAGGAAATAAAGTGCTAGTGATCCCTTGTCTTAGAAATGCATCTTTTACAACCCGATGGATTGCTTGGTACCCTTTCATGCTGATTTCAACCGCATCACAAGCATGTTGAATTGATGAAGAATCGATGGAGGTGGTAATCTCGCTCACCACATTGCCGACAATAGCTTGGCATATTTTAAGACACTAAGGGTCAGTAATAATTGAGAGAATATCCTTGGTATTTAGAATGGCTTTGATCAAATCCTTCCATCCCTTCGTTAGAACCACACATCTCTTGCAAAAAATTTCTAGCAGAATACAAATCATGACTATTTTGTTTAAAACACTAAGTGCATAATGAAAGTTTATGTTACTTACTTTGTTGTACGAATCCTTTTCTTTCGTGTTCACGAGCACCATTTGCCGTCATTGCTTTGAGTCGTTTGATAAGTTCCTCTAGCCTTTGAATCTTTGCATCCTTCTCCACATTCTTTGCGAGGATCTCTTTCATTTTATTTGATGATGTTTTAAGTCCTTCTTGACATTGTAAAAGGGTGAATTGTGATGCTTGCAATTGAGAGTGGAGAATATAGGTTTGCCAAGCTCCACTTGTAGTTAATCTTCTAACAGTATCCTAACAAGCTAAGCTCTCCTTCACCAACAAATTGCATAAAAGATGATAAATCATCGAAAGGAGAGTTTGCTCTTAATGGAGGATCAATTGGATAGAGATGTCCATCAACCCAAAGATCTACATTTTTCTCTTTAGTTATCCTACGAGCTTGGACAGATTATGCATCAGTAGGATGGGTTTTTTTAGAGTTGCCTTACTCTTCAGGAATACGAATGTGTAAATCAACCTTCCGTTTTCTAGCTTCACAAGGGGCTACACACACAGCTTGCAAAGGCTCCATAGCTAAGTAGAGGAAGAAACTAAAGCAGAGAGATCCTGAGAGAGAGAGAGAGACAGAGAGAGAGAGAGAGAGAGAGAGAGAGAGAAAGAGAGAGAGAGAGAGAGACTCGAGTGAGTGAGTGAGTGAGAGAGAAAACTTTGCTGTTGGAGGTTTGTTGTTGGAGGTTTAACACAAATCTATTTTTCTGAGTAGAAAATGATATTTTTGATATACAAATATACTAACATGGAGTTTTTCATTAATAAATTGTATTTATGATAAAAATTTCAAAAAAACTTTGGGTCTCCATAATTTCGGGATCTCATGGATGTAGTGGTTCTTCCTAACAGCTAGTTATATTTATGGGGTTGTGGGGACCTGACAATTAGTTATGGATGTATTGGCTCCTGACAGGCTTCTGATGTGACTCTTGAATTACAAGCTTTTTGGAGAGAGAAAAATATTTTCATCATACATATTGGTTGGGTGGTGTTTTTCCACCTCAAAATGTAAAAAATAGAAAATTAAAAATGTTTACTTTTTGGGGCCCACCTAAACACGAGAATGTTTTGCTGATGTGGAAGGGAGATATGGTGGGAGTTAATGAGGAAAGAGATTTCAAACTGACAAGAAAGATTCAATTTGTAGAGAGTGAAGATAAAAAATTCAAAAAGTAAGGGAGAAAGTATGAGAAAAGTCAAAAAGTAAGAGAGAGAGAGAGAGTATGAGAATATTCCCTTTAAAAAGTGAAACTAGGGGAGTATGGCTGATGTGGCAAGGCAAAAAATAAGAGTCATCATAGCCTTTGTCTCCCTTAAGCCTAACTTTTTAAGCTCTAATCCCTTAAAATTAGAATCCTTAGGAGGCTCTTTTTGGGTCCAAAAAATTCATAATGAACACTAAATTGCCAGCTCTGAACTGGAAAGACAAAGCTCAATCAAGCATGCTAGTAAAGCTGATGGCAATAACGTCAAGGCTTTTGTATGTTAGAGTGGAAACAAAGGTAGCAACACATACATAGATGCAACAAGCAAGAAGAAGCACAACGCTCAAAGTAGATTGATGAGTAATGAGTGAAGTACAAGTGAAGTGGCCAAGGACAAGATGCTTTGACGATGCAAATAAACTCAATGGAGATGATGATGATGAATCTTTTGTTGGAATCCAAGAGTTAGATAATCACTATTATGGACCTCAAAAAGGGAAGCCAAAGGATGCATTCAATCCAAATTGCAAGTTAAAAGAAGGGGGGATTTTATGCTTCTATCCCATTTGGTTGGGATACCAACAAAGTACTTGAATCTGCAGTCCTACACATGTATGTAAGAAAAGCAATGCAATAGATGTTGAAGTATATGAAAATTAATGGGAAAGACATTGGATCTCTAAACAAGAAGAAAGAGCCAATGCGTGACTCCATTGTAATTTCATCAGTGAAAAAGGGAGAGAAAAATCTCATGAACGATTAAGATAGCAAATCGGTATGCCCAATTCTCTATTACGACTGTAATAGAGAATGATGCTATGATCATGTATCTTCACAATTACATTTTTCTCATATTCCATGTTTTAGTTCATTACTTTTGTTGCAAGAAAGTGATTTTATGACTATTATTCAGTAGTATGGTAAAAATGTAAGTGCAAGGTTTCAACGTTCCAAGTGTTACATTTGTAATCAAATATAGTGAGTCTAAATAACACAAAGGTATAAACCTTCACTCTTTTAAGCATTTCAATCTCAAGGTGTTTATAAACAGCACAAAGTGTCAACCTTAAAACTCTTCTTAAAAATCCGAGCTGTGTTTTTAAACACCATCGTAAATCTTCTTGTGATTTCATAGTGTTACGGGCTCATCATCAAGGGTGTTTATAAACACCAAAACTTGCTGTTTTTTGTGTGGACATAAGAATAACGTGTTATAAACATATGTTGAAAATTGTTATAAGCAACATCTAATAATAGTCTTTTATAATAAATTTAATTTGAGTAGAATGATCCCATCAGGAGATATAAATCATTTAAAAACTTAATGAGATTACTATAGTACCCAAATTAGTTTTAAAAAAGTATGTTTTTTTCAAAATAGTCGAAATTGTATTTTTCCAAAGATAAGAAATTTTATGCTCCCATAAATTGTATTTTGCGTTTAGGGATTCTCGCGATAAAAGAAACCTGCCCTTTTTTTTATTTTGGGGAGACAATCTCCATCCCCTCATACACACCGAGGGGCAAAAACAACAGCATTGCTTCCTGGGCAGGCCTCGGGTCTATATGGCACGGTGCCTTAAAGAGGCCCCCCAACAAGTGGGATCTACGGGTGAGAGGGGCCGATTTTGGGCGGGGGTGATTTGAGCTGTCGGATCCCCGAAAGTAAACTAGGGTCCGAAAGTAAACTAGGGCTGCCACGCACATATATTAATAAAGGCCGAACACACTAGCTAGCAGAAATTATAGCCTAATGGTAAGACTATGGCCGCTCTAGCGGCACGTCGTGGGTTCAAATCATTCTTTTGCAATTTGAGACTTAGGCAAAAAAATTATAAGTCCAAACTCGGACACTGGAGTAAACTAGGCAATTTGGCAAGCCCCCGACAAAAAAAACTCGGCCTGCGAAGTAAACTAGGGATCCTACAAAAAAAAAACTCGGCCTGCGAAGTAAACTAGGATCCCTAGTTTACTTCGCAGGCCGAGTTTTTTTTCGGCCCTAGTTTACTTTCGGGGATCCGACGGCCCGGAACGGCCCCGCCCAAAATCGGCCCCCCTCAGCCGTCGATCCCACTTGAACCCCCTCTTAAATGCACCGTGTGATTTAGAGACGAGGCTGGGCAGGGTAGGGCAGCCAGGAAGCACGCCCGGGCGATGCCTACCATCGTCGGAAAGGATTGGCCGGACGACGGGCTGCTCTTGACATGCCCTGCTGGTCGTAGCTTGTCTCTCCGCACTTGGTCAGGTGTGGAACCGCCCGCCGACTGGGCAGCAGCAGCTGTGGTCCTCCGGAGTAGCGCAAGTGATAAGACCTAAGGGAGTACGCTTCAGATTTTGGGAGGCCGGAGACCAAAACCTGGGACAGTCATCACTTCTTAGCCTGGTACAGTCACTATCTGGGAACCGTGCTTTGCACGTTTTTTAGGCTTCCAAAATCAAATTCTACTCAAACCTCCTCTTCCACTTCCTGAACATCCAAATTCTTGCCACGTGGCAGTTTTGTGAAACTCTTCCTTAAGATAATATACTAGTATTGTACCCGGCAGTTTTGTGAAACTCTTCCTTAAGATAATATACTAGTATTGTACTCGCACACATTGCTGCGGCGGCCGACCAAGGTTCCAAAAAAGAACTATTCCCTCTCTACAACCATCTCTCTCTCTCTCCCCCCACACACACACACACATGCACATGTCCCTCTCTTTGTCACGTACACACACTCTCAAATGTTGAAACTCTCTCTCTCACACATGCACACACACATACACACTTGCTCTCTCTCTCTCTCTCACACACACACACATACACACACACACACACATGCACACACTCCCTCTCTCTTCTTACACTCTCCCACACATAGAAGCGCTCTCTCTCTCTCTCTTTCAATCTCTCTCTCTCTCTCATACACACATCTAAACACACACACACACACACACACACATATATATACATATACATATATATATATACATATATATATATATATATGTAAATAAAAACACACACACACACATGTATACACACATATACATATATGTTTTCTATTTAATTTATATTTTATTCTTTTTATTCTCTATCTCTCACTCTCTTTCTCTCTCTTTTCACCCTCCCTCATTACATCTCTCTCTCTCTCTCTCTCTGTCTCTCTCTCTCTCTCCAAGTCTGCCCTATCTCACTCTCTCTCAAGCACATTTTATACATAGATGCAAATGTACGCACATGCATGCATATACTCTCTCTCTCTCTCTCTCTCTCTCTCTCTCTCTCTCTCTCTCTCACACACACACACACACACATGTACACACTGCACATACACTAATCTAAACGCACACTCTCTCCTCCCACACAAACTATCTCCTACGTAAAAATTATCTGCCTCTCTCTCTCTCTCTCTCTCTCTCTCTCTCTCTCTCTCTCAGACACATACACACACACACACACACACACATGTACACACCGCACATACACTAATGAAACACTACAAGGGATTGGGCGCATACCCGCGCTCTTAGCCGCTAAAAATGACTTGTGAAAAAAAGTAGTGGGCCCGTGTATCAGCGCGTGTATAATCGCGGCCAAAGACATGCGTGTAAAACCGCATGTACAGTACCTCTCAGACGCGCGTATACACGGGTGTGTAGCCGCGCTTTTTTTCACAGACGCGTTAATACACGCCAGTATACACGCTTCTTATTATATTAGACGCGGTTATACACGGGTGTATAGCCGCATCCTGTTCAGTTCCAATGTCCCAAACGCGTTTTTACTTGCGTCTATACACGCGTTTCTTTAATTTAGATGCGCTTATACACGCGTTATTGCCAGTTTATACGCATTAATACACGCGTAATTTCCAAAGTATCCGCGCAGATACACGCAAGTTTTAGCAGTTTTGACGCGTTTATACACGCGAACAGAGAGCAAAAAAAAAAATCCAGAGAGTGCTATTTGGTGCCTGAATACTGTTCCAGCATTCCAGCACCCAATAGCACTCTCTGGTTTAGGGTTTTTGGTGCATTAGACCATCCCATTAGACCATCCACGAAGAACATATGCACGAGGGAGATTAAGACAAGAACGACATGAATGCATACATTGTCATTACACGATTCAAGACAGCCATGAATGTAATACTATCGATCAATCAATTCAATATTACTATCAAAATTTCATACATGTATACAAGGGAGTCCATATCTCGAAGTAGCCCATGGCTTGAGTTTACAAAAAAATATATACAATCACATCCTAAATATGGAATGTGATACTACAAGTCTGAGTACTACTCAGACCCAGATGATGACTCAGTGCTCCCCCCATGCTCAGATGAGCTCGCATCGGTCGGAATGTCCGAGGAGTAGTGCTCACGTCCACCCTCTGCAGCGGCGGCCGGTGGATCATCAGCAGCTTGTGCCTGTTCAAGTAATATATAGTATATAAGTATATATATATGCAATTCAATAAACCAAAACCATTCGTTACGAATTTTCAAGTACCTGTCGACCGTATGGTCTCATGGCCAACTCAAACTGCGCGTCCGTAATACGTCCCTCGGCTCTGAAGATGGCCCACGTGTCACGTCTGCTATGCCGGCGAGCATACGCAGTATCGTGGGTTGTGGGCTTCCTCCCCGTAACCCGTCGCTGTATCATAATCAACACAATTTGTAAGATTAAAACAATTCATAGAATCAATGAATTAAGTAAACAATCAAATAAAGTGGCAGGATACTTACGAACTCTGCCTCCCATGACTCGACGCCGCCAGATCCGAAATGCGAAGATCCAACGGTCTCCATCTGGATCCGTCGTGCCTCCACATGCTGCCTGCTCTTCACGCCACCCTCTGCTCGTTTCTTTGCCTCCTTCCACTCGCGTTTGTGCGCAGTGGTGGCAGGTTTCTCGGCAGGATAGCCACCCGCAGCTACATTTAGCCGGTCATCGTACGCGAGTTTTTTAAGGTGAGATCTTTTATTACTTAAGATCTCCCTTATTCGCGTCCTTCCCCATACATCCGAGAATGTAGCATGTGGGGGATTGGGGTACCGACTATGTACAGCCTCTATCACCTCCCCAACTAATCGGCTATTTTGATCTTTAAATTTAATAAAACAATTTCTATATGAGTTTGATACTACCCCACGCATGTACTTCATTACCTCCCTCCCCCTCGCATCCATCACTATCCCGCCCCTATCCGTCACATCATAGCAAACCACTCTCTCCATCTCTCTCATCTCCTCCTCTTCCGAACTGTCTCCTCTAACTCTTCTCCCTCTATCTCCTCTCTCACCGCGTGCCCTACTACCTCCCCCACCTCCCCCACCTCCCCCACCAAAGCACCCGCCGCATCCTCCACTCCCACTCTTCCTACTGCTGCGGGTGGAGTCACGACTGGGGGATTGTCTACGTGACGGTGGCTGTGAGCCCTGACGTGACGGTGGCTCTGAGGGAGCACGTGATGGTGGCTGTGAGGGTGTACGTGAGTGTGTCTGGGACGAGGTATGTCTCCTCGGTGGACGTGGAAGAGGAGAAGCTGCATGCCGTCTCGTCGGACTCAGAGGAATAGACGGCACTGGAGTGCCCTGGATACTCGCGGTAGGGGTATAGACACCAGGCAGGGAAGGAGGGGGATGGGCATACATATACTCTGTAAGCTCAACCGGACCAGGTTGGCGCCCAAAGTGATTCATCATCTCCATCAACCAATTGCTGTACGCAAATGGATCGGATGAAGAACCTGGAATATCCATAAAGAACCTGCAACAAACATCTTCATGTACATCATGGGCTGTCTCTTGACTCACACAAATTAAATCATTCAAGTCAGTTGCTTGCAAATCATGAAATCTGAAACGCCGCAGTTTTCTGTCTGCAGAAACGCGTGTATACACCCGTCAAAAAACGCGTGTATACACCCGTCCAAAAATGCATGTATATGCGCGTGAAAAAACTCTGCAGACAGGTTACACGCGCTTCTACACGCGTTCGTACACGCGACCTGCGAAAAAAATTTCTCGAAAAGACCGACCCCCCGACAAAGACAGAATGTCCTTATAAAAGGACCAGCCATTGTCGCCCCTGTCAGGATGCAGTAACCCAATCGTGTGCAAAAAGACAAACCCAAAGAGCAAAGAGCAAAGTAAACAAATCTGACAAAAGAGACAAGGCACAGGACAAAGTGACTCACCTCTGAAAAAGTGAGTCTTCTCTGCTCCTTCTCTGCTCCCTCCTTCTCCCGTGTGTGTGCTCCTTTCTCTGCTCCCTCCTTGCTGTTGGAAGAGGCGAAAACAGGCGAAAACGCATGCACTGTTGATTTCTTAGTTCAAAATCTATATTTGGGGAAGGCGGGCTATTTTTAGTTTAAACATACCGCCGCGTTTATATTCGCGTTTATAAACCCGGGTATATTCGCGTGTATATGATTTTAGCTGCGTTTATACACGCGTTTTGCAGAAAGTAGCCGCGTGAATACACGCGCTTTTTAGGAAGTAGCCGCGTGAATACACGTAATTTTTAGGAGATAGCCGCGTGAATACACGCGATTTTGTGCTTTCATTAAAAACATATAATGATTTTGTGTTTTCTGATTTGTACACAGGATGTCATCAACCTCTTCAAGCAGTTCTGGGGAAGATGAGACAATGCGTCATCGTAATCGCGATGTGTGGTTGGGACAACGGATCAAATGTATGTGTAATCGATGTCAAGGATGCATTGTACGAGCACGTCGAATTACCTTGAATCACATCTCCATGTATGGAGAATGGAATCAAACAGGTTTAGAGGTGAGTAGATGTAAGTTGATGGTATTCAAATGACTCATGGTATCCAAATTAAATTAATAGAGTTGTAACATATAATTTGATAAATTGAAGCAGGATGCAGTACCACACCCTAACATGGTACCCTACGCGCGACGAGAGCACGTAAAGCGTCGACGAGATGATGCTGGAGCTTCGGGATCTATTGTCAGAGATGAGTGGGAAAGGGACGACAATAGCCCTGCACCCCACGAAGTTGTGGAAGAGGAGGTGCTTGATGATATGGTGCGGAATCTTTTTAAGGATGATCCTAAATATGTTGCTAGTAAGAGTAACATTCCTCCACAAACACTTCGTGCAAAAGATTGGAAGCGTATTTGGGAGTCTACAACTATTCTTCCTCCAGATGGCATGAACAGGTATAGTGATGTTTTTTCAATCTTGTTTTGTGTAGTCTCTAATTGGATTAAAGGTCACATAGAGCAATCCCTTGTGCAGGTACTCCATTTTTTTCCGGCTGCCATATTGGACCCATCTTAAGATCAACCATCTTCTTGATCCCATGCACATCTTCAAGAATGTGGGATCTGGTATTTGGGAACATATTACTGGTAAACGAGACAATGTTAGCGTACGTGAGGACTTGCGGGTCGTAGGACGTATGCGTCAAGCTTGGCCACGAGAGGTGGGTGGGCACGTTCGTCTTCCGCCTGCACCATGGATTATATCAAAGAAAGAGGAGAAGCAGGTAAAGCAGGCCATCACCACTTTGCGTACTCCCACTGGATGCATGAGATCATTGAAGGGAGCCTTTACAACCACTAAGAAAAGAGGCGTTGAGCAACTATATGGGTTGAAGTCCCACGATTGGCACAAGATGCTTCAAGTAAGTGTTTTCCAAGTCTTGTACGTACGTTGAAATTAAATTTTGTAATGCCATAAACCATAAATGTGCTCTTATGTGCGCAGTTCATACTACCTACTAGCATCGACCATTGTGCGAATAAGAGTTTGAAAAAATGTATTTATAAGATGGGCGAGCTTGTGAGGTATGTAAAACCCATGCTCAGATCACCCTTCATTATACCTTGCAAAATGAACGTGCATGAGGTATAACGTACTATTTATTTATTTTTCAGATATGTTAGTTCCAAAGCAATTGATCCAGCCACGTTGGATGATGCACGTGTTATGGCAGTGGAGGTGGTTTGTTTGGTAGAGGAGACTTTTCCGCGAACCATTCTCACAAGTCAACTACATCTCATTGTGCATTTAGTGGACGAAATTGCTTTATGTGGTACTGTGCATGCACGTTGGATGTTCTTCCTAGAGCGCTTCATGAAGACCTTAAAAGACTTTGTGAGGCAAAGTGCAAGGCCTGAAGGAAGCATGGCCGAGGGTTGGTTGATACAAGAGTCTCTTGTATATATTTCAGAATTTCTTGGTCAGGTGGACAGCTCTTTGCCACGACTATGGAGCAATGAAGAGGACTTGAGGATGACCTCTATTGTGCCTCAAGGAAAAGGACAGAGTAAAGTAATTGACAGAACATTGATTGATGATCTCAATTTCACTTGTATCCTTAATAGTGATGTGATGAGCAGATGGGTTACAAGATATGAGGATGCAAAGACAAAAAGGCAAGCAGAAAGAGCTCTCTTTCGGAGGCAACATGGCTCTCGGAAGGCGTACCCTAAGCATCTAGCAACACTTCCGAATGATATCCATGTTGATTGGTTGCATGAGGAAATGGAGAGAGCAGAGAGCGACGAGGGGCTGCATATCACGGCGGAAGAATGGGAGTATGCACGAGGATGCATGTCAAAGGTACATAGAACTAATGTTTTGCATTAGTTGTAAGTGATTTGCTTTTAATATTTATTCACATTGCTTACACAAATATTGCTTCTTTTTTGGTCCAGTGCACTATGTTCAATGCTATATGGTGTGAAGGCAAGCATTTTCGAACACAAAGAATTGATGAAAAGAGAAATACACAAGATTGCGGTGTCATTAGTAGCTTTGAGGGAGCTAATGGAAAAATGGATGATTATTGTGGCATAATCCAAGACATATTTAGGCTTGACTTTCGTCGCTTCTTTGTGTATGTTTTGGATGTCAAATGGCAAATGAACGTGGTAGAAAAAGGGCTTGATGCAACGATAAAACGCCATGCAAGTGGATATGTAACTATTGACTCTACAAAGTTCTGGCAAACAAAGAAAGATAGGCTCGTATTGCCACAACAATGTGAGCAGGTATGCATTTTTTTACTAATGTGTTTCATGTACATATATATCTAAGCTCGCGTACCCCTTGACTTTTGATATGCTAATTAATTACTGTACTGTGTGTATTTGAGTAGGTTATCTATCTACCAATGGTGCATGACATCAAATGGTGGTACGTCATCCCTATTGCACCACGTTCCAAAGTGATGTATAATACATTCACTGATATGGAGCATATGGAGGATGTAACAAGCCGCAATGAAGATGACGTCGAACATGCCATTGAAGATGTTGTGATCGATGATCAAGAAATAAGAGATGATCGTGATAATGAGGATGAGCATGCCATTTCTCATGATCATGAGAATGACCCTACCATTGAGGATGATGGTGATGTTGATGAGGATGATCAGGACATCGATACCATTATCAATGGAGTACAGAATATCGATAGTGGAATAAATTTAATCGTAGCCTTACCAATTGATCAAATGGATATTGATGTTGATCGTTTGGCAAGGATGGATCTTATTGAAGATGAGATCGAACCCTAACCAATCCGTCACTGTATGTTCTAAATTGATGACATTTCTATCATCTCATATGCATGATTTATTTTTGAATATATTTCATTGTTGTAAATGCATGTAGTGGGATTGTGTAATAATGTATACTGTAATGTACTATGAGATGGTTTAAGGAAAACAGTTTTTAATTTTGTTAAGGAATTCAGTTTTTTTTCAGTTTTTCTCTGCCATGCGTGTATTAATCCGTGTATAGTGGCGTGTATTTATCCGTGTATAATAGCGAGTATTACCCCGTGAATATTATCGTGTATTTATGCGTGTATTACTGCGTGTATATAAACGCGTTTATACACGCGTTTATAAATGCAAATATACACGCGAACTTAAATGCTAAAATACACGCGCCCGATTCTATTCAAATACAAGCGCGACCATACACGCGTTCGTGATTTATCGCGTATATGAAACGCGTGTATGGCAGCATTGTCTTGTAGTGAAAACACACACTATCTCCTCCCACACAAACTATGCACATACACTAATGAAAACACACCCACACAAACTATCTCCTACATAGAAATTCTCAACCTCTCTCTCTCTCTCTCTCTCTCTCTCTCTCTCTCTCTTTCTCTCTCATGCACACATACACACACACACTCTCTCTCTCTCTCTCTTTACGCACATTCTCTCACATAGAAACTCTCTCTCTCTCTCTCTCTCTCTCTCTCTCTCTAGATCTCTCTCTCTCTCTCTCTCTCACACACACACACACACACTTAAATAGACTTACACACATATATATAATTTTAATCAATTAAAATTTAGATTAAATTTTAATGGTAGGAATGAGTGATGAGGTGTGCTCACTCTCAAATAAATGCATCTTACATGTAATCTCTCTCTCTCTCTCTCTCTCTCTCTCTCTCTCACACACACACACACATGCACATGCACATGCACATGCACACCCTCTTTCTCTCACATACACATGCACACACTCTCAAATGTCGAAACTCTCTCTCTCTCTCTCTCTCTCTCTCTCTCTCTTACACACACACACACACATGTACACACATGCACATGTACTAATGCAAACACACACTCTTTCTCCCTACACACACACACACTCTCTCTCTCTCTCTCTCTCTCTCTCTCTCTCTTACACACATGCACATGTACTAATGCAAACACACACTCTTTCCCTCTACACACTCTCACACATAGACTTCTATGTCTTTGTCTCTCTGTGTGTTTCTCTCTCTCTCTCTCCCCCCTCCACTCACACACACACACACACACACACACACACATGTACACACATGCACATGTACTAATGCAAACACACACTCTTTTCCCCTACACACTCACACACATACACTAATACTATCTCCTCCCACACAAACTATTTCCTCCTCCCACACAAACTATTTCCTACATAGAAATTCTCAGGTTCTCTCTCTCTCTCTCTCTCCTCCCACACAAACTATTTCCTACATAGAAATTCTCAGGTTCTCTCTCTCTCTCTCTCTCTCTCTCTCTCTCTCTCTCTCTCTCTCTGTGTCTCTCTCTCATGCACACACACACACTCTCTCTCACATAGAAACTCTCTCTCTCTCTCTCTCTCTCTCTCTCTCTCTCTCTCTCTCTCTCACACACACACACACACACACACACACACTTAAATAGATCTACACACATATATATAATTTTAATTAATTAATTTTAGATTAAATTTTAATGGTAGGGATGAGTGGTGAGGTGTGCTCACTCTCAAATAAATGTATCTTACATGTAATCTCTCTCTCTCTCTCTCTCTCTCTCTCTCTCTCTCTCTCTCTCTCACACACACACACACACACACACACACACTCACACACACATGCACACTATTTATATATACATGCTTACATACCTATAGATACGCATACATACATAATATATATAAGTGTGTGTATCTATAGGTATGTAAGCATGTATATAAAGATTTCATTGAAAAATGTGAGATGAGATCTTCTTAGATTCAAATTCAAAATTGCATTGGAAGATGTGAGATTTGGCTCCTCCTCACGCTTGAGGAGGAGTGGTTATTTTGAATTAGCCCCACCTCCTTTGCCCACCTGGAGGGAGGTGGGGTGGTGGTTAACCTTGTATAGATAGTGGGCAACCCATGCTTCGCACGTCTTTTGAGACTGCAAATTCAAATTCTACCTAAACCTCCTCAAACCTTCTCCTCTCCTTCTTCCCGAACTTCCAAATTCTTGCCACGTGGCAACTTTGTGAAACTCTTCCGTAAGATAATATAAAGATGCCTCACCCATCTTCGACCAGTAGGAGTTGGGGACACTTTCACTCAAATGCTCAAATAGAGCTACTTCATCATCCATGAATTAGAACGTGAATATTCTCCCTTTTCATATTGGGCCACGTATTTATCTACCATCTTCTCAATAATCTCATAAACAACCTTACCATCCAATGCTAATGACCTTCCAAAGCTTACAGTTTGGGACAGAATGATACATATCATAACATCAATGATCATAACTTGACTTACATCGTTATAAACAAATTATGCAGCACTTGTCTTCATTGTAGTGTAGCAAAACAACTAATTTTTTGGCCCATCTCAAGACGATAGGTTGGACATAGGCACAAATCCACTCCGATTCAAGATGTAATTTAATCTCTCTCATAGATTTCATCATCTCCTAGAATCTCTCTCTCTCTCTCTCTCTCTCAACTTGAAAATTTTATAAATAACCAAAACGACAATTAGAATCATGAATGAAAATTATACACAAAAAGCAATACATTTGAAAATGATACAAAAATGTACAAAAGTCCCCATAAGCCTTATAGTGGTCACCAAAAATTCTCATGAATATAATAGACTATACTGAAATGTGGTAACCAACATGTTTCACATACGAAGGTCATCATAACCTATATAAGGACCACCAAAAAAACTCATATACAACGACCCCATAAGCTATATAGTGGTAACCAAAATATCTCATGAATATAATAGACTATACTGAAATGTGGTAACCAAAACACTTCAAATATGAAGCTCATCATAACCTATATAAGGAGCACTAAAAAACTCATATACAAGGACCGTAAACTAGTCTAAGATATAATATATCTAAGTAGAATCATATGGTGCGACAAAATCTTGGTGTGCTGCAGGACGTAGAGCCCCTTTCGTAAAAAAGGCGACGTCTACGAGATGTCCTGCGCATACTGCTGTGATGACGCCTATACTCAAAACTACCAGCTCTATCCTCAAACTGACATGTACCTAGGTAAAACATAGAAACCCATTAAAAACTTTGGATTTTTCAGATAAAAAAGCTTTACAATCATACAATTATAATATTTAACATACCGTGGTCAATAGATGACATAATTTCATGGATAGGTGTACGGGTAGGCCTCAAAAAGCTATACATATAGTCGTCATTATGACCATGTCCAACGGGTTTCCAATTAGTAGGCTCTCGATAGCCTAAGAAAGACACGGTTATGCAATTTGGGCTGCAAAGGGCCTGCAATCCTTTGAAGATCTACCTTATAAAACTCCAGTGAAATGTATTCTCCATCGAAGAATAAATCACATATACAGAGAGTTTTAATATAAATAGATCCATATCAGGAATGAACTTGTTACAAAAAGAAGATCCTTTATACTCACTTATGCATGAACCAAACAACACCCTCTTCTTCACAAAGAATAATTAGCAAACAAAAGATTAGAATATGTACCCACAAAGACTTGCCATCTCGAGGAGATCAACCAATAACTGAGCACTGACACGAGCTCTCCATGGAATGGGATCTACATATGCATTTATAATGAAGTTGAGTACACTGATGCATTTATAATGAAGTTTAGTACACTAATTGTGAGAAACAATAGTTTACAAGATAAAAACACCTTTAATCATGTGTAAAAATACATTGTTTGTCATCCAATGCATCAGAACTACTCCTGGAGGGTTGGGGAAGCTGTGCTAGAATAGTGCAAATTTGGGCACTACAGCGGCGATGCAAGCTCAAAATTCGTACTATTCTGGCACTACTCTCCGAGGCCTCAGGGTCATTTTTGATGCATTTACAAAGAAATTGAGTACACTGACTGTGAGAAACAGTAGTTTACAAGATGAAACACCTTTAAGCATGTGTAAAAATACATTATTTGTCATCCAATGCATCAGAATTGCTCCTGGAGGGCTGGGGAAGCTGTGCCAGAACAGTGCGAATTCGGGCTCTATAGTAGCGGTACTGTCTCAAAATTCACACTGTTTTGGCATTGCTCCCCTAGGTCCCCAGGGTCATTTCTGATGCATTTACAAAGAAATTGATGGTACAAACTAGAAAAAACAATGATATACTTGATGAAAATAAGTTTGTAAAAACTATATTGTATTCATAATAAGAAGTGATACATCATCTTCACAAAAGCTTTCTTACAATATTGAGCTTCCTTCTCTTGTTATCGGGTAGAGTATCCTCAACACTACAAGACAATGCTGCCATACACGCGTTTCATACACGCGATAAATTACGAACGCGTGTATGGTCGCGCTTGTATTTGAATAGAATCGGGCGCGTGTATTTTAGCATTTAAGTTCGTGTGTATATTTGCATTTATAAACGCGTGTATAAACGCGTTTATATACACGCAGTAATACACGCATAAATACACGATAATATTCACGGGGTAATACTCGCTATTATACACGGATAAATACACGCCACTATACACGGATTAATACACGCATGGCAGAGAAAAACTGAAAAAAAACTGAATTCCTTAACAAAATTAAAAACTATTTTCCTTAAACCATCTCATAGTACATTACAGTATACATCATTACACAATCCCACTACATGCATTTACAACAATGAAATATATTCAAAAATAAATCATGCATATGAGATGATAGAAATGTCATCAATTTAGAACATACAGTGACGGATTGGTTAGGGTTCGATCTCATCTTCAATAAGATCCATCCTTGCCAAACGATCAACATCAATATCCATTTGATCAATTGGTAAGGCTACGATTAAATTTATTCCACTATCGATATTCTGTACTCCATTGATAATGGTATCGATGTCCTGATCATCCTCATCAACATCACCATCATCCTCAATGGTAGGGTCATTCTCATGATCATGAGAAATGGCATGCTCATCCTCATTATCACGATCATCTCTTATTTCTTGATCATCGATCACAACATCTTCAATGGCATGTTCGACGTCATCTTCATTGCGGCTTGTTACATCCTCCATATGCTCCATATCAGTGAATGTATTATACATCACTTTGGAACGTGGTGCAATAGGGATGACGTACCACCATTTGATGTCATGCACCATTGGTAGATAGATAACCTACTCAAATACACATAGTACAGTAATTAATTAGCATATCAAAAGTCAAGGGGTACGCGAGCTTAGATATATATGTACATGAAACACATTAGTAAAAAAATGCATACCTGCTCACATTGTTGTGGCAATACGAGCCTATCTTTCTTTGTTTGCCAGAACTTTGTAGAGTCAATAGTTACATATCCACTTGCATGGCGTTTTATCGTTGCATCAGGCCCTTTTTCTACCACGTTCATTTGCCATTTGACATCCAAAACATACACAAAGAAGCGACGAAAGTCAAGCCTAAATATGTCTTGGATTATGCCACAATAATCATCCATTTTTCCATTAGCTCCCTCAAAGCTACTAATGACACCGCAATCTTGTGTATTTCTCTTTTCATCAATTCTTTGTGTTCGAAAATGCTTGCCTTCACACCATATAGCATTGAACATAGTGCACTGGACACTGCTTTTAAGTCGAAGTGTCGAGAGGAGGGAGGCCTACTAATGTCCACCACCGCAACACCTCTCCATAGTTCCTCTAACTCATCAATCAGTGGTTCAAGATAAACATCCATATGCTTGACTTTATGTTTCCCTGGAATTAGAAGGGATAACATAAGATGTCCCTTCTTGATCGCCATTGATGGTGGAAGGTTGTAATTCACCAACACAACTGGCCACACGCTGTATGCGGTGCTTTTGAAACCAAATGGATTCACTCCATCCATACCCAGGCCAAGTCTCAAGTTTCTGGGCTCTGTTTTAAAGCTGGGCCACTCATCTTCAATATGCTTCCAAGCAGGAGTGTCTGCGGGAATTCTCCACATGCCATCATCCGATCGATGTGAGGAATGCCATGACATGAGCTCTGCTATGGATTTGCACTTGAACATGTGTTTGATGCGAGGAATTATAGGAAAGTGTCGCAAGACTTTACGAGGTACATCAAAACTCTTCATATCTGTTCTGTACCTTGCTTCACCACAAGTGGGACAATGTAGAGCCTCCTTATGCGTCCCACGAAAGAGAATGCAATCATTGACGCATGCATGTATTTTATCATAATCCAGTCCTCCAAGAGATGTCACATAGCGCCTCGCTATGTCTCTTGAGGTGGGTAGTCTATTTTCCTTTGGAAGCATGTTTGATAATAGCCTGCATTCAATATTATCAATTATGATTAGTCTTAAATCTTAAACCTTAAACCACTAATTCAAATTTGTAAGTAACAATGCTTACTTCAACAATGCGTCAAGACTTGCATTGCTCCATCCATAAACTGTTTGTATATTAAGTAGTTCAAGTGAAGCACGTAAAACTGAGAATGTGCACCCTTCAAACACCGGTGTCGATGAAGCCTTATAAAGATGCTCTTGTTCCATATCATCGTCGTCCATACCTTTGGGATCATCCTTAAAAAGATTCCGCACCATATCATCAAGCACCTCCTCTTCCACAACTTCGTGGGGTGCAGGGCTATTGTCGTCCCTTTCCCACTCATCTCTGACAATAGATCCCGAAGCTCCAGCATCATCTCGTCGACGCTTTACGTGCTCTCGTCGCGCGTAGGGTACCATGTTAGGGTGTAGTACTGCATCCTGCTTCAATTTATCAAATTATATGTTACAACTCTATTAATTTAATTTGGATACCATGAGTCATTTGAATACCATCAACTTACATCTACTCACCTCTAAACCTGTTTGATTCCATTCTCCATACATGGAGATGTGATTCAAGGTAATTCGACGTGCTCGTACAATGCATCCTTGACATCGATTACACATACATTTGATCCGTTGTCCCAACCACACATCGCGATTACGATGACGCATTGTCTCATCTTCCCCAGAACTGCTTGAAGAGGTTGATGACATCCTGTGTACAAATCAGAAAACACAAAATCATTATATGTTTTTAATGAAAGCACAAAATCGCGTGTATTCACGCGGCTATCTCCTAAAAATTGCGTGTATTCACGCGGCTACTTCCTAAAAAGCGCGTGTATTCACACGGCTACTTTCTGCAAAACGCGTGTATAAACGCAGCTAAAATCATATACACGCGAATATACCCGGGTTTATAAACGCGAATATAAACGCGGCGGTATGTTTAAACTAAAAATAGCCCGCCTTCCCCAAATATAGATTTTGAACTAAGAAATCAACAGTGCATGCGTTTTCGCCTGTTTTCGCCTCTTCCAACTCCAAGGAGGGAGCAGAGAAAGGAGCACACACACGGGAGAAGGAGGGAGCAGAGAAGGAGCAGAGAAGACTCACTTTTTCAGAGGTGAGTCACTTTGTCCTGTGCCTTGTCTCTTTTGTCAGATTTGTTTACTTTGCTCTTTGCTCTTTGGGTTTGTCTTTTTGCACACGATTGGGTTACTGCATCCTGACAGGGGCGACAATGGCTGGTCCTTTTATAAGGACATTCTGTCTTTGTCGGGGGGTCGATCTTTTCGAGAAATTTTTTTCGCAGGTCGCGTGTACGAACGCGTGTAGAAGCGCGTGTAACCTGTCTGCAGAGTTTTTTCACGCGCATATACACGCGTTTTTGGACGGGTGTATACACGCGTTTTTTGACGGGTGTATACACGCGTTTCTGCAGACAGAAAACTGCGGCGTTTCAGATTTCATGATTTGCAAGCAACTGACTTGAATGATTTAATTTGTGTGAGTCAAGAGACAGCCCATGATGTACATGAAGATGTTTGTTGCAGGTTCTTTATGGATATTCCAGGTTCTTCATCCAATCCATTTGCGTACAGCAATTGGTTGATGGAGATGATGAATCACTTTGGGCGCCAACCTGGTCCGGTTGAGCTTACAGAGTATATGTATGCCCATCCCCCTCCTTCCCTGCCTGGTGTCTATACCCCTACCGCGAGTATCCAGGGCACTCCAGTGCCGTCTATTCCTCCGAGTCCGACGAGACGGCATGCAGCTTCTCCTCTTCCACGTCCACCGAGGAGACATACCTCGTCCCAGACACACTCACGTACACCCTCACAGCCACCATCACGTGCTCCCTCAGAGCCACCGTCACGTCAGGGCTCACAGCCACCGTCACGTAGACAATCCCCCAGTCGTGACTCCACCCGCAGCAGTAGGAAGAGTGGGAGTGGAGGATGCGGCGGGTGCTTTGGTGGGGGAGGTGGGGGAGGTGGGGGAGGTAGTAGGGCACGCGGTGAGAGAGGAGATAGAGGGAGAAGAGTTAGAGGAGACAGTTCGGAAGAGGAGGAGATGAGAGAGATGGAGAGAGTGGTTTGCTATGATGTGACGGATAGAGGCGGGATAGTGATGGATGCGAGGGGGAGGGAGGTAATGGAGTACATGCGTGGGGTAGTATCAAACTCATATAGAAATTGTTTTATTAAATTTAAAGATCAAAATAGCCGATTAGTTGGGGAGGTGATAGAGGCTGTACATAGTCGGTACCCCAATCCCCCACATGCTACATTCTCGGATGTATGGGGAAGGACGCGAATAAGGGAGATCTTAAGTAATAAAAGATCTCACCTTAAAAAACTCGCGTACGATGACCGGCTAAATGTAGCTGCGGGTGGCTATCCTGTCGAGAAACCTGCCACTGCGCACAAACGTGAGTGGAAGGAGGCAAAGAAACGAGCAGAGGGTGGCGTGAAGAGCAGGCAGCATGTGGAGGCACGACGGATCCAGATGGAGACCGTTGGATCTTCGCATTTCGGATCTGGCGGCGTCGAGTCATGGGAGGCAGAGTTCGTAAGTATCCTGCCACTTTATTTGATTGTTTACTTAATTCATTGATTCTATGAATTGTTTTAATCTTACAAATTGTGTTGATTATGATACAGCGACGGGTTACGGGGAGGAAGCCCACAACCCACGATACTGCGTATGCTCGCCGGCATAGCAGACGTGACACGTGGGCCATCTTCAGAGCCGAGGGACGTATTACGGACGCGCAGTTTGAGTTGGCCATGAGACCATACGGTCGACAGGTACTTGAAAATTCGTAACGAATGGTTTTGGTTTATTGAATTGCATATATATATACTTATATACTATATATTACTTGAACAGGCACAAGCTGCTGATGATCCACCGGCCGCCGCTGCAGAGGGTGGACGTGAGCACTACTCCTCGGACATTCCGACCGATGCGAGCTCATCTGAGCATGGGGGGAGCACCGAGTCATCATCTGGGTCTGAGTAGTACTCAGACTTGTAGTATCACATTCCATGTTTAGGATGTGATTGTATATATTTTTTTGTAAACTCAAGCCATGGGCTACTTCGAGATATGGACTCCCTTGTATACATGTATGAAATTTTGATAGTAATATTGAATTGATTGATCGATAGTATTACATTCATGGCTGTCTTGAATCGTGTAATGACAATGTATGCATTCATGTCGTTCTTGTCTTAATCTCCCTCGTGCATATGTTCTTCGTGGATGGTCTAATGGGATGGTCTAATGCACCAAAAACCCTAAACCAGAGAGTGCTATTGGGTGCTGGAATGCTGGAACAGTATTCAGGCACCAAATAGCACTCTCTGGATTTTTTTTTTTGCTCTCTGTTTGCGTGTATAAACGCGTCAAAACTGCTAAAACTTGCGTGTATCTGCGCGGATACTCTGGAAATCACGCGTGTATTAATGCGTATAAACTGGCAATAACGCGTGTATAAGCGCATCTAAATTAAAGAAACGCGTGTATAGACGCAAGTAAAAACGCGTCTGGGACATTGGAACTGAACAGGATGCGGCTATACACCCGTGTATAACCGCGTCTAATATAATAAGAAGCGTGTATACTGGCGTGTATTAACGCGTCTGTGAAAAAAAACGCGGCTACACACCCGTGTATACGCGCGTCTGAGAGGTACTGTACATGCGGTTTTACACGCATGTCTCTGGCCGCGATTATACACGCGCTGATACACGGGCCCGCTACTTTTTTTCACAAGTCATTTTTAGCGGCTAAGAGCGTGGGTATGAGCCCAATCCCTTGTAGTGCAAGGAGTGATTGGGCTATTTCTTGAGGATCCTCTGTGCCTATGTCAGAGTACTGCGGCAGCAGAGGAGGGGCAAGGGTCTCACAGCTGGTATCAGAGCTTTGTTGAAAGCTAATAAGGATAAATGAATTCTTATCAGAAATTTGTAATAAAAACTCAAAAAGAGCATTTACATATTGTATTTTCATTTCGTAACTGTCACTAATGAAGATTTTTAATTAAAGAATTTGATTTTATAGATGGAAGTTCCACACTTATCTGGTGTTCCTGAGTTCACCCAGTCACAAGACATGACTGTGTTTGCCTTCCAACATCTCATCTCTTTCGCTACTACAACTTGAACGAGCCGAGCCCCAGACTCCCCAGACTCGCAGGCTATTTCAAGGATCTATATTTTCATGACCTAGTGGAGAGACGGCAGCACAAGTGGTTTGCAAGGGACAGTATGTCCACACCTCTTGCGAGACTAGCATGCGATGCTGAGGCAGAATCTCTCATTGACCATGATTCTGATACATGGTGTTATTTTATATCACTCAACACCTCGAAATTTCAGACTCTCCTACCAAATCTACAGACTCCTTAATCGCTTTATTCCTAAAAGGAGAAGATAGTAGCTCCCTTGGTAGTAAGGGAATATTTGTATCAGGGCATGGCTATACCAGTACCGTCGTCTTATGCGTCTCCGGAGGAGATTTTGACTTCTGGAGCCGAGTTGCTCTATGTACATATTGTAACCTTTATATAAATAAGAAAATGTTTTGTGGAAAAATTCCCTGTTGTATAAGTGATTGTTTATTGACGAATTGATAAAGCAAAATTTGTTACCGGCGGACATATGTCATAGATCTCCAATAAGATCATTTATCTTGCTTAAGTAATTATTTTCCAAACCTCTTAAGTCTTAGGATCTCGTGGATGATATCAAAATAAAAATTTAATAATATATCATTTTTGGCAGAATAATGAGGCAAGGGAACTGTGGCCATCAGCCAGGCCCTCTCACTGATTGACGAAGAAGAGCTTGACCCTAACGTTCGCAAGGCTCTTCACAGAACTCAGCTAGGACCCTAACGTTCGCAAGGCTCTTCACAGAACTCAGCTAGGACCCTTCAAAGGTGAAGGGGAGTACTTGGGTGAAGCTGTAGAGAAATGGGTCGAAGTAATGGAAGAGTATTTTGATGTCATCGGTTACAATGAGAGGAGAAAAATGGCTCTTGCTAGGCTGAAAATTGTGGAAACAGCCAAGGTGGCATGGAGAAACCATTGTGACACCAACCATCTGGACAGGAATACCTAGTCCTGGAACGATCTTAAAACCTATTTGAGGAAGAGATTTTGTCCCCCCGGGTTTTTAGAAACCAAAATGAATGAATTCTTAGAGTTAAATCAGGGAAGCAAAACCATTGATATCACCAACAGACATTTTCTCTTCTCCTTAAGTATTCACCACCTCTAGACGAAGAGCAACTCATGGCTAGGTTCATTCAAGGAATGAACGAACCCTTAGACACAATGGTCAAGAATTCCAAGCCAGTGTCCATGGGCAGAAGCTGTCAGAATAGTGAAGGACTTCACCAAAGCCTTCATCGTCGTGAAAGTCCCGCCAAAGCCAGCTCCCTCATCCTTCAAGAGATTCTAGACACCAGGAAGTTCTTCCAACCTTCCGCCTCCAAAGAGACACCAAGGTCCCAACCAAAATCTGGAGTCGGAAAGTTTCAGGAATGAAGGAAGTTCTTTCCCTCGAAGTACTTTCTCAGGAACTCCGGCTCTCTCAAGAATGCAAAGGGAAGAGCTTCGAAGTGAGAACAGGTGCTTCGGGGATGTCAAGGGTTTGTGCCCATCTCCATCTGTGGGCCAAGGAAGCCAGGGTCCCAGAATTCAGAGACAGACTCCTTCGTATCAATCCAATCAGGGTCCCCACACCAAAATCGGGGCAACCCCAGAAGCGTGCCAGCTCAGCCTACAGCCTCCATGCAAAGCAGTCTCCAAACTCCCTCCCAAAATTGGGGTAACCAAAGAGAGAGAGAATCCCACCTCAAACTGCAGCAGCTAGAGCCATCACTATAGTTGAGGAAGTGGAGGAAGAAAAAGGACAGATCTATAATTGAGCATCAAGGGAATAACCGTCAATTTTCAGTCCTCCAGACTCTAGCAGAGTACCAAGGTAAGCAATTCAAGGTTTTGATTGATTCAGGCAGTACTCATTCATTTATTTCCCTAGGATGTCTGCGTAAGTTAGTCCTAAATCAAAAATTAGGGAAACCTATGCAAGTGGAATTGGCCAGTGAAAAGATTCTTTTCACACACCTTGAGGGAGACCTTATTCAGTTTAGTCTAGATGGGAATGTAACGGAGTGCCAGTTTAGAGTCCTACCCTTGGGAGTCTATGAGGGAATCCTTGGAATGGATTAGCTCCATAAGAATCAGGCTGACATTCATTGTGACAAAGGAACCATCTCTTTCCTTGACCTTCACAGGAGTAAAGTTGAAGGAATTGGAATTTCTGGATCCCCAGTGCTACAATTAGTCAAGGCTTCTAAATTATTAAAAGGGCTCAGAAAGAGGCAAGCTATCTATGTCGTTGAGATGAACCTAGTAGACATAAAATGAAAGGCTAAAGAACCAGAGTGGTTAAGTGAGTATGCAGATGTGTTTCTTAAAGAGCTGACTGAGATGCCTCCGTCTCGCGAAGTAGATCATGAGATCGAGTTAACCCCCGGAGCTCAGCCAGTGGCTCAGCGTGCATACAAAATGCCAGTCCCTGAAGCCATAGAACTTAAGGAGCAGTTATTAAGACAACTATTAAGAGCAAGGATTCGTCAGACCCAGTGTCTCACCTTGGGATGCACCCCTTCTCTTTTAAAAGAAGAAAGATGGAACGTTAAGACTCTGTATTGACTACAGAGGATTGAATCAATTAACAATTAAAAATAAGTATCCTATTCCTAGGATTGATAAACTTATGGATCGGTTAAGTGGGACCTAAATGTTTACAAAGATAGATCTCAAATCCGGGTACTACCAGATCAGAATCAAGGAACAGGACATCCCGAAGATAGCATTCAATACTCACTATGGACATTATGAGTTCATAGTCATGCCATTTTGATCGACTAATTCCCCGGCGATATTTAATCTTTTTTTTGCATACATGGAGCAACACTTGGCTCCCCACTCCATCTCCTTTCCCCATTGCCCCAATGATCCGATGGGTGCCTCTTGAGCTGCTTAAGTACATTCAACAATATGCCCGCCCCTACATCCAGCGCCTTGAACACTTCATCGACATCTGCATCCCCGCAAGAGCATAATGTACCTTTAATAAGTAGGAGGTGAAGAGGTTGGGGAGGGGTAATTTAGGAACTAGGTTCCTCTCGTGGCTTGCCACTTTTGCATTCCTCATCAGCAACAATGACGATTTAGATGAGGAGGTAGAGATGCCTGCATTGCAATTGACAGGGTATTTGAGGGATGATAAGGAGTGAAGGAACTAGGTACGAGTGCTGATGTGGAAGAACAACTTAAATCAGAGCACTTTACAAAGGGTGCACAATCTGCAGCTAAATAGCCCGCTGTAGTGGAAGATGTGGGGCCATTTTCCCCACACGAGGAGAGCAAGGTGCTGCTAGAGCTTGAGATGAATCTCGATGAACACCATTGTGGTGGAAGGTGAAGAATACTTATTTCTTCATGACCTTGAAAAGGTAGCTGGCTTGAGAATGGATGAATGCTTGGGCATTATATGCACGCGCGATGTGAGGTGGACCTTGATACGTCCACCAACCTCGATCCTCACCTAGATAGTGTCATATTACCCCTTGGAGAATCTATCGCAGAGACGGTTGCTTTGGTCAAGGATAGTGTGGTTGAGACTAAGGAGCAAGACCTAGTTCCATAGGATGAATTCACAACCTTACAAGATAAGCTAGAGGCTGAAAAGCATACCCCTGCGGCGGCGGCGGCGGCGGCTAGAGTGATGGAGTATGACCTCAAGAAAGAGGAGGAAGAAATAATGAGCAGCTATATTGCTAGAACAACTAAGTATCTCTGCATGAGATGCATTACCCACCATGAGATACCAGATGAGTTATTTCTCATCAATCAAATTATGATCTATCTCAAGAGCAAAAGGTTCCATGGCCATCTCTATAGGTCTACACACGACACCTTTGATAGTTGCTCTAATGTGAGAGGTAATAACCTAGTAGACAATCTATAAGACAAGGATGTAGAAGTCATCTAACTAAATCGAAAGATAGGGGGTGTATCATCCAAAGCCTGAATAACCAAGGATTCCCAACTAGTACGGCCCTTAGTAGTCATATATTGATAGGAAGTTCCTGGATGATTTGATGCACTATCGTCAGGCGTAAGATCGTCTTCGATGAGTTTTCCAGATCTTAAGTGCATGTATGTATGATTTGATAAGATAGTATCCAACCCAATTGATTCAATTCTTGGTTCTATCGCTCTGTTCAGGAGGCATGAATTAACAGAGAATATTTCACGCCGTGAAATAGCAAATTTTAGCTCACGTCATGAAACTACAGAACACATGGTTCACGTCGTGAAACAAAGTGTTTCACACCGTGAACTACTTTAAAAGTGTTTCACGTCGTGAACTACTCAAAAAGTGTTTCACATCGTAAAAGTCTACTACACTTTCACGTGATCCAATCTTTCTCCTTAAGATTAAATTCCTTCTTTATCCGATCCTCACAACCTTAATTTTGTCAATTTGTTGGTTTTGGCCTTCTCGAGAAATAGCAAGATTAAATTCACGTCGTGAAAACAAAAAGTGTTTCATGCTGTGAACTACATCAAAAGTGTTTCACGTTGTGAACTACTTCGAAAGTGTTTCACGTCGTGAACTACTTTGAAAATGGTTCACATCGTGAAAGTCTACTGCACTTTCACGTGATCCAATTTTTGGCAGACTGAATCGTGTCGTCAGAGGTGTCAAGATAAGGGTTTCTATTTTTGGAATATAATCCCATGATTTCCAGCTAAAATCTCGGCACTGATTTCGTGAGAGAAACAAAGATGTTTTCCTGGCGCAACAGCACCAAAAATGTTATGCTAAACCACACCTCCAAGAGGGAACTCTACACATTCACCTAATGGATGAGCAATGAAACACAAAAGTCATGGGGTACTTACCAATACTTCGAGCTCATGTCTCTTGAAGCCTCCAAGCTCGCATGTATGCTCCAAACTCCAAGCTCCATCTCCTCACTGTCACCATGGAGTTGCTCACACCATCACATAGGCCAATCACACTCTCTCACTCTCTTATACAAGCATAAACACACAAGCATAAGAGAGGCACAATGCTAGAATGCTCTCACTCCTCACTCTCTCACAAGTACAAAGAAAGAGCTCTCAATAGCACAAAGGGGATTGTGTCCCTTCATTATGAGAAAATACCTTATATACAATTGGCCTTTATTCACACTTGGGCGCCCAAAACTTACTAACTAGGCCTTGGGTGGCTAATGTCTCATAATGTACAACCTTTATAGTGCCTTTACATAACACTTATTAATGTCCTCAATTGAGGATCATGGTGTTAATCCAAATGGGATTAACAGAGAAGCACAACCCTCAAAGTAGATTGATGAGTAATGAGTGAAGTACAAGTGAAGTGGCCAAGGACAAGATGTTTTGAGGATGCAAATAAATTCAATGGAGATGATGACGATGAGTAATAAGTGAAGTACAGGTGAAGTGGTATGGAGTTTTTGGGAGTATCGGTGCTCCTGACCTGTTAGGAGTCATAGCCACGCTTCAGGAGACCTCCCAGATTTTGCAGTATTTCTCACTTTACACATCACTTCTTAGCCTGGGATAGTCACTATGTAAAAAGCTCATGTATCACATGCATTGCAGGAGACTTAATTAAAATACTCTCTACCTACAATTTTTATAACCTAGATATATCCCTTACATACATTTTAAAATGATAAAAGTACTCCTTCTATATATTCATTTTTTTTAACTTTTTGAACTCTAAACCCCCTTATGTATGCACATTTTATGTAGATGTGCATGATAATAAAATCACTTTCCTTCAATCTCCGAGATACCATACATATGTTTCTCTGACCTTTTCAAGCTTGACGAGGATGGTTTTTACAAAGGCATCTTGTAGTTTGGTTAAGAGGTCCAAGAGTATAAGAGGATGATCGATGGATTCTCATGGTTACCGAGTTTCTATGCAGTGATTTGGGCTTTAAGAAGGCATAGAGCTTCTACACATGTAATAGTCAAAGAAGATGCAAATATAGTCCACTGGAGACTGTAAGGAGTTGTTTTCCTTAAAGATATTTGGAGATTCCTACACATTCAAGAGGATCTAGGTGATGTGTCATACTGCCATGGACCAGATTTTCATCCAACCCCCATCCAAAGATGTACCTAGATGACTATCAATGAAGAGAGCAAGGCATCATGGGCTATGAGGGGGGCTAAAGGTGTGCCCGTGTGTGTTTTCTCCAAACTCCAACTCTATGTATTCTTTGACTCTTATTTTTCCTTTCTTCACTATTTTTTCAAGTCTAGGAGGCTCTGACACATAGGCAGATGTGGCTCAAAGTTAGGATATGAGCATAGGAACAGTTCATGAGGTGTATAATACTCTAGGCCCTCAAGAGGCTTGCTTACAGATTGTCCCTTTTATTGTTTAGCAAGAGATACCTTCTGGAGTTGATGCCGAGGATGAAAACAAGCTTTACATGGATAGGGGAGAAGACATATTGCATCGAACTAGGATGTTTAGTTATTTTCAATGTCCTCCCATCCCATTGTGTAGGCTCATCCCATACGCTAAATTTTGGGGATTGTGTGATGATGTCTTGGGATTGAAGACAGCTTTTGGAAAAGAGGGTTATATTCAAGAGATAGGATCGTTTATTGTTTCTGTGTGGACCTGCCATAGAGAGGAGACTTTGGTCAGTGTTTGGGACATCATAGCATAGCGGAGGCTACACTCCAACCCACACACTTTGTCAATCCGTGAATGCAACCCGGTTAGCGCATAGAGGCTATCCCGAATGGGAGAAGATTAGTTAACCACACACTAATGACTTCTAGTCCTACTCAATCCTTCTTCAACACTCAAGCAATCAATCTAACATAATCAAAGCATCAAGATTAGGCTACACTTAAGCATAAAAATGCAACTTATGCAAAGAATCTAACATGCAAAGAGCTATCACACAAGCCTCAACTACGCATCATTTCATGCACAAGCTTCATCACATGCACTCAACAATTCACAAATCAGATTTTAGCATCAAAACATAATTAAGAAATCTAGATTAGCAAGTGTGTAGACCATAACCTCATATCATTGAAAATGTAGAGAATAGAGAGTACAAGATTGAATCAAGAATGGAGATGGAGAGCCTTGGGAGAGCACATGAGAAGGAGCTATGGAGCAAGCTCTCTCTATGAGCCTCTCAACCAAATGACCAAAGAGACCTCTAGTTCTCAAATGGGCCACTTTTTATACAAAAACTCTAGAACTCCCAAAAGTTCCCATGTGGGATTATTGTCAAGCCCACTCCCACATTCATCTACAACTTGGAACTCTTTTCAAGAGCCCTAAGTGTCTTTTTTGTTGCATCCTTGTATTGATCTTCATTCGTCATGCAACACTCCCCCCTTCCTATTTTGCGCACGTCCTCGAGCGCGGTAGTAGCAAGAGCTGCAAAAAACAATAGATACAAGTAAAGTCTTTATTGAAAAAAAGAAAAGAAAAGAAGAAAAAAAAACAGCAATGACAATTCATATGTGAGCATACAAGTGAAAGGTTGATTAAAGTTTTAAAGAGTACTAAAATAGGTGAGTAAAGACTAGTCAAAGTGAGACTAAGTGGTAGATAGTGCGATGCAAAGGCAAGTGTGCTTGTACACCGCCGGTTATGACCGCAGTCTCAATGTCCTACAAGTATTTAAGTTATTCCTAAGTGGCAAACCTACTCCTAAATATGAGCAAAGGTGATTGGAATTTTTTATTTTTTTTTGATGTGTGTGTAGAAGTTGATAAAGATTAAGGTTCCATCCCAATGAGACCCAAGCAATGGCCAAGAGACCTCCGCCAAGAGAGTCTAAAAACCGCTAAGTATCTCAAGGGCGACAGACCCTTTTTCTTTCTTTTATGACCTAAGGAGTACCCCATGAAGATGAGGGCATCGGTCTCGAGGGCCCATAGTGTACCCCAGAGTCCTACCAACATCTATCAAGGCGATAGATTCCTCGAAGGTCTTTTTCTGAAGCTTTTAGACATCAGTGTTCACCCCATGGAAACCAAGGCATCGTCCCCAAGGTGCTAAGACAACCCCAGGTCCTACCAAGCATTCCACATGGCTGTAGACACGTCATGTCTCGATTCACTTGTATATATTTATTTATTTTTTGGGTTATATTTTCGTAAAATTTTCTTATTAATCCTAGCACCTAGCTCATACCTAAGAGGTAGCTACCACTAGGGATAACTAATATACCTTGAAAGCATAAGAACTTGGCATATTCCATTGGTATATATCCTACATTGTCTTTAAATAGAAATATCTTTCACTAAGTCTTCTAAGAATCTAGAATTCACTCACCATATTTTAACAACTAATCAAAAACTTAAACCAGCCAACATTGTGTGAACATGCAAACCATATATCCAAAAGATAAAAGCACATAAAGAACAAAAGATTATGATTTGAATACACCTGTTGTAGTGCCGGTTGATGTTGTTCATTTGCATTGATGAATTGCTGATTTTGTGCAGATTGCTCCTCCTCGGTCTTTGTAGGCGTAGCATGTCTCCCCCCTTTCTAATTTGTGTGCACAGTAGGTGGACTATAGGGGCGTGTTTGATGCTCTTGTTAAGCTGAGATCTCTGCAAAATGGTTATTAACAAACAAGAAAAGAAAAGAAAAGAATAAAATTTGCTATTGGTGCCAATCACCGAATATAGCCGAGGGGAAAAAAACCCAGTGGGAGAAAAGTGCTCTGGCCTGTCGATCTTATTGTGAAGTCGTTGAGCTTACCCTTGCGCTGGTGGTGGATCCGTATCCACTTCTGCTGGAAAGATGGTGTCAATTTCCTCAGGATGCAGAGACAACCCCTCACAAAAACCGGCCTCTGGAGAAGGTGGTAGAGGAAGGAGTGCTTCCTCACTAAAATATGGCATTGGTTCTATGGGAAGGTTAAGGAGACAATTTCGATTTTGGAACTGCGCAATATAGGTACTCATATTGATCCAATATTGACATGTTGAGGCTTGGGGAAGGAGGGCTTGCAAGATCGGTGGTTGCAAGTCATTTAAGCTTGTATCCCTCCATTGTTGTGCTTGAACCTCCTCAGGTAATCTACGTTGATTTGGTCCTCTCTCTGGTATTCTCACATTAAGAAGATTATGGCGTTGGGGTGTAATTTCCACAATTTGCTTCATTAAGGCCGTGCCATACCGTCTAAAGTAAGAGCGGCATATCTAACAAATATGTGAAGCTTCTTCTAATACGAGTCGTGCACACTCTTGACAATGTGGAAATGGGTAATGCTGTTGATAGAATAACGTGACAAAGTGATGTCCACAGCAATTTTCATCTAAGGGAGCGTAGAAGTACCTAGAATGAGTTTGAAACGGAGGAGCACTATAACCCCCGCGATGATCAGGTCGAGTACTATCAGGGTCAATGCATGGTGAACATGTATCTCGCCAAATATCCATCAAGAGTTATCTGGACGTAGAACAATGAAATTTAGAACACTCATATCCATCATTACAATTCCAATCAAAAACAAGATTATCTCAAAAAGAACACATCTTCTAAAGGCATAAGGAACTATATTATTCAAACATTGATCTACCAAAGAGCTTCAATTGTAGTGTTAATGCCTTATCTTTGGTTGCCTTATCTTTGGTTGTAGGTATATCCTTTTTAAGAGGTGGGAATTTTAGCAATTGTCTTGGAATTTGAGCAAGATAAGAGGATTTAGGCATTGAAATGCTAGAATCTATGCTCAAATGATACTCATTTGGACTTGTCTTAGGTACACAAGTTGATGGTTGAATTGTGTAACAAGGAGAAATTAGGACAACCGGTGTTTCAATACATGTTTTAGGAAGATCAACACAAGTAGATTTGTAGGTGCTATCACACAAGCCTATCCTTTCTTGAAGAGTTTGTGTTGATTTCTTTTGCACCCACTGATATGGAAAATCAAGGGTGGCTTTTGGAATCTTTTTGAAACACTCTTTTACCCCTAGCAAACCATGGCATTTTGGAAGCCAAATTGCTGTTGCCCCCTCATAATAGCCTTGTGCTTTAAGAACATGTTTTGGGACCCATCGAGTAACAATCTGAGGTTTAGGCTTGGAAATGATGTGCTTTTTAGGAGGCTTGGCAAACTGGACTAGATGGTACAAGTTTGTACGCATCTTTGGGTAGCCAAATTGATAATTCCTTCTTGCCTGGCCTTCTTTGAGTAGCAACTAGAGTAGTTGGAACATGCCAGCCATGGCCCTCACTTGAGTACTCATCAATTATCCACATCATTTGTTTTGGAGCTTCAAGAGCAGATTTTGAGAGTGGGTTGTGTAAGGTAGAAACATTACCCTTTTGACAAGATCAAGGTCGTGGAGTAGCAGATCCCAAGATGCAATCAGAATCAAATTGCAACTTGTATTGTCTATTCTTCCAATCTAATGAGCAATTGGTAGCACTTAACCACGATCTACCGAGAACAGCCTCTACTACTGCCTTGGACTTACTTGCCACATAAAAGGGCACTGACATCTGGTGATCCTGAATGGACATCATAATGACACATTTTTCCTCTATAGGGTTATCTTCCCCTGAGAAGCTTCGTAAGTCAACAGGAATTTGCACAAGTGTGGGTTGACCCAAGGCTATCCATGTGTCAAACGAGAGAACATTATAATCTGCACCAGAGTCAATTAAGGCAGAGACAAAGTAGGTAGTCTCGTGAAGATGAAGGCACACTTGAATATTGAATGGATCGACATATGGTTCATCAGTAGCCAACTGTAAGGCCAACATAGAAGCTTTGCGACGCTCCTTGGCTTTTGCAACTCTAGCTTTAGCCTCCTCTTGAGCCTGACGTTTAAGTAGGTCAAGTGCTTCCTTCCGTGTTTGTGCAGCATGCATCTGTTGAAGCATGGCTTCAGTTAATGGTTCATTGTATTTCTTGAGACAACTTCCATTAATGAAGTTAGGCATTTGCTCACCTTCTAGTGTCTCTAAACGCACTGCACCACTTGGAGTAAGCTCATTAATCATAAACGGTCCTAGGCCACGTTTCTTGAGCTTTCTCTTATGCTTCTTAAGTGTGTACAAGAGCACAAGGTCCCCTTTTTTTAATCGGCCAGTTGCTACATTTCTATCGTACCATTGCTTCTGTCTCCTCTTCTCGGCATACATCCCCATTACCACCAATAAGCGGGTCTCATCAAGCTTTTCCAATTCATCAATGCATTGTGAAAGCTCATGACCAGTCCAATCCAATTGTTTAGCTACTCGTAGAGTAGGTACAAGAAATTCAATGGGAAGAATTGTGTCTAATCCAAAAGCAAGCTCAAATGGGGTTGTGCCCACAGATGTTTTATAGGCTGTCCTATATGCCCAAAGAACTGAGTGCAACTTTTGCTCCCAATCAGTCCTATGTCCCTCAACAATCTTTGTGAGTGCTGTGCAGAGAATCTTGTTAGTACTCTCGGCTTGTCCATTGGTCTGGGGATGATAGGGTGCAGAACGCTTGTGAATTACCATAAATTCTTGCAGCAAAAATTCTATGACTTCATTTACAAAGTGTACACCTTGATCACTAACGATCTCAATAGGTAAGCCATAGCGTGTAAACACGTACTCATACAAGAACTTGGCTGTGGTTCTGGCATCATTTTTGACTATTGCCTTTGCCTCAACCCATTTGGTCAAATAGTCAGTTGCGACTATAATATATTCAGCATGCGTGTGACGAGCTGGAGGTTTAATGGGACCGACAAAATCAATACCCCATTTTGCAAAAGCAGGTGTGCTTAACATAGGCCGCAATGGCATATTGTCCTTTGTGATGGGAGGTTTGGTCCTTTGACAATCGTCACAACGTTTTACATATTCTTCGGCATCCATTTGTAAGGTTGGCCACCAAAGCCCAGACCACCTAATCAACTTAGCTGTGGTATTGCCTGAAAAGTGTCCACCCCCGACACCTGCATGTGCATGAGTTAAGATTTTCAAATAGTCAGCTTCACATACACACATGCGTAAGTTGCCATCCTTGCCCCTCTTGTAGAGTTGGCCCTCTATCAGCATATAGTTTGCTACTTCAACTTTAATAGCATGCTTTCGATGTTTAGGAATTTTTTGATCCGTATGACCATGCTGAAGATAGTCCACAATATACTTACTCCAACTTGGTGTAGTTGAAATTTGGAATAATGTGACATTATGAATTGGCTGTTGAATTTGACATGAAGCACAGTTACGAACAAATGTTTCAGCATCTGCATGCATGGTAGGCCACCATTGTCCATCCTGAGATATACGTCGCACACAAGTAGTAGCAGATGCATGGATTCCATCGATACCTGCATGTGCCCATTCCAAGATTTCCACATATTGGTCCGGGTTAGGTATAAGCCGCAACACTCCATCATTACCCTGACGATATAATCTCCCTGAGATTAACTTGAATGGTCGCCATAGGTCCACATTAGGACCTGCTAGTTGTATCTGCCCACTTGTCAAAATTTCTAAAATGGATTCAGACCATCTAGGAGCTGTCTCTACAAGGAAAAGTGTTGAATCTAACATATCATCATCCACATCCACAGGAGCTTCGTGAGAGGTGATTCGAGACAAATGATCTGCCCTTAGATGAGTTGTTCCTTTTCGAACTGCCACTTCAAAATCAAACTCAAGAAGGATGATAAACCACCGCACAATCCTTCCAGTTGCACAAGGCTTATTTACCAAATATAGCAATGCTTGATGGTCCACAAAAAATATGAATTTGTTTGCCAAAAGGTAATGGCGAAACTTTTTTACTGCATATATCATGGACAATCCTTCTCTTTCTGTTGTGGTGTAATTCTTCTCAGCATTGTTCAACTGTCGACTAGCATATAAGATTGGGAAATCCTTATTATGTTCTCCCGATTGAGCCAAAATACATCCAATTGCAAAGTTTGAAGCTGTAGACATATACAAAGATATGACCTTGTAGGCTAGTCGAGTACTTAGTTTATTTTTATGTTCTACTTGGTGACTATACATACCAAGTACTTTGTATTCTTATCTATTGAACATCTGTTGGAGCTTTCTTGTGTGATCACATCCGTTCACCTGTGTTCACTCCTGTCTCCATTTGTGTTCCTTCAAGTGGTATCAGAGCATCAGTCACTTGAACTGAGATTCAGCCTTGCCTTCCGTCTTGTGGCAAGTTCTCTCGTGTCCTCGTGTTGCTCTCGATCCTACATTCAGCCCACTTCTGTTTCCAGCTCGTTTTTCAGTCAGATGCAGTGAAGATTGGTCAGAGAACTTCAACATTACTGCCCCGGGAGCTCTTCTTCAGGTCGCCCTTCAAACAGTGCTGCCCCGGGAGGTCTTCTTCAGGTCGCCTACCTCCAGGACACCTTTTGCTGCTGATTTTCAGTTTGTTTCCGAGCCCGGGAGCTCCTACTTCAGGTCGCCCTGCATTTACCCACTTCCTGGAGTACTACTTTGCTGTTTTTCAGCCTGCAGCACTCTCCTACTATTGTATAAGAGCTATCTTCAGCAGCAGCAGCCTTCTTCTTCAGTACGAGTTCACCTACTGCTGGATTGGTGATCTTCTCAGCATAGTTCAGCCCCAAAACAAGCAAACATCACTCACAGAAGCTTCTACTTCAAATCGATTTGCTTCAGTACCCAAATCTTCTTGGTAAGAAAGCTACTCTCTACAGGTTCTCACTGAACAGGAACTCCAACTTGCACAGAGCTTGTTTGCCCTTGGGTGCTTTGGACTTTCATTTGTCTTTGACAATAATTGCACAGAGCCTGTTTGCTCTTGGGTGCTTGGTTATATTTACAGTCAGTTATTTGTGAAGTAAACATGTCTCTTTCCGAAAGCTTTGGCACTATCACTGAAGGGGATAAATTGGAAGGATCAAATTATGCCTTGTGGTCATTTATGCTCCGCAACATTTTAGTTGGCAAGGGATTGTGGGACATTGTGAGTGGTGATGAAACTAGGCCAGCTGTAGCTGCAACTAGTTCATCTTCATCCATCACATCTACAACCACAGCTCCTACTCCTACTTTATTGGACGAGCAAAGGAGGTTTGATAGGAGAAATGCCCAGGCTTTGTCTTTGATTTCCCTCTCAGTGAAGAGGCACATTATGACTACTATCAAGTCCTGTAAGTATGCTAAAGATGCTTGGGATAAACTGGCATCCATGTACCAGGTCAAGAATGAAGCCAGAGTGCTAGCTTTGACGAATCAACTCAAGGAGTTGAAGATGCAAGAAGGGCAGAGAATTGCAGATCACATTGCTAAGATTACTGATCTTAGAGATCAATTAGCAGGTGTTGATGAGGAGATAGAGGACAGAAAGCTGGTCACTATCACTCTCAATAGCCTGGCTCCGTCGTTTGGCACTTTTGTTACCTCTTTGTCTATCATGCTTAGGGCTGTTCCTGTTTCATTTGATGAGTTGGTAGGTCTGCTCCTGCAAGAAGAGGAAAGAACCTCTAATTTTGCTCATTCATCCCGCCAAGGTGAGCAAGCTCTTGCCATGCAAGGAAAGGGCAAATTTCAGTCAAAAGGAGGCAATTTTCAGAAAAAAAACAACCATGGATTTCAGCCCAAAAGTGAGGGCAATGCAAGCTCTCAGGCAAGTCCCGCATCTCAGAAGAAGGGCAAATGTAACTATTGCAAAAAGCCTGGTCATTACATTGCAGAGTGTCAGAAGAGGATTGCTAATGAGAAAAAGAGGGGGGTTACAAACAGTAATTTTGTTGCACCTGCTGAAAATTCAAATGCCTCTTCTCATGCACATTATGCCCAGGATGACAAGGATTTTGCTTTTGGTGTTGTGGATCATGAGATCATTGACACAGGGGGGGAATCTAGTATGTCCAGTATGTCACATGCTACACATGCTCATGCTCTTATTGAGCCAGTGCCAGAGGGTATTGATGCATCTTTGGCGACCACTGATCCTTGGTATTTGGATAGTGGTGCTTCTAAGCATATGACTCATCACAGAGATTGGTTTGAGGACATTACACCGGTCCATGGCAGACATGTTGTTTGTGCCAATGATGCCACTCAGGATATCACGGGAGTGGGACATGTTCCTATTCTCTTAGATGGTTCAGGGAAGAAACAATACATCCGTGATGTTTGGTATGTTCCAGATTTGAAAAAGAATCTGATTTCAGTTTCTTCCACTGCCCATGACCAACATATGTTGGTAGAGTTTCAAGGCAGCCAATGCAGGATTAAGGATCCTAAAAAGGGGTATGCTATTGTGGCTACAGGCACTTATGAAAAGGGGCTGTACAAGCTTGATGCTCAGCCGTATAATCAGCATGCTATGGCTGTATCATGTGTATCTCAGGGTGATTTATGGCATGCCAGGTTTGGTCATGTTCATCACAGGGCATTGACCTATCTGTTTAACAACAATATGGTCATTGGAATGCCAAAATTACAGCAGCCAGTCAGTGAAGTATGTGAAGGGTGTGCTCTTGGCAAATTGCACCGTTTACCTTTCAAAAAGGATGGGAAAGGTGATGTGAAAGCAATAAGAGCATTGCAAATAGTACACAGTGATGTTTGTGGCCCCATGAATGTTACTACTCATAGAGGGGCAAGGTACTTTGTTACCTTCATTGATGACTATTCCAGATTTACATGGCTCTTCCTCATGAAGAACAAATCAGAAGTGTTTTATTGGTTCAAGGTATTCAAGGCTATGGCTGAGAATCAGACCAGTTCCAAGATACAAACACTCAACACAAATAGAGGGGGAGAGTACACTTCAGAGGTATTTGCAAGTTACTTGCAAGAACATGGCATCAAACATCATTTAACTGTGCCTTACACACCCCAGCACAATCCTATTGCTGAAAGGAAGAATAGGACTCTTGTAGAAATGACAAGATGCATGCTGAAATTCAAGAAAATCTCAAAAGGTTTTTGGGGAGAAGCTATTACTACAGCCACATACATCTTGAACAGATGCCCAACAAAAGCCTTGATTGACAGGACACCATTTGAGGCATACTATGGGTACAAGCCCAAGGTAAATCACTTCAGAATTTTTGGGTCGGTTGCTTATGCTTTGATCCCTGCTCAACACAGAACTAAGCTTGATGACAAGAGTGTCAAATGCATATTTGTGGGGTATAGTATTGAAAGTAAAGGTTTTCGTCTGTATGATCCTGTTACTCGGAGGATTATTATCAGTAGAGATGTTGTCTTTGCTGAAAATGAAACCATGCAACCAGTCAATGTTGATTTGCCACCATATGATGATGTGCCTCTTGATATTGTTCAGTTTGATGGTAATGAGATGGAGTCTTCATCCTCCTCACCCAGTTCAGATTTGGTGCCATATGTTGAGGGGGAATTTCCCTCAAATATTCTAGAAGGGCAGCCAGCTAGTGAGGCAGGACAGCCACATGTTTGGAACTCTTTACCCCGTCCTATCATGGATACTACCAACAATGGTCCAGCCAGTGATGGTGCTGCAAATTCAGTCCCAAAATGGGCACGGTTGACCCTCAAAGAGGCTAATGTTCAGCCCACTTTAGGGAGAACCAGGACAGCCACAAGGAATGCATCATCACAGGTAAATTATGCTTTGATGGCTTCAGTTATGGCAGCTGAAACTGAAC
Source organism: Cibotium barometz (assembly GCF_041138505.1). Taxonomy (NCBI): domain Eukaryota; kingdom Viridiplantae; phylum Streptophyta; class Polypodiopsida; order Cyatheales; family Cibotiaceae; genus Cibotium; species Cibotium barometz. Next base: position 28,467,901 of record NC_141046.1, read on the forward strand.
CTCAAAGATTTGAGGATGCCAAGGAACATCCCGCATGGCAGGAAGCCATGAAATCTGAAATTAGTTCCATTGAAAGGAATGCCACATGGGATTTGGTTGATAAGCCCATTGGGAAGAATGTGGTTGGTACCAAATGGATCTATAAGGTTAAGTATCATGCAGATGGTACTGTTGAAAAACACAAGGCCCGTTTAGTAGCCAAGGGGTATGCCCAAGAGGAGGGAGTTGATTATGAGGAGACCTTTGCTCCGGTAGCCAAAATGACTACCATTCGGTCTGTCATCTCTCTTGCTGCAAGTTATGGCTGGCCCGTCTTTCAGATGGATGTCAAAACTGCCTTCTTGAACGGTGATCTACAGGAGGAAGTATATGTGCAGCAACCCCAAGGTTTTGAGGTTAAGGGACAAGAGCACAAAGTATGCAAGCTACGCAAAGCATTGTATGGGCTAAAACAAGCACCCCGTGCGTGGTATCACAAGATACATCAGTACTTGCTGTCCCAGGGCTTCGTGAACACACATACAGAGTCTAACCTCTATGTTCTGCAAGAAAAATCAGATTTGCTGATTTTAGTTCTTTATGTGGATGATATACTACTCACAGGCAGTAGTACTCAGCAAATTGCAGCCATCAAATCCGCATTATGTCAGACATTTGATATGACAGATTTGGGTCTCTTGCACTATTGTCTTGGCATTGAGTTTTGGCAAACCCAGGAGGGGATATGTATGTCCCAAACAAAGTATGCAAAGAGTCTCTTGCAGAAATTTAAGATGGAAAATTGCAAACCCGTGGCCACTCCATTGACCAAAGGTCTCAAGCTTTCAAAGCATGATACAGCAGAGAAGTTTGATGGCACACTTTATAGACAGTTGGTGTGTAGTCTTATCTATCTGTGTTCTACCAGGGCTGATATTGCACATGCCACCGGGTTGCTCAGTCAGTTTATGCATTGTCCTACAGTCACACATTGGCAAGAAGCCAAGAGGGTTCTCAGATATCTGCAGGGCACTCTTACTCTTGGACTGCACTATGCTGCAAATTCAGTCATTTCTCTGAGTGGTTTCACTGACTCAGATTGGTCAGGAGATATGGATGATAGAAAATCCACCACCGGTTATTGCTTCTCATTGGGTTCAGCTTGCATCTCTTGGCTCAGTAAAAAGCAAGACCGTGTTTCTCTCTCCTCTAGTGAAGCAGAGTATAGAGCAGCAACAAACGCAGCCACTACAGAAGCAATGTGGTTAAGGAAGCTTATGTTTGATTTGCATCATGCACAACATGATAAGGCCACCTCAATTTTGTGTGACAGTGTGAGTTGCATTGCCATTGGGAAAAATCCTGTCTTTCATGCCCGCATGAAACATATTGAGAATCATTATCATTACATTCGGGATTGTATACAGGATGGCTTCATTGATCTTATTTATTGTCCTACTGAGGATAATGTGGCGGATATCTTCACTAAAAGCCTGTCAGCTCCACTTTTTACTCGTCATCGACAAGGCTTGGGAATACGCGACATAACAACAATGTCAAGGGGGGTTATAAAGTGACATTGTTATTCATGTGTCACCCCATAGGTTGCTATATCCTGATGGATGAACTTGTGCAACCATGGTACCTTAGGTGCCCTAGGTACTTCTGAGACGTTTCCAGAGTACTTCAGTCATATCTTTGAGGGGGGATTTGTAGACATATACAAAGATATGACCTTGTAGGCTAGTCGAGTACTTAGTTTATTTTTATGTTCTACTTGGTGACTATACATACCAAGTACTTTGTATTCTTATCTATTGAACATCTGTTGGAGCTTTCTTGTGTGAGCACATCCGTTCACCTGTGTTCACTCCTGTCTCCATTTGTGTTCCTTCAGAAGCATCAATATGGACATGAAAGATTTGGTTCCAATCTGGTGCCCGTAAGATGGGTGCCATCACTAATGCTTGCTTCAACTTTTCAAAGGATTCCTCACATTCATCAGTCCAATTAAACTTTACAAGAAGAGCATATAATGGTCTGGCTAGGACAGCATACATGTAGATGAATCTACGGTAATAGCCACAATGTCCCATGAATGTTTGTACCCCTTTAGGATTGATAGGCCGAGGTAATGAGACAATGACATCAATTTTATCCATATCTGTTGAAATCCCATTGCGAGCAACAATATGGCCCAAAATTTTCCCTTGTCTTACCATGAATTTGCACTTGTTAGGATTCAAGCATATACGATAAAGTTGACACTTTTGAAACACAAGTCTGAGGTGTTCTATATGATCATCACGCTCTTGTGAGTGAACACATAAATCATCCATGAAGATGTCAAGAAATTGCCTAAGGTACTCCTGAATACATGACTCATTAACCGTTGCTGGTGCATTTGTTAGACCAAATGGCATAACACGATAGGCAAAGATGCCATCTTCAGTAGCAAAGGCTATCTTGTGTTGATCCTTTGGATCAATTGACACTTGATTGTAACCGGAGAATCCATCCAAGAAACTATATGTCTTTTTCCCTGCAACTCGTTCCAGAACATGATCCGTGATTGGAAGTGGGTAATGATCATGCACAGTAGCTGCATTTACCTTCTTGAGGTTTACACATACTCGAAGTTTTCCATTTTTCTTGGGCACCACTACAATAGGGGAGACCCATTCAGTGTGTTCAATCTCATAGATAAATTCTGCCTCTAAGAGCTTGTCTATTTCTTCCTTTATCTTCCGTGTGAAATTTTCATTGTAGGTATAAGGACGTTGCTTGGAGGGCTTTGCATCCTCTCGCAATGGAATTGTATGCTGACATATGCTTGGATCAACTCCTTTGAGGTCTTTATAACTCCAAGCAAAAACATCGCGATACTCCTTTATTATTTGAATTAATAACTTCTTTTCATCTAAGGACAAGTCTGTGGCAATCCACACATAGTGAGGCTCTTCTCCTGGCTTAGCAATATCAATCTTTTTTGCATCTTCTGGACCATCATATGAAACCCCTGGCATGCTTGGTTTTTGTCGCATGGGCTGTTGAAGAACAATCTTCCGATCTTGAAGAGTATACTGTGTGAAATTGGGAGGAACATTGAGACCTTGTTCTTGTCCACTTGAGTCTTCACTCATTGAAGACCATGCGGTTTTGACCTCTCCTTTGCCATCTTGCATCGGATTTTTTTGTTCAACCGTTGTCTTTGCACTTCCGACACTCTTTTTTGAATCGGTTTTAGACTTGAGTTTTGGTTTTTGTTTCTTCGTTTTTTTATGATTTTTGCTAACAGTTGTTAGCTTTTCTCCTGCTTGGAATCCACCTAATCGTTTTACTTGGTCTTTGATACTATCTTGTGCTTGGACATAGTATAGATATCCGTTCTTTCCTGAGAAGTGAGGTGGTGGTCGAGAGTTTTCACTCTTAGACTCCTCCTTTTCTTTTTGTAGTCAAGATACTAATGGGAGGGTAGCATTTCCCTGATCGTCCTCACAAAATTTTCCTACTTTGTTGATAGGAACTGGCATAACATGCTTTGTCTCAGGGTGTATAGTACACTCATGGTGACCCTTTTGTAGTAATACCTGCTCTGACAAACATGTGGCAATATCATTCCACAACTCAGGTCGAATTTTTATCAAATCAAGCAATGGTAAGGTACAAGCCACTGGTGCTGACAAAATAGCTTGCATGATACTCATATCCTTCTCCTTTGTCAATTTTTTATGCATGGAGAGTATCCTCAAGGTTTGAGAATAGTTCTCATATTCTCCCAGATATGATGGTAAGGTTTTCATTGTATGCTTACTTCTAGGAGAAACAATTGTTTGAACTTCTTCCTGGATGCTTGGGCGTCTAAAGTTGTTTTCCGTGCCCCTGGTAAAATCCACCTCAGAGAATGGAGGTGAACTAATAGAGGACATGTTCTCATTAACTTTCTCATGAACTGCGGTCCACATCTCATTTGCCATGTCCTCATTAGCATCCATAACTTCATCATTGCATGGGAAGACAAGGCTAGGTGGTGGCAGATTACCTCCTTTCAATTGGGTGTCAATTGGTGCAGACCTTTCGCTATGAGCTTGTGAAATGAGCTCACTTTTCATTTCCCGACTTGATGACACTTCTGGTATGGTTTCTAATGTTGGCTTAAGACTGGTTGGGCCCCAAGGAATAGGTGGTGGTGGTCCCTCAAGTATTGACTGAGCTTCCCTAATGAGTTGCTGATGTACAGCTAGATTGATCTTCTCCTCACGAGGGTTTGGGTATTCTTGAAGCTTCTTGGGTAGCTCAGATAAAGCTGCAATGCGACTTCTATGAGCATCAATGATGGCATCTAGAGTCTCATTCACTTTATCCACAAAAACAGAACCCCCAGAACTATCCTCAGTCGTACTAGTCTCATCTTGTTTAGCACTAGGCCCAGGTTGAGGTTGATGTTCCTCATGCACTTCTTGGGATGTAAAAGTTTTATCCCTCATGTTTTGTTTAGAGGCTTCTTGAGAACTAGTGGATGCACTTTTAGTTCGCTTTTTTCGGTTCTTTTTCCTCCTAGTGGTCTTTTTTCTATTGTCCACTAGATTTGCCTTTGCATCCCTAGTTCGAGGTGTCTCATCAGTTTGTATTTCGGCATTTCGTGTCTGTGATCTAGTCATGACTCTAAGTGGCACGACATCCTCATTCTCTGATGAAGGTGGTGATGGAACTGCCCCTACAAGGTTGAGTGAGACCTTTGGTTGAGAGGTGCCTTCCTCATGTGGTTTCAGCAGACAATCTTTTGGGAAGTGTTCTACACAACACCCTAGACAATATCTTTCAATTGGTGGAAACTGTTGTACTGTTGTATTGGATCGAGTTGCTTGCCTTGAGCGATGTGGACAATCACGAGCCCAATGGGGTTCTCTGCACTCATAACAGGGGCCCATTGGTTTGGCCTCTACTTTCCTTGGCTGCCATTGACCTGAGGGGCCTGGAGTCCTAGGTTGGTAGCCGCCTAGCAACATCAAAGAGTTTTGTTCCCCTGGTTGAGCCTCCAGTGCTTGGCTTGGGTATGCGGGACTTTCAAAGAGATTTTCTTTGGATGAATATGATGCGTATTCCTCCTCCACATAGCCTGGGTTTACCAATTCTATACACATATTTGAATGTCGTAGTCAACAACCCTCACAGGAGCAGTCCCAGGAGCAGGAGGTTGGGCACCAAGAACAGGTCGTGCTTGCTCTTGTGCCATTGGTGGCTTACGTTCAAAATTAGTATATTGTTGATACATTTGTGGAGCCACTCCACCCCTTGGCTGCTCACGCTCCTGTCTCATTCTTGCAATGCGAGTACATTCCTGTGTGGTGTGGGTAAAGTTCCAAGCACAGGCTTGGCACCACTTCTTTGTGGGTTGGTTTGTGACTAGAGGAGAAAAGGTATTACATTCCTCTGTTTTATGGTTACCGCCACATGCTCCACAAAGATGAGGACCTGTAGGGAGCACACTCCTCATTCTCTGCTGCTGTGGTTGTGGCTGCATGGGTGGACGATAGGTCTGTCCCAATCTCCTTAGTACTAGGTTAGCTATCTGGTCTGGATTTACTAATGCGCTAGACCCTGAACTTTGGTCATCACCCCACTGATCTCTAGGTTTCACCTCAGGGCCAGAACCATCTTGGAATTTGAAGTTATCGGTGAAATCCATAGCATCATGGCAACACTCATTGAAATTTGTATGCTTCTTCGCATAGAGATGTGTATGCAGTGTTGAATTTTTGAGTCCTTTTAAGAAGAGAGAAATTAATCGACTTTGGGCGGGCTTCTCATCTTCTGGGCAACGATTAATGTACTGCTTCATTCTATTTACACAGTCTCTAACACTCTCATTATCGCCTTGCTTGAAAGAGTAGATGTGTGCTACCGTGTCATGTTGAATTCCCATCAAGGAAAATGCAGCAATGAATCTCTCTTCCAAAACTCGTAAAGAAGATTTGTCTGAAGCCTCTAGTGCCTGAAACCAAGCAAGGGCTTTTCCCTCAAGAGTGAGTCCAAATCCTTCAATTTGAGTATGCTTATCAGCCACTTGCTCAGCTCGAACTGCTTGCCTAAATGCTGCTACATGGTCGTAAGGATCTCCCGACCCTTCATACTTCTTTACCAGTTTCTGAAGAGTTGATGGCCTTACTTGTCTTGAATACTCATCATAGGGCCTACGGCCTCTCACTCTCAGTGGGAATTGTTCCTCTCTTTGGTAAGATGGTCCACATGCATCAAAATTGGTGTGGGTCCCCTATTACCAGCCTCACCAAACCCTTCCAAAGATCTTGTCACCCGCATTTCAGGAGGTGCATTTATGGGAGGCCGAGTTGGCTCCCCTACCCTCCGATTGTTATAGTGAGAAAAATGTTGTTGTGGTGTGATCTGTGGTCGCACTTTTGGTGTCGGATAATGTCTTGGTGCTAGAGTTGGGCTACTAGCAGTGGTCCACTTAGATGTTGAAGGTCCCTCTCTAGTGAACTCTCGTAGGGGAGGGGCAACAGTTTCTCCAAGAAAGGCTGTCTCTCCTGGTTTGGCTGTATTTGTTGAGAACACTTCCATGAATAATGGTTGTCCATTCCACATGAGCTCCCGAATCTCTTTCCAATCTAAGGTTCGGTATTCATTGGCCCATTTATCAATTATTCGGTTCATGTGTCCTGCAAGCTTCTCAACTACCACCACCAGTGCTAGAGGAAGATCTAGCTCCGGCAATTTAGTTGTGGCATAATATCCCTCTAACGAGTCCTTATAGATCTCTTGAAGTGGGTCATCCTGTAAGACCTTTGTTGTTGGAATTTGTCGCACAAACTCCCATTGGTTCTCAGCCCCCTGATCCATTTTGCTCTTGCCTTTCCTACCCCTTTCCAAATTTAGATCCACAAGAAGTAAATCATCAATGGATGGCTTTGAGGACTGGGCATTGGAGGGTCCAGGCATGTCCGGCTCAATGAGCCAATCATCTCTAGACTCCCTTGCTCTGGAAAGTTTTGATAAGTCTAAGAACTCGGTTTTAGAGAGCTCCCCTAATTTGTCTACATTTTCTGGATGGTAGGTGACTTCGTAGCGAACACCATCTCCACCCATGTACATGTTACCCTGGTCATTGACTAGAGGTGCTCTATCAAGTTCTGAGAAAATGTCTGCGATCTTAACAAGATACCGTTGTTGTGGATCCCTAAAGATCTCAGCTCCTTGAGCATTCGTGTAGACATATTGGAGTCTCACATTAAGTGTTAACCCCATGGTGTCGGCTTCAAATGGATTAAAAGATCTTGTGGGTGTCCTATTTGGGGCTACGGAATGACTATTTGACGGCCCAAGATTGTCCATGGACAATGAACTAGTTGTTCTGGAGGAAAGGGTATCGGATTGGGATTCAGAAAGGGTTTCAGCAATATCTGCCAAATTTCCTACCGATTGGGTCCCACTTTCCTGCGTAGGTACTCTAGAAGGTGCCCTAGGCCCTATGGCAGAATCTATAAGACGTCCCGACCGCAAGTGCATAAGGTCAAAAAATTTTTGGTTTTTTATGTGTTTTTTTTGTTTTTTTGTTTTGTCTTTGTTTTTGTTTTTGTTTTTTTTATAAATATATATATATATATGTATATATGTATATATATATATATATATATATTTTTACCCTACCTAACCACTAAATGCAACTAAAATGAGTATGTGTGGTGTAACTATCTATCCTCTTTTTTTATTATATTTTTTTTAAATGATTTTTTTAAAATGATTTTATGTTTTTACTTTTTTTAAAAAAAATTTACAAAAATTATGAATCACGCTAAAAAAATACTAATTATGCACAAAGTTACAAAAAATTTAAAAAGAAGGCAAGTTACACTAATTATGCAAAAAATTAAAAAAATAAAGAATTACAAAATATGCGAGAAAGTAGACTCCTAAAAAACACTTAATTTATAGAATTTTTTTTTAATTTTTTAATTTTTTTAATTTCTATTTTTTTTCTTTTGTTTTCTTTTGTTTTCTTCTCCTTTTGTTGTTTTTTTTTGTTTTTTTTTAAAATACTAATAAATTTCATACTAATTACACAAAATATGAATCTACTAATTATGCACGCAATTACAAAAATTCTAAAAAAATGCAAGCTACTTTAATTATGCAAAATTTTACAAAAAATTAAGAAATGAAAATGGACTCAAAATACAAAAATAAAAATTGTTTCTTTTTAAAATAAAAATAAAAATTCCTTTCTTTTTTCTCTCTTTTTTCACTTTTCTCTCTCTTTTTTTTTCTTTTTTTCTTTTTTTAATTGTTTTATTGTTTTTTAATTTATTATTATTATTTTTTTATTTAAAAAAATACAAAAATATGAAAAATTAATAAAAAAAATAAAAAATAAAAAAAATAAAAATACACCAACCTTATCCTTCACCGCCTCGCCGCCTCGCCGGATTTTGTGCTGAATCCACGCGTTTTTTTTCTTCAATGCTTTGCCACCTGCACGTCTTCTTCTTCACCACCGCCTTTCCTCTCCTTACTCTCAGCTGACTACTGCTGCTGTTACGCCTTCTGCTCCCCGCCTTCAGCTGCTCGTTGTTGCGCCTTCTACCAGCCGCGCCTTCAGCTACAGCTCCACATTTTTTGCTTCGACACAGCCTCCACAGTCGCCTCCTACAGGCTACTCCCCTTTGCACGGCTGCTGCGCTGCTTCTTTCCCTCCTCTCCACGTTGCTCGGCTCGAACTACTGCCACGTCAGCTTCTGCAGTCAACGCTACCTTCCACCCGCCGCCTCACACGCTACTACTGCGCCCACAGCCACTTCCGCCAGGTTGCTTCAAACGCCTACCACAACGCTCTGTCGCCGACGCCCCCCACTGCGCTTTCTGCCGGTTGCTGCCACGTCAGACAATGCCACCCACTGTGCTCGATGCAGACGACACCCTCCACGCAGGTCGCCTCACCACGCTTCACACACTGCTCTGCTTTGCTTGCGCCTACTGGTGCTTCACAGATGCCCTCCCCATTGCAGAGCTTGATGCAGACGACGCCCTCCAGCTGCCACGTCAACGAAAATATATATAAATATATATATATATATATATATATTAAAGCCGCCTTGCTACAGCTTTCAGCTGGCCGCCCAACAGATGCACGTATATATATATATATATATATATATATATATATATATATATATATATCTATTTATTTTTTCTTTGCTGCGCTTGATGGAGACGCCTCCCCACAAAACAACAAAACAACAAAACAATAAAAAAAAGGCCGCCTCCAACACTTCCTACCTACCTCTCGCCAACCCCGTCAAAAATACAAAAACAGAAAGTACTTAAATCTGATTAATGGCAGGATTTCTCTACCGCAATGGGGTTTTAAATTATTATTTTTTGCTTCTAATCAAAAAACAGAAAACACACAAGGTGCCCTTGAGATCACACACTCAATACCTTTGCAAACTCTACTCTAATCTACCCTAATCCATGATTTTGCAATCAATGGAGCACTTAGTAAGAAGTAATAGTTAACACCCTTCACTAACTTAGGTGTGTGTTCCCCGGCAGCGGCGCCATTGTTTGGGACATCATAGCATAGCGGAGGCTACACTCCAACCCACACACTTTGTCAATCCGTGAATGCAACCCGGTTAGCGCATAGAGGCTATCCCGAATGGGAGAAGATTAGTTAACCACACACTAATGACTTCTAGTCCTACTACTCAATCCTTCTTCAACACTCAAGCAATCAATCTAACATAATCAAAGCATCAAGATTAGGCTACACTTAAGCATAAAAATGCAACTTATGCAAAGAATCTAACATGCAAAGAATCTAACTTATGCAAAGAATCTAACTTATGCAAAGAATCTAACATGCAAAGAGCTATCACACAAGCCTCAACTACACATCATTTCATGCACAAGCTTCATCACATGCACTCAACAATTCACAAATCAGATTTTAGCATCAAAACATCATTAAGAAATCTAGATTAGCAAGTGTGTAGACCATAACCTCATATCATTGAAAATGTAGAGAATAGAGAGTACAAGATTGAATCAAGAATGGAGATGGAGAGCCTTGGGAGAGCACATGAGAAGGAGCTATGGAGCAAGCTCTCTCTATGAGCCTCTCAACCAAATGACCAAAGAGTCCTCTAGCTCTCAAATGGGCCACTTTTTATACAAAAACTCTAGAACTCCCAAAAGTTCCCATGTGGGATTATTGTCAAGCCCACTCCCACATTCATCTACAACTTGGAACTCTTTTCAAGAGCCCTAAGTGTCTTTTTTGTTGCATCCTTGTATTGATCTCATCATGCAACAGTCAGGGATGAGGTATTGGCAAGATGGGACCCTATTTGGCAAGAGACAACCACGAAGTTTGAAGTGGAGATATAGGAAAGGCTAGAACTGCATGTGTTGTCGAATTAGGATGCTCTATGTGTGGGAGGGAAACCATAGGACAGTTGCATGCAATAAGGGAAAGGTTCTCTCAAACAAAAGAGAAGCATTGTAGAGTTTTGTGTACTGTGATCGACCCAACAAGAGTACTTGAGATTTCCTTGCTATCGAGTCTACAACAAATGAACTTGTGAGTGCTTCTTTTTGGAAATGATTAAGTTTACACATTGCATATGTGCGTCTAGTTGAAAATTGAAAACCAATGCACTTGTTTTGTTTTCTTTCGTTTCAAGTTTGAACACCCATGCACTAGCCTACGAGATGAGATTATAAATTACGCCAACATTTGTGTGGCAAGCTATAGTGACTACATGGATGGTTTTTCGGGGAGGGATGGGAGGTTAATTTCTCAAATTAGAAAGAAGTATACAAAAGGGTCGACGGAGACATGGTATCCTCTTACAAGGAGGTATTTGCACAAACTAGTTTATAGTGTAAGTTTACGTGGTACGAACGTCGGCACACCAATGTTTTCTCTTGTTTCAATGACAAAAGTAGTGGATGACTTGGACTTTTTATGCCAGGTTCAAATGACTCAAGCTCTTAATAATAAGCTTGAGCAAGCAAGGCACAGTATGTCAGAGGAGGAGTTGAAAAGGTTGGAGGAGAAGGAGCTCAGCGAGCTTGCATCTAGGTTTGGTGATCATATTGGGAAGGTATGTAATTGTTAGCTCTTGCAAACTAGAAGCATGACTATGTGATATGAGAATGAATTATGTAGACATGGTTTGTAGATACTCAACATTATTGATCCTAAGCTTGGTGATGAATGGCACGACAAAAGTTTGGTCTCTAAAATGGAGACATGATAGCTTCACGACTTTGGAGAAGCTAAATATGTTGGCCTTGTGTGATGCTTCAACTAAAACAAAGGTGTTTTGGTTGTCTCTCTTAGATGCTAATAAGGTAATAAACGAAACTTATGGGCATACTCGTGGGGATCATAGTAAGTACCTTAATCATTGAAGTGTGTTTGAAAATCATTGCTTCACTTATACATTGCCAGTTTCTACATTTGATGTAGTTGGTTACGAAGAGAGGGCTTTCTTGATAACGTGTATCAAAGAGCACAGCATGTTCTAGGTGATTATGTCAATGGTCTTGAAGGAATTATTATTCCACAAGATTTCCCATGTTTAACTATTTTGAAGAGGTGAAGCTTGAGGCTAGTAAGCACATTTTTTCTATTGAGGGTAGAGTTGAGACAAAGGAAAAGAGCCTTGAATTGAGAGCTCCATTAGGAAGTGAATGGGGTCTTCTTGGGCCCTTTAATTTGCCCCAGCCTAATCAAGGTGATTAAGGAATAGCCAAATGGGGGGTTGCCATGTGGACTGAAATGTTGGGTTTTTAAGAGAGGTGTAAGAGTGGTCAAAGGGTGCACTTTTTTTCCCAAAAAGGGGGGGGGGGGGGGGGGGGCAATTTTACAATTTTCGGACCTCCATAACTTCTACATACAAGCTCCGATTTAAGCGGAGATTACAGATCCGTGATCTATGCATCAAGAGCTTTCCATAGATATGTTACATGATATGGTTTTATCCGCTAGATTTTAAATTCCATTTTTCCCCCAAAATTCAAATTCGAATAAAGTAGCCGTTTTGAAGCTTCTAATTAGAAAACGTTTCTTCTTAAGAGAAAAGGTTTGACTCCCTTAAACTGCCAAGCCTTCCATTGAGATCCTAATGTTAAGAAGCTTGACCTCATTCAAATGGTGGCTTAAAGGCTAGTTTATAGATACTTTTTTTTGATATGGCAACCTAATGAGTCGTATGCATCTTTATGGCAACTTAGTGGATTGTTCTTCATATTGTGCAGATTCTTTTTGTGGTTGAAAGAAAAGAGCCACATTCCCTCGGTTCTTGTTAGAGCAAGAAAATGGCTCTTGCTCAACAATGAGGAGGAGTGTATGTATCCACCACCCATGCACAACCTCTCGGTGTTGGGGCATGTGCTTGAGAGAGAGAGAGGGAGCTTCATGACCAAATGAAGTGCAATGACTCTGTTGAAGAGCTTGCTAAAAGGATATGTACTCCTCGAGATATAGTATTATCAATTCTTGTTTCGTGAGGTTTCTTGTTTCTTGTTTTGGTGTTGGTTACATGTTCAAAAGGATGATGTGTGTGCTTTCAAGGTCTTGGGGAGCAAGGTGAAGCTCGCCCTTCTTTGTCTTTTGCGAAGCAGCACATCGATGATTTTCTAGAGGATTTTCCACCTCCACATGGTATTGCTATTATGATTTATTGTATTTCTATGTGTTTTATGTGATTGTGTTTCAATTCTTTGGGGTCCAGCGTTCTGATGCACGAGGCCGAGAAAAAATGGTTCTGGCCAGTCTACTATGCCAGTCAAAGGCTCCGATGCTAAGCAAAACTACTTAACCACACACAAGGAAGCCCTTGACATGATCTACTCAGTTAACCAAGTTTCATCACTACTTATTGGGTAATAATTTTACCTTTTATGTGGATCACTTTGCTTTGCTGTATTTGGTGGATAAGCAAAGTTTAACAGGTAAACTCGCAAGGTGGATGCTAATACTCCAAGAGATTGAGTTCACAAAAGTGCTTACCTTGGGCGTAAATCATACAGTAGCGGATTATCTATCTCGACTGGAGTCCGAAGAAGCCCCAAGCGGAGTAGCAAATGACCTATCAGATGCCGAGCTATTCATAGCTTTCATAGTCAACCCAATTCCCTGGACCTGGTATGATGAAATGATAACATTTGTTGCCACAGGTTTGATGGAGGATAACCTTTCCAAATATCAGCACAACGAAAGCAGATTGTGGTCCATAGCCGGCACTTGCAAGTCATAGTCGGCTAGTTATACAAGAAGGGGATTGATCAGATCCTTCAACGGTACATTCCACCACATGAATAGAAAGCTATTCTCAGAGAATCTCATCAATGAATTAGTGGAGGACACTTCACCGGAGAAGTAACCGGAAGGAAAATCCTCCAAGAAGGTCTCTCGTGGCGGACTGTACTCGGTGATGCCTACAAAATGGACCAAGTAGTATGACATATGCCAATGTCTCAGCTAGCCAACAGATAGAGAAAGGATGCTGCACAACCTAATCCTTTCCCTCCTAGAACCATTCTAGAAATGGGGCCTTGACTTCGTGGGCCCGTTGAAGCCGCCAGCATGCTTCATAGGTAACAAGTATAACCTAGTGGCCACAAATTACAGCACCAAGTGGGTAGAAGCCCGTGCTCTCTGGGATAACACAACAAAGTCAATTGAAAGATTCCTCTAGGAGATGATAATCACTCGGTCTAGATGCCCAATCGAGCTAATTAGTGATGACCAAGGCAAGCACTTTGTAAATGATGCATCCGGGAACTGGTCACCCAGCATCTCATCATCATAAACGCTCCACAGTGTATTATCCGCAAGCCAACGGTCAAGCCGAGTCAACCAAAAAAATCCTCAAGTAGATCCTCAAAAAGTTGGTCAATGAAAATCACACTGACTGGGATGAAAAGTTGTATTAAGCTTTATGCGCATTCCGCACAGCATATAAGGTCTCGACCGAAGTGACCCCATTCAAACTAGTATATGGTAGAGAGGTAGTCGTACCGATGGAATTCCTAGTGCCGAGCCTCTGAATTGCTATTACAGAGAAGCTAAGCCCGGAAGAGTCCCTTCAGCATCGCCTAGACCAGCTCCTCCAACTGGATGAAGAACACATCAAAAGCTTCTTTGTCACCACAGTCGTCAAGAAATGAAGGAAGAAATGGGTCTACCGCCACTCCAAGTTCCACATGTTCAAGGAAGAAGATACGATCCTGTTATTTTAGTCTCGCATGGGTCCGCATCCAAGAAAACTAAAGCTTTGGTGGACAGGACATTTTGGATAGTGGAAAAATTCTACGATGGCACCTTCCTACTTTGCACGCTCAATGGAAAACTTTTCTAGAAGTCGATCAATAGCTACCGCCTCTGCGACCCTACCGCGCCAATGCCACTGAATCTCTTCATCAATGTGGAAGCACCACTAATCCACTACATTAGGAAGTGAATGGGGTCTTCTTGGGCTCTTTAATTTGCCCAAGCCTAATCAAGGTGATTAAGGAATAGCCAAATGGGGGGTTGCCATGTGGACTGAAATGTTGGGTTTGTAAGAGAGGTGTAAGAGTGGTCAAAGGGTGCACTTTTTCCCCCAAAAAGGGGGGGAGGTAATTTTACAATTTTCGGACCTCCATAACTTCTACATACAAGCTCCGATTTGAGCGGAGATTATAGATCCGTGATCTACACATCAAGAGCTTTCCATAGATATGTTACATGATATGGTTTTGTCCGCTAGATTTTAAATTCCATTTTTCCCCCAAAATTCAAATTCGAATAAAGTAGCCGTTTTGAAGCTTCTAATTAGAAAACGTTTCTTCTTAAGAGAAAAGGTTTGACTCCTTAAAGTGCCAAATAAAAGGGCCCAAGAATCCTTCCATTGAGGTCCTAATGCCTAGGTATCCACCATCACCTTGATGACATCGCCCCTCTCCGAACAATCATGAAAGATTCGTCTCTCGAATGCCAAGCGATGTGATGTAGCCCCATCAATAATATTCAACAATGGTGCGCCAATCAGGTTCTCTTGAATAGACCTACAAAAGATTATCATAATAAATCAAAACATTAGTTCATTAGTTCATATGGCCTATGCATACTGCCTATGCATAAGAGGGCTATGCATAAACCGTATGCATAAGCCATATGCATACGCCCTATCCATAGCCATATGCATATGCCCTATGCATAAGAGGGCTATTGCATAGCCTATGCATAGGCCTATGCAGAAGTCTATGCATAAGCCCTATTGCTTAAGGCCATGCATAAGCCCTATGCATAGGCCTATGTAGAAGGCTATGCATAAGCCCTAGGCATATTCCCATACGCATAAGCCCTAGGCATATTCCCATACGCATAAGGCCTATACATAAGCCTTATGCACATAAGGCCTATGCATAAGTCCTATTTCATAAAAGAAGGCTATGCATAAGAGGGCTATGCATAAGAAGGCTATGCATAAGAGGGCTATGCATAAGCCCTATGCATAGCATAGACCTTATGCATAAGAGGGCTATGCATAGGCCATATGCATAGCCTAGCCCTTATTCATAGCCCTATGCATAAGCCATGTGCATAAAGAGGGTTATGCATAAAGAGGGCTATGCATAGGCTAGCCGTTATGCATAGCCCTATGTATAATGAGGGCTATGCATAGCCTAGCCCTTATGCATAGCCCTAGCCTATTGACCTAACCCTAATCCCTGGCACCCAAGGGTGCAAAAACACAAAGACAAGAAGTGCAAATGGCTTACCGTATGAGAGGCTATGCCCAAAACCTGGCTCACTTGAATAATCCTACAAAAAAGGAACATAATAAATAAAACAGTTAGTCCTCTCATTAACACATTAGTAAGCAATAAGAACAAGAGAAAAAAGAGGTGAGTACCCTAAACCCTACTCTTAATGCATAAGTGAATGGAAAACTAGTTTATGTTAAGCCTAAACCCTAGCATAATGCATAGAATGCTTAATAGAAAGCTTTGATGGAGAGCTCTCCATCAAAGCTATCTATTATAGCTCTATGCATTAGGCTAGGGTTAGGGAAAGGGAGAGAAGCTTACATATAACTATTTCCAAGCTTTCCATGAAAGCTTGGAAAAAGACTTGAAACCATGAAAGAGGGAAGAAAGCAAGAATGCTTACCTTGGAGAGGGAGACTTCACTCGATCCAACACCTTGAGGGGTGAGTTGAGGTGGGAGGAAAACTCGGGTTGTAGGCATAGGCTATGCATGTGCGGCAATAGAGAAGTAGGTAGGTATTGACACTCATCGGTGGCGGTGATTTAGGCGCAGGAGTCATAGTTTTGTCGGCTGCTGCTGAGCAGTGAAATTTCCCTACTAGCTTTGCTGTTGAGAGCAGCATATTTTCACTGCTAGCTTCGCCGGTGAGTAGCGTATTTTCACTGCTATGGTCACTGTCTAGTAGCGAAAACTTGGGTAAATTTCTGTTTGTAGTACTGGATGTTGTTGTGTGTTTTGTATGAACCCTAAATTAGTTTTGGCCAAGTTAAAGATGTTTGACACTGATCATCAAGGGCTAGAAGTTAGATCCAAGGCATGGTTGAGAGAAAACATTTGATGTGTGTGTGATCAATACAAGGGCCAGTATATACAACCACATCGTCTAACAGTTGAGCATGTCTAAACATATAGTCTTCATGAGGTAGTGGCACGACCAAGTGCGGATGATGACATAGAGGGGAACCATAGGAGAGTTCTAGGTAACATGCCACACCATTCGGTGACATCAGGTAGAGTGCGGAAGGTGGCAAGGCTTCATATGGAAAGCATGGCTGATACTCATCTTCCCCAACCAATGAATGAGGTGCCTCCACCATTGCCACATGAGAAGGAAGAGAATCTCATCATGAACGACATGGTGAATGACTTCTTTGGACAAGAGGTCATAGATGATAGTGAGCAAGCTCCAATGTCACAAGAGGAGGAAACCTTGCATATAGAGGAAAGCACACCTTTGTATGAGGGATGTTCGCTCCACACTACTGCGAGCAAACTTGGAGCTATTGAATTTGCAAAACAGCTTATGCATGGAGTGATGCAAGTGTCACAAGTCTTCTTCGATAAGACCGTCATTTGTATGGAACATTCAACTGAGCCATGCGTGTCCGCGAGATCATCAGGTGGATCAAAGTGCTCGGACAAGAACAAGCATGGTATTGCATTGTTTATAGTGCCTTACTTCCTCAACATTACTAGTAGTTGTGACAAAGAAGGATGATCAGAAATTCTTGGTAGGGTTTTACGACATCCCGAACTACAAGAAATTGTGAAGAAGACAGTGTTTCCTAACCAAATGATTTCAGAGGTGATTGTAGAGAGAACATAAAGACATCACTGAGCATGATCAAAGGCATGGAAAGTGCAGAGATGAGCTAGCTGCAAAGAGAGCAACACTTCACATGGTTTCTAACAATGCAGCAAAAAAACAATACAGTGATAGGAGAGTTGCTAAAGCCCTTGGTATCCAAGAAATTTGAAGAAACATTGTGCTGATGTACAAGCTAAATAGTTCAAATGGGTGGGAGAAGGTCGCAAACGTAGGAATAATTGTCTAAGTGAAAAGGTTGTCCACTTTGTCATTCAATTTTGAACAAGCAACACAAGGGTGTCTCCAAATAAGAAGGATGTCTGCAAAGTAACAGATAAGTCGAAAAACCTATATAGCTCATCCCAGCCATTACTTGGAGCTTACCGAGGTATATCTGTATCATTATTTTTTTCTTAGGAAAGGAAATTTGGCTCCTTAAATTTCTATCCAAGTGTAGACAAAATCTTGCATTAGAAGAGATACATCAATCAGAACTCCCTTTAGTACCTAAACTAATCACTGGCCAAGTTTTGCTTTATGCTTCTGCCAAAGGGAGTGCCAAAGGGAGTCAAGGGAACTATCTACATCATTATTATCTTCAACATGATATTACCTCTTTGATCTTCTTCTCTGAATTATTCAGATTATTAGTACGATTAGTACTAATAGTACTATTAGTACTAGTAGTATCAACACTAAAACCAGTGAAACTACTATTGGTAGTATCAGAGATCATACTTATTTAACTCTTGATTTTGTAATTTTTTTGTTCTAGTTATGCAGGCAGAATTCTTCATGAACTTCAAAGAACATCCCTCCATTAACATCGGCTTTCATGCTTTTCAGAGCAGCCTGAAGCCTTATTTTGTTAGAAAACTTAAGGAGACAAACACATGCTATTGTGTTTACCATACAAGAATTGATTTAATGCGGCTTGCTGTTGTGAATTCCATGAGGACCAATACAAAATCATTACATGGAGATGCATGTGATTTCTTGTATATGGTTTGCAGGCCGAATGAGGAGGAAAAGTGCAATGCCTATGCAGACACCTATTCTTCAGTGTCAGAATTGTGGGGGTCAATAGTATGCCCAAAGGAAGAGTTAGCTGAGTGGCACAAGCTTGCATGCTTACTGGTAAACGTGTAAGAACTATGCGAAACCTTTTTTTTGTCCTTATGAGCTTGATGTAGAAAATCAAGAACTGGTAAAGTGGAAGACTTATGAGTATGTCATAGACGACATAGGAAAAGGTCAAATAAGGAAACACATAAAACAAGTCTACATAGGAAAAGGTCAAATAAGGAAACACATAAAACAAGTCTACAAGGAGAAACCTACAAAAGACATTATCCCAATATTTTTGCATCATTTGAATGTGTTCATCCCCCATAACTTTCAAAGTTACTGGTAGAATTCTCAATTCAAAGAATGCTTGAAGAATTTTCCAGATGATGTGGTGATGTCTGTTGTTGACTTTGCCAAGAATTATACCTTCAAGGTGCAGAATGAAATCCAGTCCATGCATTGGTATAGTGACCAATGTACAATATTGGGTACAAATTTACTATTGGAAAGAGGATGGAAATTTAAAGAAGCAATCTGTTTTTTATATTTCAAATGATAAACAACATGACACATTGTTCGTTCAACATTGCTTCAAGCTTCATTATCAATGTCTTCAGCCTCCAGAACTAAAGGTTACGACACTGGGTTTGGTCAGATGGATCAGCATCTCAATTTAAGGTAGCACGACCATTTTACTTCATTGCAAGGTGTGTGTTGGTCTTTGTTACTACTATATTAGTACTTTGTGTTAGTCTGTGATAGTACTCTGTGTGTTAGTTTGTGTTAGTACTCTATGCACTATGTGTAAGTACTATGTTAGTCTGTGTTGCTCTATGTTAGTACTATGTTAGTACTCTGTGTTAGTCTTAGTTTGTGTTAGTACTATGTGTACTATGTGAAAGTACTATGTTAGTTTGTGTTGCTCTATGTTAGTACTATGTGTAAGTACTATGTTAGTCTGTGTTGCTCTGTGTTAGTACTATGTTAGTACTCTGTGTTAGTTTGTGGTAGTACTCTGTGCTAGTCTATGTTAGTACTATGTGTTAGTTTGTGTTAGTCTATATTAGTACTATGTTAGTACTCTCTGTATTAGTTTGTGTTAGTCTGTGGTAGTACTCTGTGCTAGTCTGTGTTAGTTTGTGGTAGTACTCTATGCTAGTCTGTGTTAGTACTATGTTAGTACTCTGTGTTAGTTTGTGTTAGTACTATTTTAGTACAATCTCTGTATGTAAAAAATCAGTATTGTTCGCAATCAACAGAAATTTATTGTTTTGGTTATTACAGGTACTATTCACTAACCAATAGTCGAATGCTATGGAACTACTTTAGTACTGGGCATGGTAAGGGAGAGCATGATGGTGTGGGTGATATGATAAAGTGTGCTCTAACAGCTGAGCAGTTGGATGCAAATGGTGCTAAGCTACGGAATGCCCATGATGTTGTTGAATGGTTGACTTGGAAGATGGTAGATGATGGAAAGCAAAGGATTTTTGTGGAGGTGAAGATCAATGATGTCGACAGGAGCAATGCATGCGCATGCCAAACAATCAAAGGTACTCGCAAAACACATTGTGTGTTGGGATTCAGTCTCGCAAAGGCCCTACACAAGTTTTGTTTCGAAGTTTGTTATGCTTTTGTTCCTTCTGTGTTGATAAATCTTGGGACAAGTGCATCAATCTAAGCCATGTACAACCATGGAAGTTGCATAAAGTTAGAGCCTGACAGAGAGGACAATAATATAGTAGTTGTGGAGGAGCAGGATGACATTGTCTACTCGGAGAGTAACAGGACCAATTAGCTGATATGTTGGAGGTTGGAGACCACCTGGCAGTGCTAAAGTCTCCTATGAACAAAGACAAATGAGGATTACTACATTGTGCTATGCAAACAAGCCAAGACAGTCCTCTCAGAGCCAGTGAAGGATGGTTGGGGTAATGTTTTCAACATTGGAGATGCAGTGGTGCATGGTATCTATTATGCTAAATTGCCACAATGTAAAAATAATTATGCCTTACTAAGGCATTAGGTGAAATATGGACTCTCATTTTTGCCCCTTAAGGATTTCCAAACCTCCTCTCTCTAGAGAAATGGGCTCATGGTGAAATTTTTACAAATCAAACCAAACATTGGCAGAGATTGCACATTTGGAATCTACTCATTGAGACCTTTCCAATGATATATAGTATGATGGAAAATTTTTATTATTCAAGAAGTCTCCAAATTGGTGATGTTACATGCCACATCATCACCAATTTGGGGACTACTTGAATATTCAAAATTGCTTATCATGCTATATATCATTAGAAATGTCTTGAAGTGTAGATTCCAAATGTCCAAACTCCGCTCACTTTTGAGTTAATTTGTAAAAATTTCACCATGAGCCCATTTTTCTAGAGAGAGGAGGTGTGGAAATTCTTAAGGGGAAAAAATGAGAGTCCATATTTTGCCTAATGGAAGCACCTACACCTATGTTGCATGCTGATGCAATACTTGCAATAAAGTTCCCAATGTTACAAGCAAAGCACAAGGTAAAATGGTACACAATAGTTTATCGTGTCCCTCCAAAGGTGCATGAACACATCCTAGGTAATGTCTCACTCCTTAATTCCTAGGTAACGTTGAAGAAGATCGATTGAGGGACAAGATTGGCAAGCTAGCTACGTATATGGTTGACTTGTTTAACCACATCAAAGAGCTCAGGAATAATGAGCGGCGGTTTTTTTATTTTCATATCCTTCTCCGCATTTTAAAAATGTCTAAATCCTAAAAAGGGTTGACCACTAAAAAAAGGTTAAAAGTCTTTGCGCCCTGTCTCTTCACCTCCATCTTTGCGCCTTGTCTCTTCTCCTCCATCTTTGTGCGGCTGCCCTATCTCTTCACATTCACACACATTTCATTTCAAGGGCTAATCACGTGCAACAAACTTCAAGGGGCTCTGTGGCTCGGGAAGTCTCCAGTCAAGGCCTTCTCTCCTATAAAGGAATGCAATTTCATCTCTACAGCCTCACTATTTCGCTTTCCTCTCTACAGCCTCTTTACGGCCTTCTCTACAGCCTCACTACTGCCTTCTCTATAGCCTCACTATTTCAAATTAATCTTCAGTATGCCTAAATACAAGTATAAGGAGTGCCTAAGGGGGACCTGCAACTATACGGACCACCATAGCACAACCTCATGGGGGATGAAGTGGATTATGACAACCTATACTCACCAATGTCCCAGGATGAGAATGAGGAGACCTCAAACCCCTCAAAGGAGGAGGAACATGAGGAGAACAAGGAAGAGGAGGAACATGAGGAAGAGGAAGAGGCATTTACATATAGTGGGGATGACGAAAATGATGATTCGGATGGTGCTCTGAAGAAGGTTGAGGACGAGGACATCTCTACCGATGAAGAGCGTGCTAAATAGATGCCATTCCCTTTCTGACTGTAATTTTGATTTTATTGAGCTGGCCCTTTCTGGCAACATAATTTCGGCTGTGATCAAGTTTTGGCAGTAATCTAGTGGTTTATTATTTACATATTGTGGTAATTGCTGACAATTAGTTACTTTTCCCTTTCTCATCTCTATACAAATTGCAGACTATGCTAGTACTATGTTACTATTGTTAGATCTATGCTAGTACTGTGTTAGTACTATGTTACTATTATGTTAATACTGCCTTAATAATATTTTAGTCTCATGTTAGTACTGTGCCATTACAGTGTTAGTCTTATGTTAGTACTGTGTAAGTCTTTAATCAACAAGAATTTTAATGAACAACAGTACTTAGAGTAATTAACTGTTGTCCTAGTTAATTAATTATGCTATCCCTGGACAGTACTAACTTAGTACTATGTTATTACTATGTTAGATCTATGCTAGTACTATGTTACTATTGTGTTAGTACTATTTTAGTCTCATGTTAGTATTGTGCCATTACAATGTTAGTCTTATGTTAGTACTGTGTTAGTCTTTAATCTCAATAACAAGAACTTTAATCAACAAGTTTTTTTTTTGTAAAATATAACTTGAATTATAAAAGACGATTTACATAGATGTCCGAAAAAGTTACAAAAAGACCCAAGACTATTAGATGAAAACCAAAGGCTAATATAACAAGTTAAAGAGAACTTTAATTACTAGGGAGATCATACAAAAGGTGGTTTTTAGAGAAAAAACATGTATCGTTATATACAAGTTGTCGCATTGAAATTGATTTACAGTATATCTGATTACAAAGGCCAAAGCTAATCACATAACTGTACTCAGTCACCAATTCGCATATGCATGAAAGGGGTTCTTTTTAATAATGGTTGTAGCTAGATCGGGTGGCAACATTCAAATTTTGTCTTGAGCGGCTGGCCATCTTGTTGATGGATCAGCTCAGATGAACTTCACGATAGACTCCATGTTTTCCACCTCGGCATATTCAGCCTCAATTACCTTTAGCAGCTCATGGAGGGGGTTTGTATTCCACTGCCTTGCCCACAGCTCGAACATATGTCCTTCGTAAGGAAATTTATATGAGAGCTCCGGGACAGTGCCCTTAAATTTAGATAGCCTCTGCAAGTAAGGCAACAGCATCTTGAGAAACTCTTCATCCTTGGCATCACCTTCATATATTGAGACATAACAAGTTGTCCCTATTGGATTCAAACATCCCTTATCTAGCGTGTCGTCGACGAGCAAGGTATGCATGGGGTCCAATTGTATGCCCCTGTTGAGAAGCTAGTTGAATGGCTTTAGGAATAGGAGATCCTTAGTCTGCTTGGGATGGTATATGCCTGGCTGCTACACACACTCATCTTGCGAGAAGTGGAATTTGAATTTGAAGTCTGAACCCATGACAGCCAACTCTTTCTCTATCAAATTGGTAATCGGCATCAGATATAACACCCGTTGTGCATTTATTTTTTTAAAAATGAAAGTCCCTTGCGCTCAAGACACGCCCTCCACAATGTCAATGTCAATTGGACCTAAGTCACAATTAAAATGTATTATGTAAACCAGCATGCCAATTAAAATGTATTATGTAAACCAGCATGCCAATTAAAATGCATTATGTAAACCAGCATGCCAATTAAACTTGTATTATCTAAACCACATGCCAATGTACTATGTAAACCAGCATGCCAATTAAACTGTATTATCTAAAGTGCCTACCTTCACAATCTGCTACCTCTTCTGGAAGAGGAGCTCCATCACTTGAATCCTCGTTTGGGCAGCCTTGATTATTTTGCTCAGACCTTAGAAGCTCTTTTTGGTGGAGGGCTTTCCTTTTGCATTCATCTTCATTATATGAGTCTCCTGCATCCTCTGAGGATTCCAAGTGCAGGCTAGTTTGACCTCCTTTCTCCTCCTCCCCACCATCTAGGCGGCTGGCATCAAAGGCATGTGGCACCATATGAATTGGCTTCTCCCTCATGATGGCTTCAATATGCCAAATGGGCTTTGTGCAACTTGCCACATTAAGCAGCTTGCCAGATGAGTCTTGTGCAGACCCATGCCAACCTATATACTAGCATCTCCCTCATGCTGCTTTGTGCGAATGGTTCTATTTAGCACGTTCAAAAGTGGATATTGCACTTGCAAGCAATACAAACACAACAATGTGTTAGTACTAAACTAGCTCTTTAGGACAAGCTAAAAAACATAGTGCTAACACAGTACTAGTATAGTACTAATAACAACCACATATAGTACTAATATAAGATAGTACTAAGTTAACACTATGATAATTCTAAGGTCCCTCCCAAGCCATGTATGTATGTGTCTCTTTTAATATAGATTTCAATAAGAAAAGAGAGTGTAATTAGAAAGAGTGAGACAATAAGGCTAGAAACATTAGAAAAGTGTTAGAATAAAAATATTAGCTCCAAAAATCCTAAAAGAAATAAGAACATAAGAATAGTTCTATTAAGAGATAAGTATCTCCAAAAATAGAATTTCGATTTTAGGTAATAAGAGGTCATATTTAGAGTACTTTTACACATGTAGAGTCCATGCATACTAAAAATGAGAAAAAACAACGTGTTTCCAAAGATGGCGCGTTTGTGGCTATATACAGACGTTTTTGCCTATTCTGCCTTCAATTGCTTGTAGACCAGATGCCTTCCCGTTCTTTTGACTGGTTATATGACCATATTCTGAGTTTCTATCACAGAGTTATGGCCGAAACAATTTGCTATTTCTGTCAGGGTCTCTACACAGAGAAAACTGTGAGAAGGCAGCAAGTAGTCTCAAGGTAATCCTAGAGCTTGAGATGCATATATCCCTTCATTCTTATCTAATATCTCAGAAAATAAGCTTAGATTTCTATGGTCTTTCGGAGGAAGAGACCAAAACTCCATAGCTTTTCTTTTAGAGAAAGAATAGTATGTCGTAGCCCTGTAAGAGAAGGCTATTTTGCCATAGACCTTAGAGAGAAGAGTCACAGTACGAGTAAGAGGAGATAAAGATTGGGGATGATTGGATGATTTCAATCATAAGAGAAGGTATTAGAAGACTCTATTCTCATATGTCAAGTTCTAAAGCTCTTGTTAACGAGCAAAGGCAACGATAAACGATAAATTTCTATGAGGTATATACATATTTTGTTTTTCAATTATATATCATTCTTAGGGGTTGAGGTATGGCCCCGGCTTCTCTATTAATTGTTAATAGTGATCTATTTGATTGATTTACTATTTAAAGTTTGTATTCTTTTAAGCAATAGCATATGCCTTAATAAAGAATGTCTTATCGCAATCTCAAGTTGAAATGCTAAAATCTTTGTGAAAAAGATTGTTTTCTTAAAGAAGGTGACATGGATCTTAGTCATATGGTTTAGTGAGTAAATGGATTGTTATCTTGGTTAAATTAAGGTACAGATACAACTTCTCCCTACCTTGACGCTGCCCCATTCTTGTGCTTGTGTAGCCGGACGGCGGAGACGTTAGTAAGGCCCGGAGTTGGCCCATGGTATCCCTCATACCATTGGGAGAATGAGGTTTGCCGATTGAGGCAAGTGATTGTGATGATGCTGCCTAGTTCTGAGGGCCCAGGCTAGTGCGGTGAATTAGTCCACCCTAGTGCGCAGACATCCCTCTCAGGGACGGGAGGATCGAGCGATGGAGCCTGAGAGGGCGACAGGCCGACTTGAGTCCTCGCCAGGCCGACGATGAGGTGTATGGTCCCGTAGGGTTTTGCCCAACATGTAGAGGCTGGAAGGCCGAATTCTAGATCATCGGCGGTATAAAAGAAAAGATTAAGAGAGCCGGTTTGGCTTGTATGAAATTGATTCATGTATGAACTTTCTTTTATATATATCTTGTCTTTGGCATGATTGTATTATATAAAAAGACTGTTTTAATAAACCTTGTGAAAAAGGGCCTTAATTAAGGAACATGTTTATTTATGTCAAACAGTGTGGTAGGATTAATTAGAAAACAAATTGATGCGTAAGTAGGGTGGAAAGTGGGAGGATGGAATGCCATGACGGCACCATCCTATGGACGGGTGGACCCGATTAGTCGGGTAGCTTTCCAACAGATTAAGTGAAAGCCCTATGCTAGATAAATAGGTTCTCGGGCAACTCTATTCTAGAAGACTAGGCCAGCGTGGCTGTGCCTTGCAGGGATGAGGAAAAAAGCGTTGCCTCTAAAAATCAAGTCTTGTAGTTGCCCAATTTATGTGATCAATTACCCTATGGGTGATTTGATTTTAGAAGACCACGCTCCTCCTGCGGGATAGAACTAGGTCTTACCTATGAATCGTATCCTTGAATCTCTGTATGGTCAAGGTGTCGATGAGTAGGAAATTTTCTCTAATATAAGACTTAGTGGACTATCTTAAGTGTTTCCCCTATTTGTGGAAGGGGGGAACCTTACAAGTGGTATCAGAGCTGATCTTAGTTCCTAGGATTTATTTTTCAACGGTTAACTGTCAAGGGGATTAAAACAAGTGATTGTTTATCATATGAGGACGAATCAATCGTCTCTATTGGCCATAGAAGTGATTTGAATATCCTCACATGTTGAGACAATCATCTTATAAAATTGTGCTTGTATCTTGGGGATGCACACGCAAGATATTTGTACAATAAATTTGAGAAATGAGATTGGGGAGAAAACCTTTTGTGAGGAAAACATAGGGTGATCAAATTAAGAAACTAGTAAGAGACTGAATGACTAGAAGGATAGACCGAAACTTTGTTTAGAGAAAATTTCAGGAGGTGATCAAATTAAGAAACTAGTGAGAGACTGAATGACTAGAAGGATAGACCGAAACTTTGTTTAGAGAAAATTTCATGATATCTCATTAATTTGTGTATTATAAATTATTAAGATTATAACTCCATTAAGATTTGAATAGTTGACATGTGAATGCCATCCATTGGATGCTTTACACTAGGACATTCATCCAAGATTTTGAATCCATCTTAGACAAACATGGGACTCAGATGTGTAATTCCCAGAGGATCATGCTCTTAGATGTGTTAATCCCAAGATACTAGGTGTGTAATTTTCAGAAAACTAATCATCTCAGATATGTCAATCCTGATAATCTTTGGATGTGTCAATCCCAAGGCACCAGATGTGTAATTCTCAAGAAAATGAAGATCTCAGATGTATTAATCCTGACTGCCTTCAAATGTGGTGCTATAATAAGTATTTGATAGTTTTGAACTTTTAATGGATATAATGAAAGAAGCAAGCTCACCCTTGCTCGCGTCTAAAAATCGTAAGAAATGCCAAATTAGTTGGAAGCATTGTTGTCAATCTAACCATTGGAGCTAGAAAGTTAGAAGCATTGTTGTCAATCTAAACACTGGAG
Organism: Cibotium barometz; assembly: GCF_041138505.1. Taxonomy (NCBI): domain Eukaryota; kingdom Viridiplantae; phylum Streptophyta; class Polypodiopsida; order Cyatheales; family Cibotiaceae; genus Cibotium; species Cibotium barometz. The sequence goes on from NC_141046.1 coordinate 28,495,119, forward strand.
CTAGAATCAGTTATGAGATGCCATGAAAGGAAGACCCTAAAAGAATGCCACCAAACTTTTGTTAAACTTCTCCGATTTACTCTAGAGATGGATGAGGTAACTCTTCTCCATCAATTCATTTGGAAGCTTAATCTATCTTTGAATAACCTCATCAAGAATGTGAAACCATCCTCTATTTCAGAAGCCATAAGTATAGCCAGAGACTGTGATAAAGTTTTTTTGTATAGAAAGTGTCGAGAAGGACATGAGTCCTTCCATGTTAATCAAGAAGAGGTCTCCTAATTCAAGAGGAACGTCAAACCCACCCTTGGCTACAAAAAATCGTGAGCTAGAGTAAAAATTAGGTCAAGAAATAGGGATAGCAGGATTAAAGATAACCGAATTCAACAAGTATTTCTATGAGTAAATAGAAGAGGATTGGTGCAAGATTCATGTGAAGTAATGTGCATGATGTGAATAGAGGTATTCTACAAGACGATACTAAGATTATGAAATTGCTATCATAGGATAGATTGCGTAAAGAATTGATTTCCTTACGTTTTTCCATGATAATTTGTTAAGTACCATATTACATGGGAGTATAGAATAAGGAATTCGAAGGTTCATACCATATGAGAGGTATATGGATACATGAAATTAGAATAATAAAGACCTTTTGGAGGCACAACAAAACGAGCCAAGCACATGAAATAAACGAATCTTTAAGAACAATATTTAGATAAAAGAAGATTTTTACCTAGTGGGGACACCACTTTTAAAGAGACAGGAGGATTTACATAGATACTATCCCAGCTCGCGAGATGAGGACATCTCGAATCTTTTAAGTGGGGGAGATTGTAAGGTCCCTCCCAAGCCATGTATGTATGTGTCTCTTTTAATATAGATTTCAATAAGAAAAGAGAGTGTAATTAGAAAGAGTGAGACAATAAGGCTAGAAACATTAGAAAAGTGTTAGAATAAAAATATTAGCTCCAAAAATCTTAAAAGAAATAAGAACATAAGAATAGTTCTATTAAGAGATAAGTATCCCCAAAAATAGAATTTCGATTTTAGGTGATAAGAGGTCATATTTAGAGTACTTTTACACATTTAGAGTCCATGCATACTAAATATGTGAAAAAACAACGTGTTTCCAAAGATGGCGCGTTTATGGCTATATACAGACGTTTTTGCCTATTCTGCCCGCGATGGCTTATAGACCCAATGCCTTCCCGTTCTTTTGACTGGTTATATGACCATATTCTGAGTTTCTATCAGAGAGTTATGGCCAAAACAATTTGCTGTTTCTGTCAGGGTCTCTACACAGAGAAAACTGTGAGAAGGCAGCAAGTAGTCTCAAGGTAATCCTAGAGCTTGAGATGCATATATCCCTTCATTCTTATCTAATATCTCAGAAAATAAGCTTAGATTTCTATGGTCTTTCGGAGGAAGAGACCAAAACTCCATAGCTTTTCTTTTAGAGAAAGAATAGTATGTCGTAGCCCTGTAAGAGAAGGCTATTTTGCCATAGATCTTAGAGAGAAGAGTCACAGTACGAGTAAGAGGAAATAAAGATTGGGGATGATTGGATGATTTCAATCATAAGAGAAGGTATTAGAAGACTCTATTCTCATATGTCAAGTTCTAAAGCTCTTGTTAACGAGCAAAGGCAACGATAAACGACAAATTTCTATGAGGTATATACATATTTTGTTTTTCAATTATATATCATTCTTAGGGGTTGAGGTATGGCCCCGGCTTCTCTATTAATTGTTAATAGTGATCTATTTGATTGATTTACTATTTAAAGTTTGTATTCTTTTAAGCAATAGCATATGCCTTAATAAAGAATGTCTTATCGCAATCTCAAGTTGAAATGCTAAAATCTTTGTGAAAAAGATTATTTTCTTAAAGAAGGTGACATGGATCTTAGTCATATGGTTTAATGAGTAAATGGATTGTTATCTTGGTTAAATTAAGGTACAGGTACAACTTCTCCCTGTCTTGACGCTGCCCCGTTCTTGTGCTTGTGTAGCCGGACGGCGGAGACGTTAGTAAGGCCCGGAGTTGGCCCATGGTATCCCTCATACCATTGGGAGAATGAGGTTTGCCGATTGAGGCAAGTGATTGTGATGATGCTGCCTAGTTCTGAGGGCCCAGGCTAGTGCGGTGAATTAGCCCACCCTAGTGCGCAGACATCCCTCTGAGGGGCGGGAGGATCGAGCGATGGAGCCTGAGAGGGCGACAGGCCGGCTTGAGTCCTCGCCAACGGCCGACGATGAGGTATATGGTCCCGTAGGGTTTTGCCCAGCATGTAGAGGCTGGAAGGCCGAATTCTAGATCATCGGCGGTATAAAGGAAAAGATTAAGAGAGCCGGTTTGGCTTGTATGGAATTGATTCATGTATGAACTTTCTTTTATATATATCTTGTCTTTGGCATGATTGTATTGTATAAAAAGGCTGTTTTAACAAACCTTGTGAAAAAGGACCTTAATTAAGGAACATGTTTATTTATGTCAAACAGTGTGGTAGGATTAATTAGAAAACAAATTGATGCGTGAGTAGGGTGGAAAGTGGGAGGATGGAATGTCCCGACGGCACCATCCTACGGACGGGTGGACCCGATTAGTCGGGTAGCTTTCCAACAGATTAAGTGAAAGCCCTATGCTAGATAAATAGGTTCTCGGGCAACTCTATTCTAGAAGACTAGGCCAGCGGCGGCTGTGCCTTGCATGGATGAGGAAAAAAGGGTTGCCTCTAGAAATCAAGTCTTGTAGTTGCCCAATTTATGTGATCAATTACCCTATGGGTGATTTGATTTTAGAAGACCACGCTCCTCCTGCGGGATAGAACTAGGTCTTACCTATGAATCGTATCCTTGAATCTCTGTATGGTCAAGGTGTCGATGAGTAGGAAATTTTCTCTAATATAAGACTTAGTGGACTATCTTAAGTGTTTCCCCTATTTGTGGAAGGGGGGAACCTTACAATAATATTGAATAGTACTAACATAGTGCTTACTTTGTGAGTACGAATTAGTACTAACAACTACCAATTAACATTGTGTACAACCCTTTACCAGATACTACACAAAATAGTACTAGATATTGCCAACACAATGGTAGCATAGTACTAAAGAGTAAAAATTTGTATAGTACTAACCTCTATTACTATGCTGATTCAAAAGCAAATACTACTAGCATACTAGTACTAAAGAGTCCTAAGATAGTGGTAGTATAGTACTAAAGTATTGACATGTATAGTACTATAGAGCAATGACATATAGCACAATTGTAAACAAGGTCCAACCTAGTACTAAAAAGTACTAAAAGAGAGTGGCTAATAGTACTTTAAGAGTAGTCATGCAAACTAAAAAGCTTTAACTACTAAAAGAGTAGTTGAATGCAAAGTGTATGAAATTTTGCTAGAAGAGTTAAATATTAAGTATTAAATTAGTATTTTAAATGCAAAGAGTACTAAAAGTGTATGCAAAGAGCACTAAATGCAAAGAGTACTAAAAGTATATAAAACTCTACTAAAAGAGTTACAATATTAGTAAATTAGTATTTTAAATAGTAGTAAAGAGTACTAAAATTGCAATGAAATACTAGTATATTAAATTGGACCTCTGAGTTTTAACAGAGTACTAAAATATGTCTAAAATGGTACCTAAGGAGTACTAAATAGTTCTAGAAAGAAGTTCATAGTACTAATAGTTATAGTAGTACTAATAGGAACAACAAAGTACTAAATAGTAAGCAGTACTAATCACTTATGAAACTGTACCAAAAGAGTTACTAAATAGTACTACACAACACTATATTATACTGAGATAATAGTATATTAAATCAAACCTCTAAGTTTTAAGAAAACACTTACTTGTAAGGGGTCTAAAACCCATTGCAGCCATCCAATCACTGGATATGCTTTCATTGCATGACTGAGCCATGCACTGTGTGGAGTTGGAGAAGTGATGTGATGCGCACAACATATGGTATGTGTGCATGCAAGGGGTAAACACAACATCCAATGCCTCCAAGTTGAAGCCCATGCCACAAAACACACACCTGCATAGACAATGTACAAGAAGATCAATATAAGATTCTTGTTGGTACATAAGCACAAACAACATAAAACCCTAAACCTAATGCATATTACCATGAAATGTTAACAAGCAGGGTAGCAGGGAGCCTAGAGGATGCACAATTGGAGCAGGATGAACTACACTAAACCTCTGAGCATAAAAATCATCAATCAGGCACATTATGCACAAATTGATCGCTCCCCTTCATTTGCTCTTCAATACCAATACGAGTGCGTTTTGCAGATTGTAGCTCACTTAGCACAGTACCTAGCTCTCCTTGCATCTTCTCTGCCTCTTTTTGCAACTCGGTTTTTGAGCACCTCGCTCTGCGAGTTTTGGATTTTGCTTAAAATCCAATCAAAAGTGCCTGTAAGGAGTCACACTTCTTCTCTGCTTCACTCTCCAAGATGGAGGCTTCTTGAAATTTATCTTACAAATGACTGGTTTCTGAGTTCTATATAAGACTTGCATATGAACAATGCACTCAGGTGCCATGAGTCAATAGGTCTATTCCTAAACCACCATGTGACTCACTCTCACCTTGCTGCATGGCATTTCCTATTTAACCTTAACAAATTTCAAAGGGTTTGGGTCCTCTAATTTGATACATGTGCTGCTAGAAGTACCTCCCCATTGAAAAGCACACCTGTGCTGAGCAAAATCATCCCAATCAAGCTCAATGCCTCCTTGTTGTGTGATGAGGCAAAGGCACAGGCAAGGACAGTGCCAACTTCATTGTTGATGATGCTGTCAGTTTGGTAAATCCTCAGGTACAGCTTGTAAAACTCATCCTGCGAATCCTTGTTGAGGCCACTAATGTGGAAGCCTCTACGTGTGCCAGAATGTGAGGAGCCCCATGTAGTTGACAACCACTTCTTCAACTTTGTGTAAGTTTCTGGCCTGGCTCATAGGGAAAGTTCCACCCGAGCTTCACTCCTCTAGGAATCTCAAGTGAACTCTTATGCACCTTAGGCTCCTTGCTCTTTGCCTTTGCTTGAGTTCCCTTTTATGGTGTACTCTGCACCTTAGTCTCTTTGTTCTTCTCAAGGGATACTTCTTCAGGAAATTTCTTCAAAGTCTCCACAAGCGATTTCTTCACAGGGCTTCTTTTGGTAGGGGAGTTCTTCACCGCCTTCTTCATTATTGATTGATGATAAGGACGAGAGAGAGAGAGAGAGAGAGAGAGAGAGAGAGAGAGAGAGAGAGAGAGAGATGAGAGCGAGAGAGATGAGAGCGATAGAGCTCTGAGAGAGATGCAACAAGAGGGCTCTGAGAGAGACGATGGAAGCTTCAGGATGACATGTACGACAGTGGCAATCCAAAATAAAAAATGTGTGTAAGAGAGAGAGAGAGAGAGAGAGAGAGAGAGAGAGAGAGATAGAGAGAGAGTATCATACAGTGTGCATGAAGCATGGATTTCATACCAAATCTTAAAAATGCACTAAACGTCTCTAATATTTTTCTTATGAAAAAGGCACTATATTACATATGCATAGTACTAAAGCATTTTGCCAATAGTATATACATCATACCATGCTTTCACCCTGAAGAAAAGCTATTGGCATGGAATCACAACAATGACGATGACTATCAGGCCAAGATATCTTTCATTGAGCGAATAAAGTTTTTTCACCCCACAAGTATATGGACTACATTGAGAAGCATGGCAAACCAGAATCTATCCTTAGAAGAAAGTGCCTTCAAGAAGTTGAAATTATTGTGGAGAAAGAGAAACAATCGTGTGGGCTACAAAAGTATGATCCACTTTTCCAACTTGGCATTCCGTACTGGTGAGATCTGGGATTCTTAAGAAATAATCTTCACCATAATGGTGAGATTTGGGATTTGGCATTCTCTACTGGTGAGATTTGGGATTTGGCATTCTCTACTGGTGAGATTTGGGATGCTCAAGAAAGAATCTTTACCATGTGGGAAAGAAAACAATTGAAAGGAATAAAATCATCAAAGAAAATTGAGGATTCAAGTGTTGTTTCAAAAGCACGCAACAAAAAGGTAAGCTTCACTATAGAAGAGCTTCTAGAAGATATGAAGTTGATGCCTTGGCGATCCCTTCAAGGTATCAAGGATGAGAAAGTAATTCCTTCTCTCTTGATGTGGGTTATTAAGAAGGATCGTACTCTTGATGAGATGGGTGTCAAGCTCACTAAGTCTTTTTTCTAGGAAAAAGATCCTTCAATTAGTTAAAGAAAAATAGCCACCCCAAAGGGCTAAGTACAACCACGATGGGCTAAATACAACCTTACCTCATATAAGGGCATGAGACATATGATCAAATACAACCTTACCTCATATAAGGGCATGAGACATATGATCAAAGGGGAAGATATGCTTCTCCTTTGGCTGGCCTCTCTCTACGAGGAGAAGGCTATCTCATACATGGGAAGGGTATTGCCAAATGGGGTCACCACTACTATCTGTGAGGAAAGGCCTAGGACTCCAAAGTCTCAAGAAGGATTCCTGCTACTTCCGCATGCGGTCAAAACCTCCCTACAGCTTCCCCCACCACTGGCCGCAGAGGGTGTGAATGATATTAAGCCATATGCTCCTGATGGTCTCAGCCGACGAAGTGTGGGTACCCTCGATGGCCTCGCTACATCTAGCATGCCATATGTGCCACGATGCCATGCTACTCCAAATCTCCCATCGCTGACATGAGCCTGGTCGCCAGACACTTGCTGGTGGGGTTGTGACTGATACTTCTGCAATACGATGGTGGGAGACCTGAAGGGCTAGTCCTCCCCCATCCTCCTCGTCGTAAGTCTTGACCACTCTAGCCTCGGTGGCCCAAGCTCATCTCTAAGTTATGTAGTTTTATTTCAAAATATATGTTGAACATCTAGTTTCTTTCAAAATGGATATATAACATCCTTTCTATTTCAAAATGGATGATTTATAGTATGAGTAAAGTTTTTTTTTGGTTTTCTTAATGCATGTTTTTGTTTGTGATAGGTTCTTGTGTCTGATAATTTCTAAATGTTATTTGCATTAAAGTTGGCTATTATAGTTTGAAACATTTGTTTATTTTCTTTAATGATAGAAACCCCCCTCAATAACTACCAAACAAAAGAAGAGATCAAGCACTACTGTGGTGAGGATAGGGATTGTCCTCAACAATTCATTATACATTTGAATCGTGCTAAACGTGAGAATGAGCGCTTACTACTTAGAAAGCTAAAAGAGTGTTTTCATCCCGCTGAGTCTTCAAATGTTTATTTTTACAAGGTTGTTACTGGAAATGTCTCAAATCTTGTTGATAATGTTCCTAGAAAAGAATACACCTTCATTATGGGGGGGGGGGCGATATTCCTTATGGATTCAATATGACTAGCTCTACTAATGATGAGAAAGCCTTTACATATAAGCAAGTCTTTAAAATGTTGAAGAATATCAACCTTATTACAACAACTTCTCTTTGGCGAGTGGTTATTTTTCATAGTATTGTGCAAGCAGCATCTATTAATACTGCTTTAGGGAGTGAGATTCATGCTCATGAGTCTCTAATCTGGTATATCTCATTGTTTTTTGTTTTCTTCATTTTTTTCAAAAAAATATTTTGTATTTCAATATGGAAAGCTTTACATTTAAAAGATTTTACTACTTTTTACACAAGGTCAAATCCAATATTGTTCATGTGCCATGGTTTCATTTTAAGAGCTGCTTTGAGATGATGACAGCTGGATATTATGAGACGAGACAGAGAAAAAACGTGTTAAGGCTCATCTTTCTGAAATAAATCTCTAAAGTTTTTGTTTTTCTACTCTCACTCTCACAAGCTTCGTCATGTAACAGAGTCAAAATTATTAGTAAATCCATATCAGAAGCCTCAGTGATGATTAATCAATTGTTTGATTGATCTTTTCTCACTTCAAGATGATTGGGTTTTGGATCTCTTCTTTGGGACATGTAATATTGGATCTCTAACTATTTTGCTTTGAGCTCTCAAATTATGTATTTTTATCTCAAAGATTTAAACTTTATTGTAGAAATAACTATTACTTACCCATTACAATGCAAACGAAATTGTGTGGCTCTCGAGCTTGATGAGGTTCAAGCATGCTTTATACCCATGTAAATAAAGGGCTTTGCAAAGCTGCCTCGTCAAGAACAAGAGGTCAGAGAGCAACCTCTATTGAGAACAATGAAAAGTTTCAATTTGCTTCTAAAGAACCATTACCTCCTCTATTTGGTAAGCCGGGGAATTAGCAGACTTAGCTGAGATGGAGGACGAAGGTGATGTCTTAATTCTTTCAAACATAGAAGAAGAAATAGTGGAGGGAGATCAAAATAATAATAATAAGTGAGAAAGATCCCTAACCCTGGACCAAAAACTTGATCCCTAGTTAAGATTTTGGTACTAAAATAAAGTACTTTTGCATAGCTAGTAGGATTGGTAGGACTTTATATTTGAGAATTGATACTTTGTAATTGAACAAGGTGCATATGCACCAATAATAGGATGTTATATTATATTTTGATAGCTTTTAGTCATGCTAGGTTTCGCCTTAACGAACCAGACACTTTGTATGTCAATTATACTTTACTTAATTTTTTCAAAATAATCTCTTTAGCATTATATTCTTTTTTTTTAAATTTAACTGGTTCTAGTTTACTTTTGTGATTTGAAATTGTTGTTGTAGAAAAGTGTTAAGAGCACTATTTATTACCTTGAAATGATGATGCATTGTAATTTGTTTATTCAATTATAGATTTTGATGTCGGGGGGGCTGACCTAAAAATATGTAAGTATAGTACGTGAGTTCAAATGAGGGGTTTTTTAATTCAAAATTTTCAGGTAAATTTATAGAAATAAATTTACAAAAGTGGTTTTTTTAATCAATTTTGAAAAAAAACCGTAAGTCCGTATTGAAAAAGGGGTCATTTTATTCAAGAAAAACTCACAGGTAAGGGGTTTTTTTTAATATCCCTTGACTGCATGTGATACATAGGGTTTCTTAGTAGTGTACCCCCAAGATTTTGATATATCATTAATGAGAAATCCTAATGATTACAACATTACATAAACTTTACAATTCTTGACATTATTTCTCAAAAGATTAAGCTTTACTATATAAAAGAATGTAACATTACACAAGCTTTACAATTTCATTAACTTAAAATTTGCTAACTATATTGCTTGATTTTTTTTCAAATAAACTAATAAATTCTTTTTCTAGCTTACTTTATATTTTTAATTATTTTAAATCTTACAAACTTTTTTTCTTTAGAAGCTGTTATTTGTGTAATAATCAAAAAATAAAGAATTGTATAAACATGCTTTTTTTAAAGATGATTCAAGTACAAAAAAATTGATATATTTTGAAGGTAGTGCTTTGATTTACTTTAAGTTATTTAAAATTTAAGCAAATTCTAGATATGTTGTGAGAATCAAATTGTAAATTTTTGTTAAAACTAAAAAAAGATGTATATTTTCAATATTTGGGAAGGTAATCTTTCCAGGTAGTCTAGGTCAACTACCTATTTAACTTGAAAGCATGTTAGAAAGGGCTCATCAAAGTCAGATACATCCTAGATACGCCATCATAGCCCTCTGGGAAGGGTTTGAGCATACCCAAACCATAAATTAGAATTTTATCATCTTCAAAATAGATTTTGATAAAGCCTATGATAGGCTAGAGTGGGATTTCATCCTCCAATCCCTTCAAAACATGGGGCTGGGTCCTTGGGGGTTCACCTAAGAATATGTAAGTATAGCAAAGTGGTTTTTTAATTCAAAAATTTTAAGATAAATTTACAAAATGTATTCTTAATTGATTTTTTTTAAAAAAGTAAGTCCATAAAGAAAAAGAGGGTCATTTTATTCTTGAAAAATCCACAAGCAAGGGGTTTTTTAAATACCCCTTGAATGCCCGTAATACATAGGGTTTCTTAGTAGTGCACCCCCTGAGGTTGGGTCCAAGGTTCATCAAGTTTGTGCACACACTGGTTGGAAATGCCAAGACAACTGTCTACACCTTTTGTTCTCAGAAGATCTATGAGACAAGTATGTCATCTTACACCCTTACTGGTTGCCATTTTTGCAGATGCTCTAGGATGGCTGATAGAAGACATCATGGAAAATGTGTCTTTAACAATTTGCTGATGACACCAACAGTATGGTACACAACTATGATCAATCCCTAAGACCTTTTAAGAGTTGTCTATAAGCCTTCTGTCTAGCATTTGTCTCTCAAATTAGCCACTCAAAAATATGTATTAGAACCTTGCTTCATGATCCACCCCCATGGCTGCTAGATAAAGGATGCAAAGTCATTCCAAAAGGAAATATTTTTAGGCTTCTAGGTATTCCAATGGGATTTGGCATAAACCAACACAAAAAATGGAAATGGGTACTAACCAAAGTTAAAAAGAAGTTCGAAAATTAAAAGGGGCTTCAGCAAAGTATGGCTTGCATATTATTGGTTGTTCTGAAACACATCGTGATCTCTTCGACATTTATTATCTCTCCTTCTTGTGACCCTCTAATGCCGAACTCAAAGTCTTCAGAGCCCTGTGCAGAAATTTCTTGTGGGGAGGGGATGGCCAGGTGTTGAGAACCCCCAAAGTGGCTTGGAGAGTTTTTTTCTCCACGCCAAAAAAGGTGGGTTGGGCATTCCAGACATTGGAGAGCTAGCTAACAAGATGGTGGTGGCCAAATGGATTATCAAAAGTTTCTTCAAAAAGGAGGAAGATTGGGCCTAGGTCCTCTACAAGAATACCCCCTGTTCTCGACAGAGTTGATTACCCTAGATGGAACAAATTGTTGGTGGTGTCCATGACCCTATTCTATAATAGATTACAAATCAAACCTAAGGGGAGCCCCCTCATTAAAGGCATCTAGAAATCTTGGAACAATTTGAAAGCCTTCTTGGAATTCACCCCTAACATAAGGTCAAGATGGGCTTTTTCCACACGTGGACTCAGTATGGATTTCTATGATCTTGCAGAATAACATTCCAACGAAAATGTTCCCCTCCACCCACAAACTTTCAAAAAAGGGGATTGAAACCTAGGGGGACTTGTGGAGCTTCCTGGATAAAAGCTAGCTTATCAAAGATTCCTTGAAGGAAAAGTATAAACTAAATGATGCTAATGTGAACCTAGTACAAACCAGAATTTCTCTATGGGATAGCAACTTTGTAGCCTTCATTCAACACAAAGGAACCTTCAAGATAAGGGCAATGGTATGGAGGGGAAGGACTCACTATCGCTTGTCCCCCACTTCAAAAAGCTTGACCCCCCTCTCCACATAAAATTAAACGCTAGGTGGCACCTAAGCTGAGATAGAAGATAGTGGGAATTCAGATTTTGCAAAATATTGAGTAGGGTCATTCCTCCTAAGATGTCCTATCTATTATGGTTTATTCTCCACCAAGCACATCTCGAACTAATGTGAAAGCTCACAGGATAGGAATCGAGGACACGATATGCCCAAGGCGCAGGAGAGGGCCTGAAACCATCCCACACCTTTTTATCTCCTATCCCTGCAACTCAGAGGCTCTCAAACTCCTGGACACTCTAGTTGCCCCTTCCCACCCACAAGACCTTAACTGGAAAGAGATGTTTTGTTAGGTGAAACCATTGGCATGTCTTCTGAATTATGGAATGTTGTTTTAGGGCTGCATACCTATGGGGACAGTTTGGGTCAACAGGAGCTTGTGGGTCTTTCAAAGTGTACAAGGTGATATGATTCTTGGCTTGAAACAATGTGTGACTGTGTAGATGAGGACCTCTTTGAAGGAGTCCAAAATCAAACTGATGAAGGAGATTGCCGAACTTGAAGTCATTCAAGTGGAAAAGATGGATTTGGATCATATCTACATGACCAATGATGCAATTGAAACGGGAAAGGAGATAAGAGCTCAAAAAAAAAGGGGGCATGGCCTTGAGCATTAGGGACAATAATCTGATTCAATACATCCCAGAACTTGAAACGGGAAAGGAGATAAGAGCTCAAAAAAAAAGGGGGCATGGCCTTGAGCATTAGGGACAATAATCTGATTCAATACATCCCGAAACTTGTTGAATTGCAAGCATCATTGAAAGGTCGAAAGCTGGAATGTATGAGCATTACACTCATGAATGAGGCCATGATATATGCATGGGAAAAGACTACCAAACCAACTTTTAGTGTGCAATCTGAGAAATAGGTTTGGTGGCTTGGTGCATTCGAGGTACCGAAGGAGACACATGAGGTATTGACATGGATGTTTGAAAGGACTCCCTGGATAACAGATGTAATCAAATGGTCAGCTTTTAGATGTAGAAAACATAGGAAAGTTCAAGGAAGATTGGCATCTTGGGGGAGATTTGCAGACAATTAAATGCATGATGGGTTGTGCTCAAGGCGTGACATCAAGATGGCCTTGTCCATACTGCAATGCTCAGATTGATATTCCTAGGCAAAAAAAGACAAATGGAAAAGGTATGCAGAAGGTTGGTTTGGTTGGGAAGGATGCCTCAAAAGGTCCCAAGAAAGGGAAGAAGCAACAAGAAGATGCAGTAGATCCAACCGAGTTAACTAACGATGAAGATGAGGAACAACCAAATGCAAGATGGGTAGAAGGTGTCATGTCTCTTGATATGCTAGGAGAACCAAATAGGAATTCAAATTGGAGCCCCATCATTAATTTTTCACTAAAGAATATTCACTTTTGCACACTTCATGCATTCATGAAAATCTTCGATCCATTGCTTAAGTGCCATATCGATTATGCATTCACAATGCCTACTACACAAGAGAGGAAAGTTGCAGACCTTGGTAAATTAGAGCATATTTTGAATTCTCTGGGCTGCCATGGCAGAAACGTGAATTAAAGTGAATAAGTAGTCCTCTGGTATGTCATACGAGGTTGTTCAAAAGGTCTCCATGACTGGAGCAAAGGCAAGGAGATTTTTGGAGAAGCCAGCAAACATAAATAATTCAAAGAAGACTTGGGGACTCTGGAGAGACTTGTGTGCAATCACCACAAATGTAGATTGTCCAATGCCAGCTCTTGTAAATATGTGCAAACAGCTTTGGATAAATTTCAATAACATGGTTCGCATTATGAATCAAAGTAGCATAACTGCCCAAGAACGAGCATCATTCCAACAATATATCATAGAATTCACAAAGGTGTGCTAGGTGCTTGGGGAGAGAGTAAAGTAACACACTATATGGTAAGTTGTACTATAAAAAAATAAACCGGTGTTTTAACTTGGACTTTTTCTAATGAAATTCTATTGTCATGTGTACAGCACATAGTTTATGCGCATGGTGCGTATTTCATGAACAAGTATGGATCGCTCGACATGTGGAGTAAACAAGGGATGGATAAATCACATTATAAAGCAAGAGGGGTTTATTTAAAAAATACAAGACATGAAGGTGGAGCTTGTGCAGGAGGAACACGTATAAACTATCTACAAGAGATATTCAATTAGTTTTATGACACAACCTTTGGAAGGGTATTGGTTAGGGAGCGGGCCCAAAAATCAAAGCTTGCGCAAGAGGCACGCAAGGCTGCAAAAAGTCATGCTCGGATTGAATGGTTGCAAACCAATGCTACCCATAGGCATGGTGCTTGGCGTGCACGAATGAGGAGACAGTGGAGGCATTGGGTTGTGCATGCACCAGCACAAATCTAGATGTAATAAGGCTAAGAAAATAAGTTTAGTTAGTTTTTTTTCTTCCCCTAAAAAACTATTAATAGTTCCTTCACTCACTTCATTTTCATTTCACTTTTTTAGAGAGCTTGAGCTCAAGATCTATGTAGGCACCCATGTAAGGACACTAGCACATCACCAGTTAGCACAGTAGGCATAGTTGTACATGGATATGGCACGCACCAAAAACACCACACTTGTTACCATGCCTTCACAAAACATAGTGCAAGGCAGCTACCCCAGAGATCAAGATAGAGACTCCGATGATGAGCAGTTCGACTAGGTTGGTGAAAACATTCCTACATTGCACACCACCACAGGTGGCAAGCCCCTACTACCAGGACAAGGTCCCCTACCTACCACCCGAGAGGAACTTGATACACAGGTACCACAGTAGCAACACAAGCAGGAAGATTCAGACTATGAGAGAGATCAAGGGGAGGTTACTCTGCACAAGTGCACGCAAGCACAGAAAGGTCAAGCTCTTCAAGCCAAGGAAGTCCCAACCTCGCTAACGCACCAAAACAACACAGAGAGTTCCATGGAGAAGGACGTGCCAAGGGCATAGGACTCTACAAGAAATCAAGTTTTATCAGAAGAGGAACACTGAGTTGCTAATAAGAAGAGCCCCTTTCCCTCACACAGTCAAGGATATTCTCCAACGATATAGAATAGATTTCGTGTGCAGGGGATTACCCTTGAAGCATTGCAAGAAGCCGCCGAGGCTTACCTTGTTGGGATTTTTAAAGACACCAACCTCCTCTTTGCAATACATGCAAAGAGGATTACCATTTTCTGCCAAGGACATGCAACTAGCTTGGTGTATTTGAGGGGCGAGCACGATACAATCTAGAGATCTTAGATGTTAACCTACTTCTTGAAGCAACTCTTTTGTTTCAAACCCCCTTTGTAAACAAGCCTATCTGGCTTTCATTTGTAACCTTCTGATAATATTAATTATAATTTTTGCTTACAATGTCTCGGTCTCATCATGTTTGTTTAATATGGAGTGTCTATCATGTGCCACTTTGTTACCAAAGGCATCAGAAATGCTCCTGGAGGGCTGAGGAATCTGTGCCAGAACAATGCGAATTTGGCCTTTGCAGAGCGGTGATGTAGGCTAAAAATTCACATTGTTCTGGCACTTCTCCCCTAGCCACTCAAGATCATTTTTGATGCATTTATAATGAAGTTGAGTACACTGATGCATTTATAATGAAGTTTAGTACACTGATTGTGAGAAACAGTAGTTTACAAGATAAAAACACCTTTAATCATGTGTAAAAATACATTGTTTGTCATCCAATGCATCAGAACTACTCCTGGAGGGTTGGGGAAGCTGTGCCAAAACAGTGCGAATTTGGGCACTACAACGGCGATGCAGGCTCAAAATTCGCACTGTTTTGGCACTACTCTCCCAGGCCATAGGGTCATTTTTGATGCATTTACAAAGAAATTGAGTACACTAATCTCGTGAGAAACAGTAGTTTACAAAATGAAACACCTTTAAGCCTGTGTAAAACTTCATTATTTGTCATCCAATGCATCAGAATTGCTCCTAGAGGGCTGGGGAAGCTATGCTAGAGCAGTGCGAATTCGGGCACTACAGCAGCGGTGCAGTCTCAAAATTTGCACTGTTCTAGCACTGCTCCCCTAGGCCCCCAGGGTGATTTTTGATGCATTTACAAAGAAATTGATGGTACAAACTAGAAAAAACAATGATATACTTGATGAAAATAAGTTTGCAAAAACTGTAATGTATTCATAATAAGAAGTGATACATCATCTTCACAAAAGCTTTCTTACAATATTTAGGTTCCTTTTATCGGGCAGAGTGTGCTCAAGCAGTGATTGGGCTATTTCTTGAGGATCCTCTGTGCCTATGCTTTTGGCTATACCTATATGAGCAAGAAGCTTACCCCTAAATCTAGAACCAAAAACATTGAAGGCAAGGGATTTTTTAATCAAAACTATACATTTGGTGCTCTGGGCCATAGAGGCTACACATAGCACCTTAGAGAGGGCTTTCAAAAAGAAGAGAGTGAAGGCAGATTAAGGAGTGTAGTCCCTATGGATGATGATGATGCCATCCACAGGAAGCCGACCAAGATAGTGCGCCAACGTAGCATCATGTCCATGGACCTTGGCCTGGTCTCTGCCCACCGCCTCTCCCAGAGCAAATGCGTCAATTTCAACCACCCTCTGCAATCAAAGGAAAATTCAAAATATTTTCCTATACATAATTACAAATTTTTCTTAGTTGTAAAAGGTCGATTATTACCTCTTGCTCAATGTCTTCTTTTGCCAAAGTGCTGGTGGGGGGGCGAAGAGGTCAATCGAGGAACTAGCCTCATCCTTTTTAGGTTCTTTGGACTCCTCCATCACTCCAGGCGCCACAGGGGTATCCTTTTCAGCCTCTAGCTTCTCTTGTAAGGTTGTGAATTTATCCTCTAGAACTAGGTCTTGCTCCGCAATCTCAACCACACTATCCTTGACCAAAGCAATCGTCTTGCGAGATAGATTCTCCAAGGGGTAATGTGACACTATCTAGGTGAGGACCGAGGTTGGCGTATCAAGGTCCACCTCACATCGCGCATGCATATAATGCCCAAGCATTCATCCATTCTCAAGCCAGCTACCTTTTCAAGGTCATGAAGAAATAAGTATTCTTCACCTTCCACCACAATGGTGTTCAAGAGATTCATCTCAAGCTCTAGCAGCACCTTGCTCTCCTCGTGTGGGGAAGATGGCCCCGTATCTTCCACTACAGCGGGCTGTTCAGCTGCAGATTGTGCACCCTTTGTAAAGTGCTCTGATGCAAGTTGTTCTTCCACATCAGCACTCGTACCTAGTGCCTTCACTTCCTTATCATCCCTCAAATACCCTGTCAATTGCAATGCAGGCATCTCTACCTCCTCATCTGAATCCTCATTTTGCTGATGTGAGGAATGCAAAAGTGGCGAGCCATGAGAGGAACCTAGTTCCTTAATTGTCCCTCCCCAACCTCTTCACCTCCTACTTATTGAAGGTACATTATGCTCCTGCGGGGATGCAGATGTCGATGAAGTGTTCAAGGCGCTGGATGTAGGGGTGGGCATATTGTTAAATGTACTTAAGCAGCTCAAGAGGCACCCATCGATCATTGGGGCAATGGGAAAAGGAGATGCAGTGGGGAGCTAAGTATTGCTCCATGTATGCAATCTGCGTCTCATAATGTTGGGATGTAAGGGTGAGTGACTTTTCAAAGTCGACTTCATGACAGAACATGGCAAAGAGCTCACTGTTGACGGGGTGGTGGAGAGAGGAACTCACAGAAGTCGTCAAAGTGGGTAGCCATGTTTGAATGCAAAGAGATAATGTGAGCTCGTGCTTGGTTTCTATCGCGTGAAAATGAGAAAGAAGGCACCTTTGGCCTATTTATAAGTTAAAATTTAAAGTTTGGCCTTATCACACTAGACCGCTAGACAAAAAAATCATAGTTTGCAAAAATATTAAAAAAGATCCTGTTACAAAATTACAAGCATGTCATCTAATCTAAAATTGTTATAATGTCTTCATTTTTTGCCTCTTATAACATTTACTTCATGTTGACTTACATCTCCTTGTTGATTTGAAAGCTCATCATTGCCTTCACCTCGATCTTGAAACTAGTGCCCCTCACGTGCATCAGAACAGAGGCTATTTTCCCATATACCCAGTACATCAAGCTCTTCCACATGCCTACTATGTGTTGGTAGGGCTATGCACCTTGCTACTAAAAATTCAAGGTCCCCCATTTGCCATGATTCTGACCATGGTTGTCCCCTCCTTACGCTTCCCAATCTGTAAAAATATAGAAAGTGGCACAATAACCAGAAAGTGTAAGGGTTAATTCTAGACATGTAGTGAAATCAGATATACATTTCTTCTCATCAACTTGAAACTTGACTCTTCCACATTGTCAAAGCCCATGATGCTAAAGTGTTAACGCAGGTCTGCTAGGCTCCAATGCTTTCTTACTGCCACTCGCTTCTCAATCCATCCATTTTGCATCATCACAGCTACCTCAATAGGCACAATTTCTTCTTCTGGGGCTTGAAGTGGGATCCATGTCCCGTGCTTTTGTAGTGCTTTGGTAGTGCAAATGCATGTACAAAATAGAGCGTGCCTTCAAGAACCTGAAAGACACTATAGAATCTACCACATTGCACTTGTACACATCACCTTGATGTGACCCCTCATTAACCTCCCAACCCTCTCCTAGTAATCCTTGAATGAGGTCATATCGTACCTCCTTACAAATATACATTGTTTTCGTTTGGGACATTGGCATGGAATTGAACATGTGCACAGAAACATGTAAGGGAAAAAACCAATTTAGCCCTTCTGACCTAGATGCCTTTAAAAACTTTAGTGATGTCTTGATATCACTTACCATCTTAAACTTTAAGCATAAGATGGTCCAAGCATCAGGTTTGGGCCATTCAAGATTGTTAAAGAGGGGGATTGGGGATCTCTTCTAGCTAGCCAAATAAACCTAGTTTTTTATCTACAAAATATGAGTGAGAAAAGAAAAAGATATTGTTCTGTACTACAAGATCACTTGGGCTTTGAGATACAAACATTGCCTCTCCAATGGATGTATGCATAGCATAGAAAACTCCAGTGAGGCTTTGGAGTGGTTGTTCCTCAACATAATTAGAGGGAAAAATATCTGCAGATAGCAACATAAGAAAATGGAGAATCATAAGAAAATTTGAAACAAAAAATCCAATATTAACATGTTAAAGCTATGTTTATATTACACTGACAATTTGAAGGAAACCTTCGTCGTTGGCCTTGAATGTAAAGGTCTCCAAGGGTAAACATATGTTGCACTATGGCAACCAGTCCTTCCTTCTTAGTATGCTTGAAGCCTTGTAGCCACCCCTTCTAATGATGTAGCATGTTCCCTAGTTAACGCACTCGATGTGGTCCCTTAGAGCTTGGCTGCATATAGACACAAGCCCCAACCTTGAATCTTGTTGGAGCCCAAATTCCATGCTCATCTCTTGTGTTATGAAGCACAAGCTCTTACACCTTCTCCCTAGTTCTTCTCACATATTGGAAGAGGCCATGGTGGTAAGAAAAGAGAAGAAGGTAAAAGAAAAGCTTGTTACAAAACAACAGAGAAGTGGAGAGGAGAGAAAGTTCAGTGTTTTCAGCGCAGCAATGGAAGGGAAAACAAAAGCTTGTTACAACAACAGAGGAGTGGAGAGGAGAGAAAGTTCAGGGTTTTCAGTGCAGCAATGGAAAGCTTAAAAGAGGGTTAGAGTTTGAGAATAGGCTTCCTGAACCTAGAGTAGACTAAAGAGGGATAAAGTTTTTGTAGCAATGGAGAGGGAGGGAGCTTGAGAGGGAGAGAGAGGGAGCTTGAGAGGGAGGGAGATTAAGAAGGAGGGAGAGCTTGAGAGGGATGGAGTTTCTACAGCAATGGAGAGCTTAGAAGAGGAGAGCTTAGAAGAGGAAGAAACAGGGAGAGGGAGCTTGAGAGGGAGGGAGCTTGAGAAGGAGGGAGAGCTTGAGAGGTATGGAGTTTCTACAGCAATGGATAGCTTAGAAGAGGAGAAGAAAGAGGTTTTCAATGAGCTTTCCAAACCTAGAGTATGTTGGGGTGAAGTTTGAGAGGGAAAACACACTTTTGGGAAAAATTAAAAAATTAGACTTGACACTTTGCTAAATAGGATGCATGGTTGTGTAAGCTATGTGACACTCTGCTAAATAGGATGCATGGTTGTGTAAGCTATGTGACCACCATTTTGAGTGTTGGATAGGAAATTGAGATACATTATTCTCGGGCTATAAGGCCATGTGATGGTCTAAACAGTCTCAGATGACCGTGGGAGCTCCCCTTGTCTAAGATAGCCTTCTCAGATGACCGTGGGAGCTCCCCCCCTCCCCTTGTCTAAGATAGCCTTCTCCTCATAGAGTGGCCAGGCGGAGGAGAAGCATCTCTTCCCCTTATGATCACTTGTTTCTTTCCGCCCTTATATGAGGCGAGTTTGTTTTTAACTCTTTGTGGTTGTATTTAGCCCTTTGTGGCTATTTTTTGTTAACTAATTGAATGATCTTTTTCTCGAGAAAAACAAAGATGGCTCTCGGAGCTATACATAGTTTCTACGTAACTATGTTATAGTCTAATATGGTCCTCCCAATTGGATGATATGGTTGGTTTGTCATTTTGGACCAAATTGGTTGACCCTCGTCCATGCCAACCTTAGGTATTATATATTCCAACCTTAGGTACTATATATAGAGTAGTTTGGTAGCCTTAGGTACTATATATAGAGTAGTTTGGTAGCCTTAGGTATCATTGTGTTCAAGTTACCCTCATCTATGCTAACCTTAAGTACTATATATAGGCTTAGGTATCATTGTGTTCAAGTTACCCTCATCCATGCTAACCTTCAGTACTATATATAGGCTAGTTTGGTAGCCTTAGGTATCATTGTGTTCAAGTTACCCTCATCTATGCTAACCTTAAGTTCTATATATAGTTTAGCAACCTTAGTTTATCATTGAGCTCATTATGTTCAAGCTCTTATAAGTAAGACATACTTCATTGAGAGTCTATAGATGGTCATCAAAGCTCCTTACTCAGAGCACTTGGGTGGGTAGACATCGATCAATTTATAATCAAGATTCTTACCTGGAGCACATGGGTGGTCCATCTATTTGTAATCAAGTTTGCAAGTAATAATATTGTTTAATTTCCTCTTCTTTCTACAATTTAGTGCTTTGTATTATGTTAATCCCACTTTTGCTGTTATGTATTCTTACATGGTATCACAACATAAGCTCTAGGTAAATCTTGTTTTGGTAGTTGCTATTTGAAGATACGTTTGTAGAGATGGCCCAACTTGTAAATAACAGTCATTCAATCTACACTCCACCTTTTGGGGTGTGATGAAAAGTTAGTTGGGACAAATTATACTCTGAAAGTTCAAGATTAGGTCTATTCTTGATTCATATGACTTGTGGGAAACCACCGTCTCCTTTATGGTGATGGGAAATTATTTAAATAAAAATCTCCATTAATTCCTTTACACTAGGAATTACGCTTTCCTCATTTAAATATTTGAATTCCAATATGGTGGGCATTCCTCTTTCATCATTTAAATTTATCTATGCAAAAAGATAAATTTAACTAAAATCCTTCTTTAATTTTTAAATAAAATATACATTATTTTAGCATCATAATTTTTCTCTTACTTCATTGGAATACATGGATTTCCATTGTCATGGGGATTACTCTTTTAACATAAAAATGGATTACTAGAAATTACTCTTTTTTCTAATTAACTATTTATGCATAAACATAAAAATCAAATTTTCCATGATTATAATGAGAATCATTCAATTAATCTAGGATGATTAATCCTAGAATATGGTAGGAAGTCCTCTTTTCATATTATGAATGAAAATGATTTATGTGTTAATTTTTTAGAAATTTTACCATAGCTCCGCTGCTATTACTGATAATTCTCAATAATTTTGAAAACATAAAGTTTAGTAATATCATATGATAGAATACCATTAATTGGATCAATATCCAATTATGGACTTGTTTCCTAATTTTTCCATGAATTAAATAGCATAAAAGCATTAAAAAGCCACTTATTTGGCCTCATTTTGACAAGCATAGAAATTACTTTTAGATTAGAGAATTGCTTCATGAGAAGCTTCATTTGAATATAGAATAGTTCATAGGAATGACCATTCTTTGGAGGAGAGAGAGAAATGCTTTAAAAAACATTATAATTTAAGCATAAATGGAAATTTATGTGTTTTATCACTACAATTCATTAAAGAACTACAATTGTATTAAAAATCCATTCAATTGAATGCTTCTCAAGCTTGAGAGGGGTTGAGAAGAGAGAAAAATTTGGAGACTAAAAAAAAAAAGACCATAAACCACACTTTACCTCCTAGATTGCTTGATTCTTTAATCAAAGTAGAGGCCCCCAACCAATCAATTGGTTTGGTATGTTGATGAAGACTCCAAGGAAGATTGAAGAGAGAGAAGCTCTAATCTCTTCAATTTGTAGAGGATTTTTAGAGGATAATAGAAAATAAGCTTATCTTAGAGTAATACCTACATAGTTTAGTTCACAGATGAGAATACAAAAGAATGAGGGTCTATTTATAGGTGAGGGAGGCCACTAACTGAGTCCAACTGAGTTCTAGAATTTTTCAACTTTAGTTTGGCTGAATTTGGATAAGATTTGGACTAGTTTGGCTCCCTTTTTGATTTGGTTTGATCCAGGAGAGAGGAGAGATAAAAATATCCTATTATTTTTTTGTTTTGTTATTCAGGCTGAGGAGGAATCTTACATCCTCTCCCACTTGAAAAACGTAAGACGTCCTCATCTCGCAAAGTGGGGGTAATCCTTCGCCAATTCTTCTTCTTTCTCTCAGGTGGCGTCTTCTAGAGGGAAGAACTTCCAACTTTAGTAAGAATTCTCTGAGGACTCTGCTCCTAAGAAATGGGTGTTTGAACTTACAATGTCTGGTCTTTCAAAATCATAATAAGTGGCCAATATGTATTTGGAATGTATCAAGGTCCTCCATCCATAGGAGTACCCATCTTTCTACTATGGAGTCTAGACATGCATTAAAAATCATAAGCAACATGTTACATCATATTGAAAAACCAGCATGTGTAGAGGGAAGGGCAGCACTTACAAGCATAGAAAGAGGTTTAACAGAGTCTAGAAGATTGAAATTGGGGGGAATGTGATCAAGAGCATTGAACAGTCTCTTCAAGCATCTACAAAAGAGAGATATACTTATAAACAATTACAAAATAACCTTACTAAAGAATAACAAAACTTTTAGAAGGGAAACATATAGACTAAGCTCTTGATGGGTACCACATATAAGGAGTTGAAGAGAAAACATTCATGATCTTGGACATCAATGCATACAAAGCTCCAATGCCAACTGCAAGAAAGACAAAAATGAGTCGGTCTTCAAGTAGACATGGTGAAAAGATTAAGATGATAGGTAGCATTCACTTACTCTGAGTGATAGGGAAAAATGATGGTATTGACCCTATGAAAGTTGCAGTGTGTAAACCATTTGGCTAAGCTTGTTATTGGCTCTGTCAAATTCCTTACAGTAGCCTGAGAGAAGTGGGGGTCAAGAATATACACCATTGGTTGAATGTCTAGAGGTAACTTGGATCTCATCATACTGTCAAAAAAAGGTTTTGTCATTGTAGACTCTCAAAAAGTCATTGCCAACATTATACCAAAAAGTAAGAAACTTACCATAAACGAGCAAAAAAAATTGAGTATGATACCTTTGTAGATTTTTTTTCTCAAGATCCATGTGCATTCGTTTGACAAAAGAATTTATCTATCAACATCAACCTCCTCTATTTTGATCATAATTCTAGACCCCAAGTCTAGCAATCTCTACAAGTTCTTCACATCTTGAATGGAAGTAGCATGGGATAGAGCCTGAGAACCAGCATCCATTTAGCTTTTTAGTGACTCCTCATAGAGGCAGACTTTGCCCTTGTGTCTCTATTATATGTTACCTCCTGAGTCTTTGGAATTTCTTCATCTTTTGGCTTCCTTGCTGGTGGTACCATGAGAATATCCCTCATCTTCACATCAACCCAGTCAGTAGGATGAAGGAGCTGGTCATATCTCCAACGTACTCTCTCGAGGGTTTCCATGTCTTTGAGCATGATTGTAAACCTGTGGGCATGTGCAACAACAAGCATAGTGTCCTGGAAGAACTCAATATAAGGAAGTCCTCTACTGCTTCCTGGAGTGTGGGACCAATTGATTTTGATTAGGCCTGATGCGTTTGTAGTAAAATGAGAATATGAAATTATGAGACCAATCATATATTTGATTGCAAATTGAGTTTGGTACCACTTCACAATAGACTTTATTGTAGGTTTTTCTGTCCCAACCATCATCCAAAAAGTCAAAATTATATGTAGTAGCATTGAGCTGAGCATTGTTCTACAGACCTTCAGATCATATTTGCTGAACAAGTCCACAAAAACTATAATGGGCATGCAAATATTTATTTTGACAATTTTGGTTGCAATGTATGGCCTTAGAGAATAATGCATTTCCAAGAAGAGCTTAGCTCTATAAGTCTCTATCATAGTGGCATGAGGAATAGGCCAATCAATACTATGACATTCTGGTGTGAAAACTAGTCACTTATATGTAAGCCAATTTTTTTCAATAAGTAATACATAATCATTTCCTTGCTTGCTTGTATGCCACTAAATCTTGCTTGCTTGATGGATGCATGCTAGATAGGTTTGATTATACGTTTTTCTTATTCAATGAGAGAGGACCACCATGAAGACATATCTCTTGTTGTTTCCATCAAAGCATATAAAGCTCTCTTCTCTCTCATTCCCCACCTATTGTGAGAGAGAACCACCACAAAGACATATCTCTTGTTGTGTTTCTATCAAGGCAAATAAAGCTCTCTTCAACGAAGCATTCTAGCATGACAATGGAGTGATGATGCAATGAACAAGCTAAGACACCCTTTGAAAAGTTACGTTTACAACTCAAAGGTAAGTCCCAAAAATGCATGCTTAACAAGGCTAAGATAAACTCTTGACTTGAACAAAGAGTGCTTAATACACTATAATCGATTGAATTATTATTTCCAATTGGTTCATATTAATAGCTTTTAATGCTTTTGTAAGTTTGAAAAAAGATTTTAGATGCATCTAAACTATTAAAGCTATATAAATACTCCTTTTTATCCCAAAAAATGGTTTTGAGATTCTATTTTTTTGTTTTTTAAGCTCATGTATTTATGTTCGCATGTATTAAATTACACTTCCATACTCAAGCCTCTAAGCTCACACTTTATTTTTATAAAATAGACCTACTTGAGGCTCACAAAAGTTTATACAACACTAAGCATACGACAAGATTGGTGTGTGCTCAACAATAATTAACTATAATGGCCCAATAATTACAAAGAACATTACCTCTTGACCTTGCTCCATCAAACAATCATCAAATAGAATAGAAATAGCCTACCCACAAGCCCCATCAAAGAACACGTCAAAAGCTTCCATATGAAGCATAAGCTCTTTAAAGTCCTCCTTTTGAGAGCCTTCTTTGGAACAAAATGCTCTCTATCACTATCATACTCCTTATAAGCTCTGAGATATCAGCAAGTGTGGCATGAGTATATACTAATTGTAAAAGGGAAAAAAAATCTTCAAGCTCCATCAGCCACTTAGAAAGCTCCAGCTTCTTCATCATTTGATGAGTCCGCCTCTTATGGAGTTGGTACTATCACTGGAGTTGTGTTTACTATTGGGCTACTTCTCTGTTTAAGGATAGTGTCGATGGAGCCCTCTCCTCCCCCTGCTACTGATGAGGTTGTTCCTCAAACACCACATCATTGTGTTCCCTTAGAATTCCACTTAGTTCTCGATGAGTCTAGAACATGCA
Source organism: Cibotium barometz (assembly GCF_041138505.1). Classification (NCBI taxonomy): domain Eukaryota; kingdom Viridiplantae; phylum Streptophyta; class Polypodiopsida; order Cyatheales; family Cibotiaceae; genus Cibotium; species Cibotium barometz. Next base: position 28,520,319 of record NC_141046.1, read on the forward strand.
CAAAATAGTCACACCCAAATGTCCTGAAATATGCAACTGAGGGTTTCTTACATGAATAAGCTTGTTGACATGTCGTCCCTTCACTGCCTTTGTGTAACTCTTATTAAATATATACACTATAGTATTAAATACCTCGGCCCAAAAACAATTCTATAATCCTTTACCTTTGGGCATACTCTATTCTATCTCCACCACTATCCGATTATTGTGCTCTGCAACAATATCATTTTGTTGTGGAGTATGAGCAACTGTCAAATATCTCTTGATCACGTGGTCCTTGTAGTAGGCATTGAACTTCTTCAACCTCTTTCATGTCTCATTCTCTACCAAGTTATGCCATATTTTGAACTTTCCAAAAGCTTCAGTCTTATTTCAAAGACAATACACCCACATCTTCCTACAAAAGTCATTAATCAGTAACAAGCACCAATATAGTGGTTGGAACTTTACCACATAGAGATCTGCATGTACAATCTCTAGAGGAATCTTTGCATGATTCTTGCTTTCTTGTGAAAATGCATGCAAATGTTGCTTGCCCATCATACAAGATTCACACACATTTGATATCTCTAAAAATGCTAGTGGATGTGCATCTCTTTCAAGTTTACAAAGATAAGGTACCCAAATCTATCATGCCATAGCTTGCTGGTCTCCACATTGCCTCGGGCTAAAAAAAGCCCATAGCTCATACAAGTTATTGCACACCAAATTCCTTTCCCAATGACATCTGTGGGTGATGAAACTGCACTAACCTTATTGAAGAGAACTTTCAAGTGATGATCATAGCTATGGTCATAAGAAACATCAGATTCCTCTTGATGTCTAGCATATAAAGAGTTGATTGGATAACTTCTCAGTATCACCATTCCTATAAATAAAAGAAATGGTACTTGAATCCATTGCTCGATGTTTAGCATCGTTCCCAATTGCTACTAAGATGGACTCCCCCACCATAGGCTTGAGGGAGGTATATCAACCCTTTTGACTAGTCATATGTTGGGATGCTTTACTATCTATGATCCATGAAGCATCAAATATTGAGGAATGTTCTTCTTTTGTATATATTTCTTCTATTACCACAAATAGTTCCAATTCCTCTTCAACTCTGTTCTTCGTGGACTCCTTCTTCCAGGGCTTCAAAGTGCCATTCTTCTCATATGCTTCTTTAGTCTACATGATTTAACTAGGTCACCATGCTTATCACAGTAGAAACACTTTACCTTATATTTATTCCTTTTTAGAAGCATTGGGATTACTGGAGCCCTTCCCCTTGCTTGTCTTTGTATTTGCACGAAGAATGTTGCATCTCTACCATCTCTTGATTTGAAATGCATCTCCTCCTCCACTAGAATTACGCTAAACTCCTCAAAAATAAGAGGCAAGTTGTGCACATACATGTTCAATGAGGTCACCAATCTATCATACTTTGGGGGCAACACTTTGATGCATCTTCTTGCCAATTCTTCACTAGTCTTAGTAATCCCCACTGTCGCTATCTAATCTTGTAGATTCTTTATCTACGATATAAACTGTTATGTTGCTTCTCCATCAGCCTTTATCAAGGTTTTGAATCCTTGTCTAATTCTTCATCCCTATATTGGTTTTTAAGAACTTGCCATGCTTCAAAATCTATGGTAGCATGTTGAAGAAGGGTCATCATGAAATCAATGACGTTGGTGGGTTGACAATGGCACATGGTGTACCTTCATTCCTTCCCCTCCTCCATGCCAAAGCGAGAGTAGGATCTGGTTGTATGGTCTATAGTGGATATAGTGGATGCAAAGTAGGACCCATCTTTGTATCAACACCTACTATTATGGTTTCCCACAACTCATATGAATTAAGCATGTACATAATCTTGAACTTCCAAAGAGTGTAATTTGTCCCATCGGATTTCCCATTACCAAAAGGTGAAGGGCGGGCATGAGCCTCTATGTTATTTGTTGCAAGTTGGGCCATCTCTCCAAATTTGCTTTCAAATATAGCAAATTGCCAAAAATAAGCTTTTGCCTAAATCCTATGTTCTGATACCATGTAGGAATACACAACAATGAAAGATGGAATAATATAATACAAAGAACTAAATCCTAAAAAGAAGTGGAGAGTAAACAATATTACTACTTGCAAAAATGTGATTAAACTGATGGTGGGGCGATCCACTTGTTAATAAGGAGCTCAACATGGGGAAAATCTATCTAGTGAACCAACACATGGATCACCTATTTACCCCAATGGAAGATCAACCACCTGCGGCATGCCAGAGGAGGTTTTCACTTTGTTGATCCCAAGGACTACCTAGTTGTAGGTTACATACTAGTCTAACCTAAGTGGCACACACCCTATCTCCTTATTGATTATCAAATGTGGTGGGAATACTTGACCGCACCCAAAGAAGTCCACATTGACCCCAAGTACATGCTAATCAAAAGAAGGTTGTCCTGGAAAGTTCCTATACATGAAAGGAAAAGGGCCAGCATAAATACATTGATAGAGCCACAACCCTCACCACCATAGAGGTGCATCTCCTAATGAAAAACTTTAAGGATCTATACACCAAGGTCCCCAACCTACTGTTGTCACCATTCCCCTACATTGATAAACCTACACCCCCCTCACCATCACAAAGATGTGGCTTTGAATGAAGAACTTTAACAGCCTCTACTACACAAAGGCCCCTAACCCCTCTATCGTTAACCACATGCCAGTTCTTCAAACTTATTATCCTCATCCTTGAGGAATTTCATGAGATCCAATGGACAAGAAAAGGGTGGTTGGTCATCGATCTCAATGAGGGTCTCAACTTCTGCAAGAAATAGAGCTTTATGATGTGGTCAAATATTTCCATGGCCATAGGTTGGTCACTTTGAAAGACATGCTAGCTATCCACTTTTGGAAGCCCTTTGACATCATGCATCGATCTGGTCCATGGCTTTCCTACCTCGCAAGCCCTTCATCACATCTTTCTATGAGAGTGGTGGTATCTTTAGAACGAATGTGTGTTGGTAAGCCTCATGCATGTCGGGCCCTATATACTACATTTATAAAACCCTTGTCCAAGGGTACCGCACACAAGCTACATGCAAAAAAGAGTCAAAGAAAGTATGTTAGGGTTTTCAATGGAAGGAGCTTCTACAAGGATATCGCACACAAGCTGCATGCAAAAAGTTGTGGAATTAAAAGTGTCAAAAAAAGCATGATGAGGTTTTCACCAAAAGGAGTTTCTACACGAACCTAACTTTGCCCAATGCCCATGCACAACACCTACCAGTATATATACATGAACTCTATATATATAATCAACACATAGGCACCACTCTTTCCAGAATCTACATTAACCCTCCGTGGGACCATGGCACGCACAAAGCCTAGCCCATGGTAACCCATGGTATGACCCATTGCCTAGACCTTCCTTAAATTAGCAGGAACCTTCCATAACCTCGTCTTTAAAGCTTGGTTTTGTGTGAGGTGCTCTCTAAGCATCACGCTATGAGGTCCACGCATACTCTGTGGTCATGCCAAGAAATACAGATCTGCCATCTACCCATGCAATCATTCCATGGTGGTTCTGGCCCTCATTCCACTAATCATAGGATATAAAACACTTCTTCCCATTACCTACTTTTGAAGGGTCCACACCACTTCCAACGAAGGCCTTGCATGAAGATCCTCTACATCATGTATCACCTTCCATGTCACCTCACCAAGCTTGCCTAGGACCACGGTTACCTAAAGCTTCTCATCTCTTTGTCCTTCCTCTAGCTGTGTAGATTAGTCCTACTTATCCCCACCCCCCCGGCTGCCTAGGTCATGGCGCATCATCTTTTTACTTGAAATAACTTCACCACTGACTTGGGTGACACACGAGGATGTGGACCATTAGGAAGGGGGTATGTTAATTAGGCACTTCATAAGCTAACACAGTTTCATGCATCTGACCTTCTGTACGGTGCTTTGCCATCTTGCCCACTAAAATGGAAACTTATCCTTTGTAAGACAGTGCTAAACATATATAGCGGCCTTACCTTGTACTTCATGTCAAATAGGGAAATTCTACAAACTTTGTGTACATACTTGCTTAAGATTAGTAGTGTAAAAACTAGTCACTTATATATAAGTTAGCTTTTGATGAACAATCATTTCCTTCTTGCAATAGAATACTTGTGAGCTCTTCTCTTCCCTCTTCTTACTTGTATGTATACTATTGAATCTTGTGATAGGATTATTTTTAGGTTTTCTACTTTCATTAGATTCCTCTTATTCCCCCATCAAAGGACCGTCTCTATTTGCCTCATCTAAGTGAAGAGAGCTCTCCCTTCACCCCATCAACAAGGAGCAGTCCAGTGTGGCAATGGAGTGAGGAAACGAGATGGATGAGCTAGCGTACCCACACAGAGAAGTTGTACTTGTGGCTCTAAGGCAAAGCCTAATGACACATGTTGTGGTAAGGTTAAGGTTAGCTCTTAACGGATAAGTTGACGTACCCACATAGGGAAGTTTCATTTGTGGCTCTCTAAGACAAAGCCTAACGACACATGCTTCAGTAAGGATAAGGGTAGCTATTGACATGAACAATCTATGATTGCATATTTACAACTTTTGGCTCAAATTTTTAGGAATCTTGAGATTTTCTTATGGATTTTTGGGTTTCAAGAGGTGGATCAAGTTTATGCACACCTAATGTATAAAATAATTGGAATAAAGTTTTTCCATTTTTATGGAATTTTGAACGTTTTAGTTAAAAAAGAGTAAACAATAGAAAAATACGTAAAAGATGCAAAATTGAAAGAAATTAAACCTGTTCTAAGTAATGAAACCCATTTACAAGGCTTCCCTATGCTTTCTCACAAAATCACAACCCTTTAATACATCAAAAATAAATAAAATAACATAAAAACTTAACTTTTCTTCTTTTGGAAAAAAAAAACAAAAATAACACAAAAACCCAACTTTTCTTCTTTCGAAAAGCAAAATACCAAAAAAAAACCACCGTAGTCATGGGCAAAAGGATTAGCCCTGCACGGTGCTAAAAGAATAGCCCTTGTCTGAGGATCAACCTGTACCTTTGCCCATGGATCAATCTCTCCGAGAGGATCAGCCTTTGCCTATGCCCATGGATCAGCCTCTTCGAGAAGATCAGCCTCTCCCATCATCTACACAAGTAAAGCCACAATCTGATGAGCCTGTCCCATCACCTACTCTCATGTAACTTCTTTTGTAATGATGTGTAAACAAACCTGTAATTGTTGATCTTGGCAAGTTTTGACAATCATATTTGGGATATCTTTGCATTGTATCTTGTTCTCCCTTCGATGCAGTACCTGTTGTGATGTTGTTTCAGTTGTATGTATGACAAACTTAAATATTAAGCAGGCTTAAGCTATTTCATTTACCTTTTTGTTGTTCAGAATAAATGAGAAGCTTCCTAAAACATTGCCTGCTGTCTCTAGGAGCACATCATGATGTAATTGTGCAGCACTGTCTAAGCGATATAACACCTAACAACAATCCATCTTCCTTAACCTTAATATCAACCAATTCATTATCATCACCAAAAGAGTTTAGGTCTTGATCCATTGGAACCCATTGATTTTGAATAAGCCTATTATGTTTGTAATAAAAAGAGAATATGAAATTATGTGTCGCAATCATATGTTTGATTACTACCACTTCACAATATACTTTATTGTAGGTTTTTCTGGCCATGCCACCATTATACATAAAGTTAAAATTATCGGCAATAGCATTGGCTTTGTAGGCTGAGCATTGTTCTACATGCCTTCACATCATGTTTGCTAAACAAGTCCACAAAAAACTGCAACGGGCACGCAAATATTTATTTTGACAATTCTAGTTGCAATGCCTGGTCATAGAGAACAATGCAATTTTGAGAAGAGCTTAGCTCTATAAGTCTATGTAATAGTGGCACGAGTAATAGGCTAATCCATACTACGCTATTATGGAAGATATAGCCTTCTCAAGGCACCATACGTGTTTTCTTTGTCCATCAATTAGTAGAAATGATCATAAAAGAAAATCCTTGATTGGGATAACAGGGTGGCATATGTACTTTTGGTACTGTAACTCTCCAATGCTACCATGTAGAACATCCAATAGTCCCAAAATGCACTCTATTGGCTGCCATTCTTGATAGGATGATGGATAAATATCTGCAGTGATGGGGACCATCAAATGGCCTTATAACCCGAGAACAATGTATCTCAATTTCCTATCCAGCAACACTCACAAATGTGGTCACATAGCTTGCACAACCATGCATCCTATTTAGGAGAGTGCCAAGTCTATATAAGGCGTCTCCTATAACCATCTATAGCCACATATGGTTCTGAGCACATATGTAAGTCTGACATTTTGGGTTCCAAATTCAAGAAAACTCGCACCATAAGCCCCTAAAACCATGCTTTCAAGAACTAGACGAAAGATGGAGTAGAGACCAAAAGTCATACCTCTCATGCCAACCTCAAAGCCTAAGCTGGAATGGAGAGTAGTAGTGGGTTCTTTCTTGGCTCATGTGCCAACACGACCTTTAAAAAATTGGAGGATTCCATGGACACCAAGCAGCAAGAGGCAATATCAACCCCATTTGCATTGGCCGTATCTAACCCTATTTCCATCAAAGCACCCAGGGTGCCAAATCCTTAAGAGACCAATGCACACACTTCTGTGGCACCATCACAAGCAGCCCTAAGGCTCAAAGGATCACCATAATCCCAAAACACCCATGTGCACCATGTTGCAACACTAAATTGCCAGCTCAGAACTGGAAAGACAAAGCTCAATCAAGCATGCTAGTAAAGCTGATGGCAATGATGTCAAGGCTTTTGTATGTTAGAGTGGAGACAAAGGTAGCAACACATACATAGATGCAGCAAGTAAGAAGAAGCACAACCCTCAAAGTAGATTGATGAGTAATGAGTGAAGTACAAGTGAAGTGGCCAAGGACAAGATGCTTTGAGGATGCAAATAAATTCAATGGAGATGATGATGGTGAATCTTTTGTCAGAATCCAAGAGTTAGATAATCACTATTATGGACCTCAAAAAGGGAAGCCAAAGGATGCATTCAATCCAAAGTACAAGTTAAAGAAGGGGGGATTTTATGCTTCTATCCCATTTGGTTGGGAGACGAGGCAAACTCTAATATTGACATGAATAAACAATACCAACAAAGTGCTTGAATATGCAGTCCTACACATGTATGTAAGAAAAGCAATGAAATAGATACTAAAGTATATGAAAATTATTGGGAAAGACATTGGATCTGTAAATAAGAAGAAAGAGCCAATGCGTGATTCCATTGTAATTTCAAGAGTGAAAAAGGGAGAGAAAACCTCATGAACGATTAAGATAGCAAATCAGTATGCACAATTGCGTTTACGACTAGAAAAAAGAGGTGACCAAAGCTCGTGCCCACAGACCGAACAACAAATACTCCCGTCTTAGGGAGCTTGAGAGAGCAGAATGGCAACTTCTCAGGATGATCTAAGTGGTGTTCTTAGAGAGGAGCTGAAAAAGGAGCAAATAATTCAAAGCTAAGGTCTGAAACTCTTCATTAGGGAATGGTGGGCCAGAAAAATAGACATGCCTTCCAAAGAGACGTTTAGAATTCTTAGGAAGAAAGCAGAAAAATACTTTTGTCCATTTTTTAAAACCTTACAGGGATAGCTGGAAAATTCTATAGAAGAGAACATGAACAAAGCAAAAGACCACTTCTTGAATATCTTCAGTATGTTCCAATCCTTAAAGGATATGGGGCTAGGTCCTCAGTTTATTCAAAAGGTAGCAACCTTATTTGGGAATGCTAGAGCTAGAGTAGTGATTAATGGCAAACTTTCTTCACCTTTCGAGATGAATAAATCTATAAGACAAGGATGCCCTCTAGCTCCTCTCCTCTTTGCGATTGCAGTTGATGCTTTGGGATGGCTTGTTCATGATGCAATAATGCAAAAAGGGGAAACGAAAGGCATTGAACTGCCTCGCAACAACAAATGGCAAATGTGCCTACAACTGTTTGTAGATGACACTGATGGATTGATTCATAATGATGACAAATCTATCAGAACATTTTGGAAATGCCTTCAAGTCTTCTGCATGGCCTCTGGGTCCAGAATTAATCATCAAAAAACTGGAATCAAAACGATGAATAATGACCCGCCAGAGTGGATTGTTCAACAGGGCTATCAAATCTTAGAAGAGGGTCGTATATTTCGTCTCCTAGGTATCCCAATGGGCTTCGGAGTCACATTAAAAGTGCAGTGAGTTATGGATAAAGTTAAAATAAAGTTTGATCGGTGGAAGGGATACCAACAGAACTTAGCAAGAAGATGCCTAGTTCTCAAGCATATCCTTATACCCTCAACCATTTACTTCCTATCATGTTGGTCCAAGAGCAATATCAAAGAGCTACAGTCTTTATGCAAAAATTTCCTATGGTCAAGAGATGAGGACATGTACAAAATCCCTAAGGTGGCTTGGCACTACTGTACACTACCTAAACAGAAAGGAGGACTTGGGCTCCCAAATATAGAGGACCTTGCCACTCGTCTTTTGCAGCCAAATGGATTATCAAAAGCCTATCTCACCCAAACTCGGACTGGTCTTTACTTATTCATAGGAACTTAGGCGGTCATAGGATGATGAAACGGCCGCAATGGAGAAATATTCCTTTTGTGTCCCTATTATACAGTAAAATTATTATCAAACCCTCTGGTTCGGGTTTGGTGAAGCTTCCGGTCCTCATGGAATAGAGTAAAAGGTGTCCTAAGCCTATCAAAGAAAATCAGGAAAGTAGCTGGCTTCTTCGGAAAGGATTCTATTTGGTTCTCCATCTGCCTACAGAATAGTGTTGATAATGACAGTCTGAAGATAGCCCACAAACGATCAAAAAAGGAGGATATATGGGATTTCTCAACTCAAACGTGGTTTACTCTGCAGATAAACTAATGTTGATGTACAGAATTAAGAGAGAGGACGTATTGTTCATTCAATCCAGAATAAGCCATTGGGATCCCGATAAAGCAAGGCTGATACATAGTGTAGAAACCCTCTTTCCATAAATGCACTTAAATGGGGTCAATCCAACGAGTTGCTACCCATCCCTCCTCTTCCCTTCCAAGGAATACTTTTGCATGTGAGACTTAACTCTAAATGGAACATCCTCTGGGATAGGAAACAATGGGAATTCCGCTTTTCCAAAATCTGGTCTAAATTTATACCCCCAAAAAAGTCATTTCTCCTCTGGCTCATCATGCTTAAAGGTATATGGACATGCTCTCAAGCAAAAAAACTGGGAATTGGTGATGGTTTATGCCCACGGTGCAGACAAGAAAAAGAAAGCATCCCTCATTTGTTTATATCTTGCCACTACAATAAAAGGTTCTTGGAGCTGATTCACCAATGCCTCTCCTTGGCCAACGCAACCCTGCTAAACTGGAAGCAAATTCTTCTTGGGGATTTTACTGGAGGGTACTCATCAAGGATATGGAATGTTATTAGAGCTGGATATATGTGGTGTGTGTGGATCATGTGAGGAACTATGCACTGTTTCAAAATGCAGTAACCCGCGATTGCCCTAGCGTGAGGAGTGTTTGTGCAGATAAAGATGATCTTAAAAGTGGATAGAACTGTCTGTCGAGCCCAGAAGTCAAGGATTGAAGTTGAAGACGTACTTGCAGTCAATGAAGCAAGGGAAGAATATGAAGAAAAAATCAATGCTATCAAAGCTAATCAGGTTGTCCAGGATCATATAGAGAATCTGAGTTAAGCTTCTCTAAAAAGCTTGATGTTTAAGGCCTGATAGTTTTTGTTTTTTTCTCTTGGAGTAATACTATAACCTCTATTCGGTTTTTTTTTTTAAGATAAGAAATTTATGCTCCCCTAACTTGTATTTTGCGTTTAGGGATTCTCGCCTTGCAGATTATTACGACCCCCTTTTTTTTTGGGAGCCAATCTCCATCCCCTCATACAGACTAAAGGGGCAAAAACAGCAGCATTGCTTCCTGTGCAGGGCAGGGCAGCCAGGAAGCACGCCCGGGCGATGCCTACCGTCGTCGGAAGGGACTGGCCGGACGACGGGCTGCGGCCGCGTAGCTTGTCTCTCCGCACTTGGTCAGGTGTGGAACCGCCCGACCGGGCAGCAGCTGTGGTCCGGAGTAGCTCAATCGACCAGATTGCAAGTGATAAGACATAAGGGAGAAATTGAACGGAGTACAGTGAGTACGAAAGCCACGCTTCAGAATCTGGGAGGCCGGAGACCAAAACCTGGGACAGTCACTGTGTAAAAAGTTCATGTAGCACGTGCGTTGCAGGAGACTTAATTAAAATACTGTCTACGTACAATTTTTATAACCTAGATATATCCCATACATACATTTTAAAACGATGGAAGTACTCCTTCTATATATATCTGAAACATTCTAATATCAATTTAAAATTAATCCTAATTTGAAGTAAAGTGCTCTAATCTACTCAATTTTCACTTTCTAATGAGTTTTTTTACTTTTTGAGCTCTAAAACCCTTTATGTATGTAGTTGTGCATGATAATAAAAGCACTTCCCTTCAATTCACGAGATACCTTACATATTTTTCCCCTGACCTTTTCAAGCTTGATGAGGATGGTTTGTACAAAGGCATCTTGTAGTTTGGTTAAGAGGTCCAAGAGTATAAGACGATGATCAATGGATCTTGACAAGGATGGTTTGTACAAAGGCATCTTGTAGTCTGGTTAAGACGTCCAAGAGTATAAGACAATGATCAATGGATTCTTGTGGTTACGAGTTTATATGCATTGCTTAGCTTAGGGCTTTAAGAAGGCATAGAGCTTCTACACGTGTAATAGTCGAAGAAGATCCAAATATAATCCATTGGAGACCATAAGGAGCTGTTTTATTTAAAGATATTTGGAGATTCCTGCACATTCAAGAGGATCTAGGTGATGCATTATACTGCCATGGACCAGATTTTCATCCACCCCCCATCCAAAGATATACCTGGATGACTATCAATGATGAGGGCAAAGTTTGCATCATGGGCTATGAGGGGGGCGAAAGGTGTGCCCATGTGTGTGTTCTCCGAACTCCAACTCTCTAGATTCCTCGACTCTTATTTCTCCTTTCTTCAATGTTTTTTCAAGTCTTGAGTTGAGAGAAAATTTAAGGCCTTTTTCATGTTGAGGTTTGTCATTTGAGGGTTCCTTTCTTGATGAGACTGGGATATAAAAAAGAATGGTAGAATAATCACTTGTGCATGCACCATTCAACGAAACCTAGGTGATGGGTCATACCATAGACCAAGCCTTCACTCACCATGATCCCCCCATCTAGAAATGCGTGTGCATATGAGAGGATGGTCTTACATGCACACATTGTAGTACTTTGGGTCCAATGAGCTGTCGTGTTCTTTGGTTAGTCTCATAGCTTCGCTGATGAGGGTATGGTGCTACACACTTTATAGTACTTTGGGGTCAAGCAAGCTATTGTGTTCTTTGGTTGGTCTTACAATTTTGATGATGAGTATGGTGCACACTTTATAGTACTTTAAGGTCAAGCAAGCTACCATGTTATTTGGTTAGTCTCAGGGTTGGAAAATTAATCAAGGAAAACCATGAGCTTCTTCGCTTTGAAGTGTGTTTCTATCGACACATCTATTAGTGTACTGGCAGTGGAAGGCTCTTCTGATTAGATTCTCATTGAGAGTGATCCTTCTTTGTGACTTGTCCCTGAAATCTCTACCTCCCTCGTGTTATCATTGTTATAATAGAACTCGATAAAGTGAAGGGTGAGAGGAAATCCACGCCCCATGGTGGTTGTGTTTTAAAGGCTTGGAGGTCAACCTTGTCAAGATAGGGGGCTACTTCTGGTAGTTAAAGGATGGTAAGACACTCCTACCTTATAGTGATTGCTTCTATAAAGAGTAGTCTTGACATGTACAGAGAGTAGTTAAAGGATGGTAAGACACTCCTACCTTATAGTGATTGCTGCAGAGAGTATACAATCTTGACATGTACAGAGGGTAGTTAAAGGATGGTAAGACACTCCTACCTTAGTCTTGACATGTACAGAGAGTAGCTAAAGGATGGTAAGACACTCCTACCTTATAGTGATTGCTGTAGAGAGTAGTCTTGACATGTATAGAGAGTAGCTAAAAGATGGTAAAACACTCCTACCTTATAGTGATTGCTGCAGAGAGTAGTCTTGACATGTACATAGAGTAGTTAAAGGATGGTAAGACACTCCTACCTTATAGAGTGATTGCTGCAAAGAGTAGTTTTGACATGTATAGCATGAATGAGAGGCATGCATGAGGACTCCTTAGACCTTGTGGAGAATTTCTGGCTCTAAGGAGCAAGATTCTTTTGACATACACCACCTTTTGGGTTCCTAATGGATTGGGAATGAGGTGGGGATAGCTCTTTTGGCATGCTTCCTAGTCTTGATGTTCCTTGTGCAAGGATTAACTTCTTAGTCTAGGTTAGGTGATTTATGTGAAGTTCAATGCAGGGAAGAGAGTTAGATGTAGCATAAACAAGACTCCACGAAAGGGAAGGGGGATAGATTCTTAGAGAAGTAAGACTGGATTGCAAAGAGGTAGGATAAGCATGGTGGTGCATGCCGCTTGTGGTCTTTTGTAAACATTGTGTACTATGTGTGCTTATTAAGAGTGAGTGGTTTATGTAAGTTGGAGTTGAAGGTTATGTGTATGGTATTCCAGTGTGGGTATTAAGACTATCTAGGTATATGCATTTAGACTTTTTGGGTGTGTACGTTCAAGACAATCCCCACTATAGCTACTTTATCCACTCAATGGGGGAAGCCTCTCTACCCACTCAATGGGGGAAGCCTCTCTACCCACTTTGTATAGGGAGCCACAAGACAATCCCAGCTAGATCTACTCTACCCACCACTCAGTGTGGGGAGCCTCTCTATCCACTCAATGGGGAGTCTCTCTATCCGCTCAGTGGGGAGACACTCTACTTTAGTGGTTGTGTTTTATAGGCCTTGTCAAGATAGGGGGACAATTCTGCTACTTAAAGGATGCTAAGACACTCCTACCTTATAGTGATTGTAGCAAAGAGTAATCTTGACATGTACAGAGATAGTAAGACACTCTCCTACCTTATAGTGATTGCTACAAAAAAGTGTAGTCTTGACATGTATAGAGAGTAGTTAAAGGATGGTAAGACACTGCTACCTTATAGTGATTGCTGTGCAGAGAGTAAGTAGTCTTGAAATGTATAGCGCGTGAATGAGGGGCATGCATGAGGGCTCCTTAGACCTTGTGGAGAATTTCTTGCTCTAAGGAGCAAGAGTCTTTTGACATACACCACCTTTTGAGTTCCTAATAGATTGGAAATGAGCTGGGATGGATCTTTTGGCATGCTTCTTGGTCTTGATGTTCCTTGTGCAAGGATTAACTTCTTAGTCTAGGTTAGGTGATTTATGTGAAGTTCAATGCAAAGAAGAGGGTTGGATATAGCATAAATAAGACTCCATGAAAGGGAAGGGGAATACATTCTTATAGAACGAAGACCAGATTGTAAAGAGGTAGGATAAGGGTGGTAGTGCATACCGCTTGTGGTCTTGTGTAAACATTGTGTACTATGTGTACTTCTTAGTGAGTGGTTTATGTAAGTTGGAGTTGAAGGTTATGCATATGGTATTCCTCCAGAGTGGGTATTAAGACTGTCTAGGTATATGTATTTAGATTTTTTGGGTGTGTACCTTCATGTTATATGCACATTATGTGTACATATACTAGGAGGCTAACCCACATTAGGCTTGTGAGTATGGGAACAAGCTCTAGTGGAGCATGGGTTAGGACTAACCTTAAGGGTTAAGGTTAGGGTCAAGCATCCAAGGGTCACACATGGGAAATGGAGAGTCAAGAGTCACTTGAGGGCCCTCCTATATAATAGGGGCATGGGGCACACTCAAGGGAGGCTTGGGGGCTTGGAGGCTTGGAGGCTTAGGCTATGGTCTCTTGTGTAGAGGATCATATCTACTCACCTACCATTTCACACTATAGCTATGCTATTGGATTGGAGTTATACCTCTTGATGGTATGGGACATCAAGGTAAAGGTATGATGTATTTCATTATATTTCATGTGTGCATCCCTTGGGCTGCTCGGGGGTGGTCGGTGGATGAGTTTATGCCTGATTTATGCATGTTTATGCAAAACAATTATCTAGAGAGATCTTAGGGTTTTAACAGTGGTATCAGAGCAATCTCTAGTTAATTGTTGCTATTTTTTCTTTCTTATTGTTGTAATTTTTTTGGCATTTTTTGAAGTAAATTTTGTTATTTACTAATAAAAATGTTATTTTTTGATTTGTGTTGATGATTTGCACGTGGATCGTCGATATGGAGATTGGAACATGTGTTACTACTATTCAATGGACGAATCGACATTGTGGGGGAATTTCGTGAGTTTAATGCTACTGTTTCTTATTTTTTGTGGTTTAAAATAAGAATTAATGGAAATTTTTACAAAAATACCACATATTTTATTGTGGATATTTTTGGTAGAATGGATTTCCTAAATTTCTAGAATTTTTAGGAATTTTTTCCTAATTTTTAAGAAATTTTTTGAGCATTTTTATGGTTAAAAATATATTTTTTATACATTTTTGCGAGTTTTTCCGCGAGTATGCGTTCAAATTTCTACCGATTTTCTATTGAAACGCAGTAGGGGGCAGCATGTTGATGCATTGAATGCTCTCCCGTATACGTGGGACCCTCTTCGTCTCTCAATTTTGAATTTTCCTTCTATTTTCCTCTTGCGTGTATAAACACCTCTTTAAAAAAACATATTTTTTATCAATGGTAATCATAAGTAGGATTTAATTATTAAAAAGATTAATTAAATTTAACCTCTCTGTTAACAGAGAGAGAAGGAGAGGGTGAAGAGTGAATTGAGTGGAGAAGATGTAGAGAAGAGAAGAGTGTGGAGAGATAATTTCATCTCTCTCACTCTGCATTTCGTGCACGCCGCGGGAGGGGGGCGGGGGCTGTGCTGCACTCCGTTGGGCGAAAATCGCCCCCCCTCCCTCCCCCCATAAAATTGAGTTTATAAGCTTAATAAAAGCTTATTAAAGTTTTGTTTTTTTTATTTTTTTATTTTTTTATTTTTTTTAAAAAGGAGTTTTTTTCATTCCAATAAAAAAAGCTTTTGAAATTTTTTTCAAAAAAGCTTGAAAAAAAAGCCTTAAAATTATGAGAAAATATGGGTTTTGAGAAAAACATTCTTTGGAATTTTTTTGAAATTATTTTCTTGAAATCCTTTGGCTTTCCGCATTCCCGGGAAACCTTTTGGCTTTCCGAATTCTAGAAAATCTTTTGACCTTTTGGATTCCGGAAACTTTTGACCTCACATTTCTCTTTTTCCGGGAAAACCATCCTGAACTTTTTTGACCGTTCGTATTCTTATGCATTCGGGGTAAATTAAAAATTTTAAAAAAATCCTAAAAATTAGTGAAAAATTAGACAAAGGTTATTTTAAATTTCTGGAAAATGTGGGACTGGTGTTTGGCATGTGGTGTGTCCATTCAAGTGCCTGTGACCATTCAAATTCCTTTAAAAATATAATTTTTGATCCAAAAATTTAGAAAATCCATTAAAATTATAAATTTTCATTGGATTTACGGGCGAAATTGGAAATTTCGAATGATGGGATTTTTAGGAAAAATTAGGAATTTTCTAGAAATTATTTTTAGAAATCCTAGAAATTAGTATTTTTTAAAATATCAATGGTATTTTAGCAAATCTATTTGCTGAAATTTTTTTAGAAAAATATAGGTTTAGAATGCCATAAGATAAGTTTGATGGAATTCAAAATTATCGTATTTTGAGGTCCTATAAAATTAGAAAAATTTTAGAAAAAATCATGATAATTCTTTTTCTCAAGAATTTAATATTTTCGAGGGTTATTTAATGTTGAAGTATGTTTTCTCATGTGCTGACATTAGATAGATGCGGGTTATTCGCATATTATTAATATGATTATACCTCATATTAATAGTTATTTCTATTTGGATTAATTTTAAACAATATTTTCATTATTTTTTACCATTGTTTAGCCATTATTTTTGGACATGTTCCATACTTTTGATGGCTATAATTTGCGTTCAAAGTGTGTTTCACCTTTGACACTTTTCCATGATAATTTATTTTGCACTTATTTAAGTGTGGTTTGTGCTTAATTTCTTAAGCCTAAGACAAATTCTATCGTGGGTTAGTTGATCGGTTTGTTTTGGTGGATTTTATTAGATGTTTTTTAAGTTTTATATGACTCATCAGGTTCTGCCTAGATCACTTGTATCTAGGCATTTTTTAATGAGTGTTACACACGTGTTTCACTTGCTTACTTTGGAGTCTTGTTTGAGCAACACTACGTTCATATACTCTGGATTGATAAGCTGGCCACCAATTTTAATGCTTCTTTTGGCATGATTAATGTCCATTAGATTGAAAAGATGCAGGGGGGAAGAGAGCTTGAGCTCTTGCAAGCACACACACACACACTCACAAAACCCTAATAGAGAACACACAAGGTGAGAGGCTCTGAAAATCTTCTTCTTCTCTACTCAACACTCAACACACCATATACAAAGATAAGAGTACACAATAATATGAAAGGTACTCAACCAATACATACACGGGTTCTCTATAGTGTGAACCCGACTAAATGAGCTGGCGCTATAACTATGCCAGTCTCTAGAATGGCTGTCACACAGCCTGTCATCCCACTGGCCGCATATCTCCCAAGATCTCACCAACCATGCCAGTGGTGTAAGTGCGGGGCCTATCCCCCAGGCGGGTCATCAGTGTCCACCGCCTCACTAGAGCTCAATATCTCAACACTCCCCCTCGAGCTCAACTCCATCTCATGTACACCAAGCGAAGCCCTGAATCTGCGGAGCTTCTCTGTACCCAATGCTTTGGTGAAGATGTCAGCTACCTGATCCTCTGTGCTGACATAAACAAGGTCAAGGTCTCCTGCCAAGACCCTCTCTCTGACGAAGTGGTAGTGGACCTCTATGTGCTTCGTACGAGCATGGAAGACTGGGTTCCTGGCCAACTGTATACTGCTAATGTTGTCACAGAAAATGACAACTTGTCTATCCACAGATAGACCCAAATCTGCAAGTAGCTTTCTCAACCAAGCTACCTCACATGCTGCCATAGCAGCTCCTCTGTACTCGGCCTCTGTACTCGATAGAGCAACCGTAGGCTGCTTCTTGCTGCTCCAAGTCACAGCAGCACTCCCCAAAGAAAACATGAATCCACTAGTAGATCTTCTGTCTGAGATACTACCAGCCCAATCAGCATCTGTGTACCCATGTACACATATCTCTGTCCCAGTCTCATAGAATAGTCCACAATGCAAAGTAGACCTCACATACCTCAGTATGCGTCTCACTGCATCTAAATGCGGTTTCCGTGGAACCTGCATAAACTGACTCACCAACCCAACAGCATAGCTCAAATATGGTCTGGTGATCGTCATGTAGATCAAACTTCCTACTATGCTCCTATACATAGTAGGATCCTCCAAGATCTCTCCTGAGTCTGCACTCAACTTGCCATTCTGATCCAATGGCACAGAAATAGGCTTACAGCCTGTCATACCATACTTGGACAACATGTCCAAGCCATACTGTCTCTGCAGTAATCCAATACCATGTGGTGACCTAATCACCTCAATGCCCAAGAAATATCTGAGCTCCCCCAGATCCTTCATCTCGAACTTCTGTCTAAGTAAGATCTTTACATCAAAGATCTCTGCATCATGGTCCCCCGTAATGATCAAGTCATCTACATAGATGACAACAAGCACAACCCCTCTATCACCATGTCTCACATACAATGAGAAATCTGCATTGGCTACATGAAAGCCAATAGTGACAAGATATTCAGAAATCTTGTCAGACCATGCTCTTGGTGCTTGCTTTAAGCCATACAAGGCTTTCTTCAACCTGCAAACATGCTCGGGGTGACCCACATCCTCATATCCAGGTGGCTGCAACATATACACCTCTTCTTGCAAATCCCCATGCAAGAATGCATTCTTTACATCCATCTGATGTAAAGACCATTGTTTTGACGCAGCCACTGCTATCACAACTCTCACCGTTGCCATCTTGGCAACTGGGCTGAAAGTTTCCTCATAATCAATCCCATATGTCTGCGCATATCCTTTGGCTACCAATCGAGCCTTGTACCTGTTTATGCTTCCATCACTGTTATGTTTAACTTTGTACACCCACTTGCATCCAATGGCTTTCTTGCCTTCAGGCAATTGCACTAAATCCCAAGTTTCATTTCCATATAGTGCATCCATCTCCTCATCCATAGCTTTCTCCCAACACACATTTCCAACAGCCTCATCAATGCATGTGGGCTCAACAACCTGCACAACCTTTGCCATATATGCATAGTGATGTGCCACATAACCATCATATGTAAATCTCTGCACAGGGTTCTTCACTCTCCCTGATCTTCGCAGCTTTTCATTCATGGCTTCCATAGCCTTCTTTACACCAGGTGTTCTCATAGCTGGGATCCCAAGCTCCTCATCAAGGCTCATATCTGAGCCACTAGACTCTCCATCAACATGAGAATGCCCTGCAGAAATGTCAGGCATACCAAGGGGCTCAACCACTTTCTCTTTTCCTTTTCGTGATGTAGTAATCACATTTGCAGGGCTGGTATTATGACGCAGCCTGCCACTCCATGGTCTATCAACAGACCCACTAGATGAGGACTCTCCTGGTCCACTCAAAGACTGTGATTGCTGACCTGCATTCTGTGCAACCACACTTCCACTCACATCAGCCCCAACAGCTTCTTTTTCAGCAGCATACCAGCTGCTCATCTCATCAAAGACAACATCCCTGCTCACCCTCAACTCACGTGTAGCAGGGTTATAACACCTGTATCCCTTTTGCTCAAGGGAATATCCAATAAACACACATTTTTCAGCTTTCGGATCCAGCTTAGTTCTCAGCTCATCTGGCACATGCACATATGCAATGCATCCAAAAACTTTCAGATGAGACAAATCTGGTTTTCTGCCAGTAAACCTCTCCTCTGGAGTTACATCATGTATGGCTGCAGTTGGAGTCCTGTTCATGATGTATACTGCTGTAGAAACAGCCTCAGCCCAATAGCAATGCGGCATATTCTTCTCTTCCATCAATGCCCGCGCAATCTCAGCAATGTGCCTGTTTTTCCGCTCAGCAACTCCATTTTGCTGCGGAGTGTATCTGCATGTATACTGTCTCCGAATACCATTCTTCTTCAAATATTCAGAGAACTCATTGGAGAAGTACTCTCCCCCTCCATCTGACCTTAGGCACTTTACATATTTTCCTGTTTGCTTTTCAACCAAAAACCTGAAGTTCTGAAAGTGAGTGAACACCTCACTCTTCTCCTTCATGAAATATACCCACACTTTCCTCGTGTGGTCATCAATGAAAGTCACATAATACTTGCAGCCTCCCATAGATATGGTCTTCGTAGGACCCCATACATCTGAATGCACAACATCTAGTGCATTTCTGCTCACATATCTGTTACGTGGAAACACATGCTTTGTTTGCTTCCCAAATTGGCATGCCAGATGATTGAGCAGGGTTTGCAGGTTCGGTTTAACCCTGATGGGTGTTATGTTGAAGATTTTAAAGACAAGTGCAGGTTGGTTGCAAAAGGCAACAGAGTGGGCAGAATGTTTACGTTGGATGTAGACATGCCTGAAATGAGTGCTGCAATGTTTGCAAATGGTTCAGGAGTTGTTGCAGACACAGACATATGGCATAAAAGGATTGGTCATGTGAATGTGCAGAGATTGAAGTCTATGCAGACAAAAGGAATTGTGACAGGGTTGCCAAAATTTAAAGTGGAAGGTATGCAGAAAATATGTGAATGGCACATCTCCAACGTGGGCAATTGGATGAGCAGTGTCATCCCCTGTTTCCACAAAACCTGGTCTTTCCGGGTTTTTCATCTCCTTGAACCACTCTCCATGACTCGTCATGTGGTTCGAAGCGCCTGAATCCACATACCATACATTATCTTTTTGTGCTGCATCAACATTTTCAGACATGGCATTCACGACATGCTGCATAACAAACAACCTTTCATTATCCTCATTATTTCTGCTTGAGGATGCATAGTTGTTTTGCTGCACTTTCCCATTTTGCATGTCAGCTTGCTTCTTATAACATTCTGACTGCACATGTCCAGGCTTACCACAATAATAGCATTCTCGTGCATCATTATATTGCCTTTGCCAATTTCCACGGCCTCTTTGGCTCCCCCTGCCTCTGAATTTGCCTCTTCCACCTGCGTGTTGTTGTTGTTGATTTTGGGACTGTTGTTGCTGCTGCTGCTGCTGCTGACCATAATTCTGATTACCTGTTCGGCCACCTCCTTGACCGCGTCCACGGCCTCCTCTACCTCGTCCTCTTCCTGAACTCGTGTAGAAGGCCTGTTGCTCTGAACTGTTTTTGCTTTGTGAAGACTGTTGGTCTTCACCCAAGTTCTTCTCTTCGATAATCAGCATAGACACCAAATCTGTAAAGTTGGGAATGTTTTCCCGAGTCTGAATAGACGTCTTAAACGCCTTGTATTGTGGCCCGAGACCACGTAGACAGACTTCCACCTTGTCATCATCATCTACTGACACACCAATAGATGCAAGGGATTCCACAATACCCTTTATCTTCAATGCATAGTCATTCACAGACATGCTCTTTTTCTCCACAGTATGAAGCTCATTCTTCAACTGTATCTTACGTGCCTTGGTATTTGTTTCATACAGCTTTACCAAGGTGTCCCACGCCTCCTTGGGGGACTTGGCATCCTGAATGTGCCCAATCATGGTGTCCTGTATACTAATGGAAAGCCAATACATTACTTTCCTGGTTCCTTGGTTCCAATCTTTAAACTCTTTCACATCTACAGCAGTCGGATTTATATCCGGTATCTCCGGTGCCTCTTCATGCTCACCTTCTATGTAGTCCCAATAACCTTTTCCCATCAGGAAATTCGTTAACCTGAACCTCCAAGCATGAAAGTTATTCTTGTCCAGCTTCTCAGCCACAATCTGTGTTATGCCATCATTAGACATCTTGCCAAACACACAATTTTACCAGAAACTGCACTCTGGTTTTTCTGCACAACCTGCAGTATTTTCTGCACAGCGGTACTGTAGTACTCAAATGTCACAACCAGTGACTTCAATGTGCATACATACACCCAATGGCAACTGTAGACCTCTTTGCAGCACCCACAGTGTCTGCACAGTCAATCTGTCTTCCTGCAGTTCGTAAAACAGAGTTCTGCAAAGAATCGATGACTTACCCGCAGTGCTCGAAATCGCCTGCTTTCTGAAAAACGGAGGTCTAGAAGCGCCCGAAACGCGTTTTCGGCCCGAAAATTTCAGTCCGAAGGACTACAGTCTGAAGGACTGTATAGTTGCCCTGTAGCTTCACTCCCGCGAAGAAAGCTCCTCAATCAGAGATCGTTGCCAGTGCCTCCCGTAGAGCTCCCGACAAGGGTGTAGTCACCAACACAATAGGGAAGAGTAGTTGCAGCTCTTACCCTCGTACCGCTTCCTGTGGTTCTCTTGCTTTCAGCTCAGCCCTTAGCACGAACCACGCTCTGATACCATGAAAAGATGCAGGGGGGAAGAGAGCTTGAGCTCTTGCAAGCACACACACACACACTCACAAAACCCTAATAGAGAACACACAAGGTGAGAGGCTGAAAATCTTCTTCTTCTCTACTCAACACTCAACACACCATATACAAAGATAAGAGTACACAATAATATGAAAGGTACTCAACCAATACATACACGGGTTCTCTATAGTGTGAACCCGACTAAATGAGCTGGCGCTATAACTATGCCAGTCTCTAGAATGGCTGTCACACAGCCTGTCATCCCACTGGCCGCATATCTCCCAAGATCTCACCAACCATGCCAGTGGTGTAAGTGCGGGGCCTATCCCCCAGGCGGGTCATCAGTGTCCACCGCCTCACTAGAGCTCGATATCTCAACATAGATGGCATGCATTGATTTTTATGATCAACTATGGTTTTCATGGATTCGAGGAGCTTCTATGCTTTTATCCATGGTTTTATTAGGATCTTTTGATCTTTTGGATAATATCATGTGCTTTGAAGGTAGCATTTACCTTCGTTTTTTGCACTTAATTTTGGACTATGTTCCTTGTACTCTTGTACATATTCCAACTTGGATACCTAGTTGCTTATGTATCTAGGTGAATTATTTTTCTACCCTAGCTTTATTGTGTTTTTTGGGTAGTTATCATTAGAAAGGTGCCAATTATTCAAATTCTTTTCTAACGATGTACTCGAAAAGAGTTATTCCTTGATGTAGTCTCAAGAATATAGAGACGGATTTTAGTATATGAAAGTTTGGGATAAGGCCATCTTATTTCTTTTATAAAAGATTTTTTTCATATCTCCTAGACGGCATACTAGGGAGCTTCAAATTGGTGAGGTATGTATGGGTGGTATCATGGTGGTATGGGACACTACACAACAACACAAAGCAACTATAGACGCGCTTGATAGACGCGCAAAATAGCGGGCGCGTCTATAGGCGTTGCTTGAATAGAGAAATTACGGGTGCGTCTAACAGCGCGTGTATTGACGCGTCTATTCGCGCGTCTATATTGAGAATCTAACACTGCGTCTAACAGCGCATCTATTTACGCGTGTATTAGCGCGTCTATTAGTGCGTCTACACTGAGAATTAGATGCGTATTTAGACGCAAAACAGAGAATACAAAAAGTGAGATTTTGGTGTAGGCTGGTAAATGTACATCACTGCTTTTCAAAAATTGGCATTGAACATAGTGCACTACACCAAGACAAAATCAATTAAATAAGCAATCTAAATTATTGAAAGCTCCTAACTTATGCATAACATTCTATATACCGACCTTGCTCATGCATCCCCTAGCATACTCCCATTCTTCCATTGTGATATGCATCCCCTCGTCTTTCTCTGCTTTCTCCATTTCGTCAAGTAGTCAATCCACATGAATATCCTTTGGAAGTGCTCTTAAATACTGAGGGTATGGCACACGAGATCCGTGGTGTGTACGAAAGAGGGCCCTTTCTTCTTGTCTTCTTGCCTTTGCATCCTCGTATCTTGTCACCCATCTTTTCATCACATCACTATTAAGCACGCAATAGAGGTTGATATTATTAAGCAACTCCGTGTCTATTACTTTGTTGCGTCCTTTCCCTTGAGGTCATCCTCAGGTCTTCATCATCTCTCCATAGTCGTGGGAGAGAGCTATCCACATCAACAAGAAACTCAGAAATATATACAAGTGACTCTTGTACCAACCAACCCTCGGCCATGCTACCTTCGGGTCTTGCATTTTGTCTCACAAAACCCTTCAAGGTCTTCATGAAGCACTCAAGGAAGAACAACCATCGTGCATGTATAGTATCGCATATAGCAATCTCATCCACCAAATGCACTATGAGATGTAGTTGGCTTGTGAGAATAGAACATGGAAATGTCTCCTTCACTAAACAAACCACCTCCATTGACATAACTCGAGCATTCTCAAGCGTGGTGGGATCTATTTCCTTTGAGCTCACATACCTAGAAATAAAAAAGTACACCATATTAGCAATATGAACACCTTGCATGGAGCATTGATACGCATCACATTTTGTATCATGTAAAGTACCTCACAAGCTCGCCCATCTTGTAAATACAATCTTTCACGTCCTCCGATGCACTACGAGAAATGCTGGTAGGTAGTATGAACTAAACACACGAGGAATGGTTGATTAGTTGCTTCTAATTCACTCACAAATTTGAAAGAAAAAAGATATTATGCACATAAAATACTTACTTGGAGCATCTTGTGCCAATCATGAGATTTCAAGCCATATAATTGCGCTACACCTCTTTTCTTGCTCTTTGTAAAGGCCCCCTTCAAACACCTCATGCATCCAGTGGGAGTACGAATTGTAGTAATAGCACGCTTCACCGCCACCATCTCTAGCTTTGATAACCTCCACGGTGCACGAGGTAAAAAAACACGCCCATTTGGT
This sequence comes from Cibotium barometz, assembly GCF_041138505.1. Lineage (NCBI taxonomy): Eukaryota > Viridiplantae > Streptophyta > Polypodiopsida > Cyatheales > Cibotiaceae > Cibotium > Cibotium barometz. The sequence continues at coordinate 28,544,444 of NC_141046.1, forward strand.
CTCTCTTGTGGCCAAGCTTCACGCATCCTCCCTGTGGTACGTAGATCCTCCCTTATGCCTATGGAATCTCGTGTCCCATTCAAATGTTCCCAAATGGTAGATGCCACATTCTTGAAGATATACATGGGATCAAGCAGGTGATTGATCTTGAGGTGGGACCAATATGGTAAACGATAAAAGATGGAGTATCTAAACAAAAGCTGGAGTTAGCGGGCAATCTTTATTTCCAGCCAATATAGCACACAATAGTTACAAACCCTTACCGGCTCATGCCAAGTGGTGGAGGAGTCATGGAACCATCCCAAATTCTCATCCAATCTCCCACTGTGAGAGTGATTATGGGAGGACTTCATTCCAAGGGGCAACATATCTAGGATGATCAGGTGTGAGAAATCGATGGTGATTCTCATAGATGACCTTATTCAATGCGTCTGCCCGTGAGGCAACAAGCGAAGGACCACAAACAGGACATGCATGGTAACCCGATGTAGTGAGACACCTGAACAATAGACGCAATTAAGAGTTGAAGGTGGGTTTAGGGTGCCACATCCTTTGCCTACTCATAATTAGAAGTGCAATGCTTACCTGAACACTCGCCATAGCCTAGGAAGTCATGCATCGTCCACATCAAGATTACTTTGCAGTTGAAGTCTCGTGTGACGAGGGAGGCCTGCTCACATCATGCACCTCGATACCTCTCCAGCTCGTCAATCAAAGGCTCCACATAAACATCAGGATTTTTTACTTTATGTTTCCCTGGAATTAGAAGGGATAACATAACATGTCCTTTCTTAATCGCCATAGAGGGTGGAAGATTATAATTCACCAATATCACTGGCCATACACTGTAAGAGGTGCTTTTGAGACAAAATGGTTTCACACCGTCCATACCCAATCCAAGTCTCAAGCTCCTAGGTTCTTCCTTGAAGCTTGGTCATGTGTCTTCAATATGCTTCCACGCAAGAGTGTCTACGGGAGTTCTCCACTTGCCATCGGTTGATCGATGGGAGGAATGCCATGACATGAGCTCTGCAATGGATTTGCACTTGAACATATGTTGGATGCGAGGGATTATGGAAAAATGTCACAGAACCTTACGAGGCACGTCCAAAGTTTTGAGATCTGCTCTATATCTTGCCTCTCCACAAGTAGGACACTCTCTTGCATCCTTATGTAGTCCACGAAACAAAACGCAATTGTTGACGCATGCATGGATGCGCTTGTAATCTAATCCTCCAAGAGAGGTCACATATTGCCTTGCCATATCTCTTGAGGTCGGTAATTTATTCTCCCTTGGAAGCATTTTACACAATAGCCTGCACGTGAAGACCATAAATGAGGAAAAGCATTCGAGTACTTGACCCACTAGCATAATTCACCATGTTTGCAAAATAGACTTTAAAGCTTACTTGAGTAATGCATTCAAACTTGCATTGCTCCATCCATAGATGGTTTACAAGTTTAGTAACTCAAGGGAGGCACGTAGAACAGAGAATGTGCACCCCTCAAACAGTGGAGTCGATGCTGCGGCTTCATGAGATAATAGCAAAGGGCTACTATCACCATCACTCCATGCATCCGTATAACGGACCCTCCTGAAGATCCCACCTCATATCGCCGACGCTTTGCCTCCTCATCACGAGACGACCATAGAGCAACATATGCGGGTGTGGCACTGCATCCTGTATCAAATTAAAACGGGATCATAACTCAAACATATGAACACCCATAGGTATCTCAATCAACCTTAACTCTTTAGCACTTACCAGGTTTACGGTCGCATCCCATTCTCCATACTTTGAGATGTGATTGAGTGTAATCCTGCATGCACGATACATGTTTCCTCGACATCGATCACACATTTTGCGATGGTGGATACGTAGGGATTCATCCTCACTGGAGCTACTTGTTGAAGATGAAGACATCCTACAAATAAACAACCCAAAAAAAATTGCTCTTGTATCAAATTTCTAATCTAAAAACTTTGTGGCGCGTCTAATACCGCGTCTAAAACCGCGTCTATTCTGTGTGGTGCGCATTTATAGGTGCGTCTAAATCATGCTGTAAACGCGTAATTAAACGCGCATTTAGATGCGTGTATACACATGCCCTACACAGAACAGATGAGGTTTTAGACACGATATTAGACGCGACATTAGACGCGCCTATAGACGTGATTTTTATTTTCAAACCTACTTTTAGCGCGCTTGCTTTTCTTCACATACTTTTAACAGGCTTGCTTTGCTATTAACAGATCCACAGCCTAGCATCCACACTTATCTTCAAGCACCCACACTTATCTCCATGCTTACACAATCATCTCCAAGCACACAAGAGAAGAGGGTGAACAAGGAAGAGAAGAAAGAGAAGCAAAGGGTGAACAAGGAAGAGAAGAAAGAGAAGCAGCTTTGAAGAAGGACAAGAAGCTTCCATACCTCTATCCAAGGTAAGCCTCTTTAGGGTTGATCTTCTTTGAAAGTTGCTCTCTTTGGATTCGTCCCTTGCTCTCTTTGAAACGAATGTTTTTGGTACAACTGTTGTGCTTTTGTGTCGGGCGCATCGGGTGCATGTCCTTTTCGAGTTTTTAGAATAGTATGTCTGTCAGAGCGCATCTATAGACGCATCTGAGAGCGCGTCTATAGATGCGTCTACTCTGTGTTGGGAAACAAATAGCCGCATCTATAGACGTGCTATTATACGATAAGATAGACGTTGTGTTTTTTCTATCTTTTTTTTCCTCTCCTCTCTTTTTCTGTCTTTTTTTCTCCTCTCTTTTCCTCTCCTTTCTCTTCTCTTTTATCCACACTTTTTCTCCTCTCTTTTCCTCTCCTTTCTCCTCTCTTTTATCCCCACTTTTTCTCTCTTTTTCTCCTCTCCTTTCATGGAAATAAGTGATTGCATGAATGAAGAAAGGGATTGCATGAATGATGGAAAGGGATTGCATGATTGAAGAAGGGGATTGCATGAATGATGGAAAGGGAAAGCATGATTGAAAAAATGGATTGCACTCTATATTTTCCTCTCTTTTTCCTTCTCTCTTTTATCCTCTCTTTCCTTCTCTTTTCGTCTCTCTTTTTCTCTCTTATCTCCTCTCTCTTTTTCTCCTCTCTTTTCCTCTCTTTTCTCCTCTCTTTTTCTCCTCTCTTTTCTCCTCTCTTTTATCCCCGCTATGCATGCCTTTTCTACTCTCTTTCCTTCTCTCTTTTTCTCTTCTTTTTCTCTTCTTTTTCTCTTCTCAGTTCATCAGTAATCTTCTTTTTTTCTTTTTTCCAGTTCATCATGTGGCCAGGAAGCTCTTCAGGCTCACCTGATCTTCACTCAGGAGACCATCTTTCGGGACTTATATAACCTTTTGGGGCACCCTCCAGGGGAAGGACATCATGGCCTTCATGCAATTACAGAGATTGCTTTATTCACTACAAAGATCAACCAAAGAGATTGGCTGATGAGACCCTCGCTGGTGTTCACTCTAGGTATCCTAACCCCCCCAATGTTCAGTTCATAGATAAATGGGCCAAGTCAAAGATTGTTTCGATACTTAGCAATAAAAGATCTTCGCTTAAGAGGCATGCACTAGCGGAACTTGCCAAGCTCCAGGGAGGTCAACCACCAAGGGGCCCGCCCCACACCGCTCACAAGCGTGAGTGGAAGAAAGCAATGAAGTCAGCGAAGGAGGAACCCAGTCTAAAGCACGTGGAGGCACGAAGGATCCAAATGGAGCAATATGGAAGCATGCATTTTGGAGCAGGGGGTGTTGAATCATGGGAGGCCCAGTTTGTAAGTATCGATGTCAAATTATATTGTTTATGTAGTTTATTAGGAGGTTGTTTCTTTGTACTAATCCCTCCGCAAATTGTGTCATCTTGCAGCTTGATATCATGGGCAGGTACCCTACTCCTGTCGAGACAGCCAACCACCGCCACCATCGCAGAGGAGATACAAGGAGGCACTTCTATAATGACGGGTTGATTACTGAGGAGCAGTATATCCGAGCTACTGGAGAGTCCCCGAGGTATTTGAAAGTAATTAAATAATGTCAATATTATAAATAAAGATTTGATTTTTCATACATTGATATATGTTGTCCCTTGTTTACAGGACCCTGCAAAAGAAGATGAGGAAGAAGGAGGCGGAGAAGGGAGCACAGAAGGGAGCGAGGAGTAGTGCTAGCTACTCTTTTTTGTACTTAGCCACTGGCTTGGCTTCGTGCCTCTTGTATATACACTCCTCTTATTTTTGGTACTTGAAGCTCCACAGGAGGTGGCTTAGCTTCGTGCTATATGTACATACAAGCACTTTTTAAGCTATCAATTAATGCCTTGTAACTAAACGTTTTGGAGTTATAATGTTTTATTTGGAATTGTAATTAATGTCGGCTATAGACGTGCTTTTTGCAAGAGTGCTAATTAAAATGCGGTTGGCTGTAAGAATTGAATTACACAATGTGAAAATGGGATTCCTGTAACTACATGGCATACACTACACAGCATTCTGTTCAAGCACACAAAATTTAAAAAATATTCTGTAGCGCGTCTATATACGCGTCTGTCTGTTCAAGAAGCGTCTATTTACGCATCTACAAACGCGTCTATAATTGCATCTATAAACGCGTCTACGCATGCATCTGTATGTTTTTTAAAATTTCTCCCCGATCGTCTATGTGCGTCTATATGCGCGTCTATAGGAGCGTCTGTTTGCTATCTTTTAAACGTGCCTTTAGACGTGGGTCTATAGATGCGCTAATAGATGTGCAAATAGATGCACCCGTAAGTTCTTTTTTTAGTTGAGTAAACGCATCTATGTGCGCATCTGTAGGTGCTTTGTCTTGTTGTGGCTAGCGATCCCTCACATATATTATTTTATGGGATAATTTGGGCTCAAGATTATTGCTTTGCTTACATCACTTAGCATATTGACCTCGACATTCAAAGACAATCTCATTTTTTGAATTCATTTAAAATTATTGTGTGGGTATTCTCTA